>NC_090217.1:17810816-18410816 GCF_033026475.1 Channa argus | reverse complement strand
TACATTACAATTGGCATTACATCCTGAGACTGGAGTAGAATCTGGGGGAAATTAAGTCTATTTTCCCACAGATATACATTTCCCTTTGTCATAGTCCGAACTAGCCTTAAGATTACAAGCTTTCTCTAACAGCCCAATTACTCGGAATCTGATGTTTACCATAACGTGTGTCCGATACCCTGCTCTTTCACCTGACTGACTAGACAAAATGCAGCAAGAAAAGCACCCAAACAAAAATTTGTTCCACAAGTTAAAATCTCTGTATAATTTTTAAAATTGGACTTCAGGAAAGTATAGCAGTTGTCCAAAAATCTCGCTGTAGTTGGTTTGATAGTGGCTCCTCCGGTCACATGTAAATGGTCTGCACTTATATAGTGCTTTTCTACCTATTGGCACTCAAAGCGCTTTACACTGCTTCTTATTCACCCAGCTTTGCGCTCACAATCACACACACACTCAAACACCGATGGGGGAGCTGCTATGCAGCTGGTCAACACTCACCGGGAGCAACTAAGTTGGGGCTTAGTGTCTTGCTCAAGGACACTTCAAATATGACCGTAGGAGCCAGGGGTTGAACCAAAAACTGCGAGATTGGTGGACAACCGCTCTACAGTCGCCCCTGTAAAAGTGTCCTTGAGCAAGACACTGAACCCCAACTTAGTTGCTACCAGTGATTGTGTGTGTGATTGTGAGTGTGACTAAGAAGCACTGTAAAGCGCTTTGAGTGCCAATGGGTAGAAAAGCGCTATATTAAGTACAGACCATTTACCATGAATACTTTGCCTGAAGTATGGTTTGCTAACCATACCATCTGACATACTTTCTGTCTTTTTCCCAGGTGGCCTGTGACCTGCTGCGGAGAATCATTCGTATTTTGTATCTGAGCAAAAGGCTCCAGGGTCAGCTCCAGGGTGGAAGCAGGGAGATCACCAAAGCAGCTCAGAGCCTTAATGAACTAGGTAAGTTTATGTCTAATAAATAATCCTTCTAATGTTGTTTCTACAGAAACCACAACTGTTGCTGTGGTGCCATAGTAAGCAACACTATCAGGTGTGAGCCCTTCACACAAGTACTTCTTAAGAACCCCTTTTACACTATTAGTACAGTGTTCAATTACTTTATTGCATTTATAACATTATGAATCAATACATACGAACATTATGTATTGTTTTTTTACAGTAGCTATTATAAATACAATTTTTTTTTTTCAGATTTACCTTATCTGTATGGCGAACACAAGCTAAGACAATGTGATAGAATGAGCTGTAACCTGAAACATGTTTTTACTTCTTTGTACGGTGTAACTCAAAGCATGGTCGAAAATATTAATCTGCTTTAAACCGCATGTCTCAGTAGATTTTATCGGGACTTTAACAATTTTATTTATACAATTTTAGATATTGACCAGTATTTTGATACTGTACAGACAACCAGATTCAGAAGTGCAATTTCTGTTTAAGATTCCATTAAACTATCACTTTAACTTGCTTTTTCCAAGAAAACAGTGCAGCATCTGCGGTCACTTAATATTTTATTAGTGTTTAAGGATTCCAACCAATATCAATTGTACTTTCTTTCTATAATTGAAAGGCCCTTTGGATCACACCCAAGGGTTCAATAAGCTTGTTAATAACTAAGTAGTACTGTGTAATATGTAGTATGTTTAATGGCAAAGGTGGTTATACTTGATATGAATGTCCACTTTCTGGAATGGAAATCTGTCAGCAAATGCAAGGGACAGCAGTAGCTTAGTTAGTCATCCACAAATAACATAGGTCAACTCCCAGTTTCTCCTGGCTACAAGTGTGGTTGGGAAAGACATTAAACTAGGAGTTAGTCTTGATGGGTCAGATGAAAACCTTTTGGGCAGCTGCTCAGACTATTTAGTCTTTTTAGTCGAAAGATGCAATTAATAACGAAGAAGGCATGTGTGGAGTTGCAATTAAAGTTCAAACCTTGCATTATTTCACACTCCTGCATAGCTGGCTTGTCAAAGTGTGAAGTGGCATCTTCTCTGATTCCACCACTGGAAAGGTGTGCGGTAGAGTAGAAATATGAACATTCAATATATGTATGACACATCTCAGGCTCTTGAAGTAAATCCCTCATAGTGTGGTATACAGTACTTGGCACTATTTGGTCTGTCATCAGTGATGGAGTGCCAGGAAGTAGGAGATGGTCAACTTTAATTCCACATTGTTTAAAATTTCCTTCATGTAGGGGACTGGAGTAGTAAAGAAGGCAGTGCTTCTATTTTTGCTGGAATGAAAGATGTCACAGTTGGCATCTGCATGGCTCAGCAGGTCTATCTCTAGGGGTCTGATGTCCCAGCCCAACATGCCAATAAATCATGTAGAGGATGTAAGGACATAATTTCAAGGAAGTTCTATTCAGGCCCTTATGATGTAGTCACAACCGTGATGCTTTAAGCTCAAGAACCATTTTCTTGTAGCTCTGCATTATTGACTTGATTTTATGGTCTTGGAAATAATCTTTGTTTCTAGCAGTGGTTGAATAGGTTCCTACAACTGTGTGACCTTCTGGTCTCAGCAAAAGAAAAGCGATACTGTTAAATTCCATGTCACTGCCACCAGTTATCTATGTGCCATACGGCACTTCGTTATCACAAGATATTAAGCTTGGCAGGGTAGGCTCGGAAGGACAAGTGCTTTCAGCACGCTGTGCCTGCCAGCCTGTGACCACTTCTCATACCACATACAGACTTGAACAATTTCCATTGACTGCAAAGAGCTTTTAAATGGGGTCAGTGTCCTTGGTTTTCTCCAGTACAGCAACAAGCTTTTATAGGTGATAGAGTATCAGGTTCTAGTCTCTGCTGTGCCAAGCACTTGTTGTCCAGCAATTCCAACAATTTCTCAAGTGATCTTTGCTAGTTTGTGTTTTGTTTGTATTGGGTCGTCCCAAAATACTGTTTATGGATCCTAATGCTGCTTTAGAATAGGTAGATTGGATGCTACAATACATAGCTGAGCTGTATAAAAATATGTCCACATATGCATATGTACGTATTGGCTAGGGCTGATAGCCATGCTCGTAGGGATAAAATTTTCTTTTTTTTGACTTTCTCACTGGACCTGTCTGAAATATCTTAAATACCCGATGGGTCGCCATAAAATTTTATACAGGCAAGAAGATGGTATCCAATAATAGTTTGATGAGCTCCTTACTTTTCAACAAGATTATGTGTAGCATTTTGTGAAGCATCTTCACAACAGTTGGGTAGATTACCAAGGTAATTGGTTCACACAATTATCCCACTCAAATTAAAAACACAACTTATCCCTTCCTCCAGCACCAGCACAGTTTTTAAAATTCCATGTGCTTGTATTGAAATTCTTAAAAACCTTAGCTATAAGCTATACACCCTGTTTGACAAAGTAAGTAAATGGCCTTCACAATACCTAAAGTTTTGTTTTCCATGGTGTTTTCGAAAAAGTCTCTTGACCATAGCATTTGGTTTTCAACATAGCATATATATTCATTTTGTCAGCTGCATTAGTGTGTCAGGGGTGACACTAGCGCTGGAAGTAGAGTGGTCGTCCACCAATCCTCCAGTTGCTGGCTCGATCCCTGGCCCCTTTTGGTCTAAAGTGTTCTTGAGCAAGACACTGAACCCCAACTTAGTTGCTCCCGATGAGTGTTGGCCAGCTGCATAGCAGCAGGTGTGTGAGTATGTGCGATTGTGAGTGCGAATGGGCAACTGAGAAGCAGTGTAAGGCACCTTGAGTGACAAAAAAGCGCTATATAAGTACAGACCATTTACTATTGTGGTCAACAGTAAAATGTTCATCACATCTTATGTATGCATGTTGTATGTACATATGTTGTTAGTACTTGAGAATACTTAAGTAATCTATTTGTTACAATACTAAACACAGAGTGACCTTACAGCAGTAGACCAAAATGCTGTTGCTTACATTTTACATATTGACCCTTACTGGTTTGGGGTGTTCTGTTTGTGTATCTATGTTCTTGTGAAGAAGCATGAGAGTAGGTGGTAACTGACACATATTATGCCTTTGGTTGTTTATTAGAAATAGTGACAGACAATAGAGGATATTCAATGACTGTACATAGATATTTGTCTCAACACGCACCGCTGGTTAGTTACAGAGTTGTGACTGAATTGTCCTTTAAAGCACTTTACAACATTCCACAATAAATAGCAATAAATTACTTTCTTAATGTACCTATATTAAAATAAGCTGTAAATGTGATGTCACAATCATTCAGTTGTTGGTAGTTTCCCTTTTTGCATTTGGTGATTATATTGAGAAAATCCCACCCTTTGTACCCTTTTTATTCCTCTTGAAACCCCTCTTTTCTGTGGTCATCATTTTGGTTAATGAGCTTAGTTAGTTTAGCTTGTTTAAACTTCATGTTTTTTCCAGATAGTTTAAAATGACTTATCTTCTTTAAAGCTCCACTCTTTATTTTTTTTTTTGCTGCAGACTTTTACCTTCTGAGTGTGACCACTCACAAGTTTAAAAAATTCTCTCTTACACAGAGACATACATATTTAACATATTTACATTTGTGGTAATCCCATTATTCGGCATCCTTCGAGCATAGACATTTTTGTCTAGCTTCTGTGTCCTCGAAGGTGACCTTCTTGTTTCTTCTGGGGTCTATCCACGAGTTGTGGATGACTACATTGTTGGGTGTAGGGTCAGCTTCTACCACCGACACAACCCTCTTCTTCATCTTGCTTTTCAAAACCTTTTGGAACTTCTGTCGAGTAAAGGCATAGAGGAGCGGGTGAAAGATGGTGGTTCCATAGGCCATTACTAGGAAGCCCAAGCGGAGACGTGCAGTCACATCACTCAGGCCAGTGCTGAGGATGATGGTGTTTAGTACAGTTATTGGAGTCCAGCACAGTAGGAATGTGGAGATGATAAGAAGCGACATTCTGAAGACTCGTTTTTGCCTCTCACGTCTTTCCCGATGACGCTTCACTGCTCTTCTTAAAGCAATAATGACTGACACTGAAGCACGTATGCCCAATGGTGCATTTCCACCTGACCTGATTCCTGTGCTGCTCTGCGAAGCATCAGTTGAATCTGCATGTGTTGCAGTGCTCAAAGAGATGGTGTTTTTACTCTTTTTCTTTTTTTTAGGCAAGTTGTGCTGAAAGCGTGTTCCAATCCGAATATTCAGTGCCTGTAGGATCTTGTAGTAAGTCACCAGCATTACTGCAGCTGTGAAAAAGAATATTGGGATCTGTGCTAATAGGTGATAGTACAAACCCAGCTCTGTATAGTACTCATTTGTATGAGCTACTGTAGCCACTTCAGTCTGATTCGCAAAGTCTAAACCAGAATTAATAAAGAAGCCTACTTCCATAAAGGGAACCAGGAAACTGAAAAAGGATATAGCCCAAATAGATCCAAGTAGAGCCACGGCTCGGCTCATTGTAAGCACACGGTTCGCTGGCCGCACTGAGATGTCATATCGGTCCACAGTGATGGCTAGGACATTAGCAGCAGTAGTTACACTTGCAAAAGAGACACAGGCCTCATGGAAACAACTTATTATAGCCGTGTCTGCCTCCAAAGGACGTAGCACCACCACAGCTGTCAGCGGGATACAGCATACGCACACCTAGAAGCAGACAGTAATTCAGGTCACACTCCAGTTACATTGTTTTATAACTTTAAATTAAGACAGTTTTGTTTAGGACCAGACGCAGTGAAATCCATGCCATGTGTAAGTAGTAGTCCATATGTTTATTCTAAATAAAACAATTTCATTCTATCAAACCAATGTATATACTTTACTTATTACTATCACTCCCAGCTGAATTGCTGAGGAATAACTGGCTACCTAACCAAACCCCATAAAGTATTCAGCTAGTAGTTTTAGCAGCTGTGGCTATATACAGCATCAGAAGTTTGCAGCAAAATGTAACCTTATGTTATATAACAATTTGTGGTTTGTGATACACTACTTGTAATGGTGTTATACCAAAACCGATTAATATTAATTTCCAGTAAGGGAAAATCAAAAGTTGATTATCAAATTTTTGTAATTGTAGCTATTTGATTAACCCTTAACCCCTACCTAACACCTGCTACAAGCAGCTGTATTTGGCTAAATCACACACATGCCACCCATCAAGCTTTTTGGTTATAATTTGATTCTTGCAGCTCCTGAAACAAAATACATTTTTAGTCAATACTAGAACTCAGCGTTAGAAGTTCAGTTCAGTCTTCAAATCTCAAAAGGATCAAAGCTTTTTACGTGTGCGCTTAAGATTTCCACACATTTAGAGATGAATAATGTGCATGTCTTGGTTATAGTTAAGCATCAAAGTCCAGTCCAATAATGATTCCCAATGTATTGATTCTGACAGTTCTGTTAACCAGTGTCTATACACCTGGTGACAACAGAGGTAAAGTGAGTCTGGCTGATAGTGTTTAAGTAAAGAAAAAAGAGCTGATGGACCTTCTAAATCTTTATCTCTGATTTATAAAAAAAAAACTCCAAACTAAAATATTCAAATCTCTGTTGCCATCACTCGGAATACCAACCAAGGGAAGACTCTTTTTTTGTTATTGGTGTAGAGCTAGTTCAGAGCTATCAGCAACATTTTAGTAGCTCTTTAGTTTTCTAACAGTTGTACCAAGTTATTATGCTGACTTGCCACAAGTGGGCAGTGTGATTGCAGATGTATATCGAGAATTAAATGTAGCAGTAAAAGTTACGCACACACATACATATTTTCAGGTAGAGCCCATCATTACAAAGTGTTCTAAATAATAGAACCATTTGCCTGAGTTCATCTTTTTTTTTTAGCAGATGTGTCTGCTTTGTAAATATTTCAAACATTTAAGCATGTGATGTTCTTTCATGTACTGTATCCACCAATAGATGTTAGTCATTTACATACTATACTTAAAATTCTTTGTTCAAATAAATTTGGATTGACTATTGTCAATCAAGAATATATTGTAAATATATTGTAAGCTGTAATTGTAGCTTTTATATATAGATATATATCTATATCTATCTATCTATATATATCTATCTATATCTATCTCTCTATATATCTATATATAAATCTATATATCTATATATAAATATATATATATATATAGAGAGAGAGAGAGAGAGAGAGAGAGAGAGTGTGTGTGTGTGTGTGTGTGTGTGTGTGTGTGTGCGTGTATTTAATTATGGAGGTAGGGACTCACCAACACATCCACCACATGGAGGTTCATGGTGATGATGTTGGAAACAGAGCTGATGAGGTTCTGTTTCATACAGTAGAGGACCAGCACAGTAAGATTGGAGCTCAGGCCAAGAACTATCTCCAAAATCAGGAAGCCTGTCAGAGAAACCTAACAGTATAGAACATGTTGGAAAATATGCTATTTATTGAGACATTACATTTTTATAAAATGTTTTATTGTTATTTGATTTATAAAGCATATATTTAAAGATTGACCATGTGTTACCCATTAAAGCACTGTAGTTGGTCACTTAGCTACTCTCCTAAAAATATCAAATATCTAAAGCAAGTTTAGATTGACTTTCTAGCAAACGAATGTCACATTGTCACATCCTATACATTTCCCTTAAGCAATTTAACATGTGTATAATGCTTTAGTAGTACCTGGAAGCTGATGGGGTAAATGGTCTCAGAGGAAGACATGTCAAGGTCATAAGGGACAGCAGTGTCAAGCACTGTCATGTTGCTCATTGTGGCTTCAGAGATCACCACTGGGGATGTGTGCATTATCCTGGTGGGAGGAAGAGGCCTGGAGTTTGCAAAAACACAAAGTAATTCCACCAAATAATAATGTTTTTCAATTAATGATTAGCTTGTTTGTAGCTTGCACTGCCTTTTTTGTCAATGTAATGTTACTGTCAGGTTAGGCTTAGGATTAGGGTTGCAAGCCGATATGCTATGGATGTATGGCATTTGCCTCTCTTGGCATCGCTGCTCCCAAACAATAAAAAAGAAAAAAGAAAACCTACCACATTTTATTCTTTTGATATGGAGAGAAATATTAAAGCATTATGTTTAGAGCTATACATCATCAAGTCAGGAAATGTAATTTCTAAACCTTTCAGTCATGGAAAATAAATCAAATGTTTTCCTTTTTGGTAAAGCTTTAAATAGATTTTGGACATAAACATTATTTCAGTGGAATTTTATGATGACTTCTCTTGATTGCATATATATATATATATATATATATATATATATATATATATATATATATATATATATATATATATATAATTACAGAAACATTAAATATTAAGGATCTACAGATCCAAGTTTTTTCTTATATCTAATATAGAACTGTTACTTTTTAGTATTAGGTATCGGCTGGTATTGATTCTAATCTGATGTTTTTATTTACTACAGTAAATGACAATTGAACACTGTATTTTTCAGGGTGTGCTTGGTCCAAAACCTGAAAGTAAAAAAGTATTACGTTTAAAAGTTAAAAAAGATAAGAATATAAAATGTATTACTGTACAGTAATTGTGAATATGAATTAATAACTGGGACAATGTGACTAAAACATGACAGTATGCTACAAAATCAGTTGGTCTACTGGTGTTTGTACAAGACATTATTCATATCTTTTACTAAAAATCAACAGCTTTCAGTTCGGTACAGAGTGTTGTCTGTGTAATTTGGACTCGTGCGGGACACTTCTTTGATTACCTTTGGACAGTAGTTAAAGAGACACTTTAAACAGCAGGTTTCTCACAGAATGAATACTAAATCAGTAAGGCTGAAGGTAAATATTTTCCACAATTACTTTTTGATACGTAAGTTCTTCATAGCTTAATAACTGTTGTCTAGCTAGCCAGCACTTCTTCCTGGAAGTGTTTCAGTGGAATTTTCATCAATATCCAGATAAGCATATTCCTGTAGTGAATGTTTGATATGTCCCACCTTATGCTAGCAAGTGTGTTTGCAATGCCCCTCTTAAACAATCAGTTAAAGAATGTGTGCAGTGTAGCCCGAACCACCTAGTTCTTCATAGAATAGTTGGTTGTACTGTGGCTCTAAATTCCTTCAACCAGAGAAATATCCTGCTTTGAGTCATTCCACCTCTTTCAGAAGATCCATGAATCAACCACAAATCAACAGCATCTCCCTGAAACCCACAAATCATGGTTTCCTCTGAAATCTAATACTTTGTCACTTCATCTCCCTCACTTATTGCTGTGTGTGGACTTTAAGAATTTAGAGATTAAGAAAGTAGCAAAATAAATAAAAATCGGAATTGGATCGACTTTATTTTGACCGATACCAATACTTTGAAAAATGCCTAGATTGACCCCAAAACCATTGCTTAGTATCTGACTTGGACATTTCTAATAAAAAGTACATTTTTTTCATATAGGTTAAGACACACTCTTTGGGTATTGAAGGAAAAGGGTTTCTATCATAACATTACTTTGTCCTAAAACAGAAAAAAATTACAGAAAATTAACTATTTCTTTGTGATGATTATTTGTGTCTCATGTAATTATCAGTAGTAAAAGCCCTAATTGCGTAATTAGATGTTGAAGTGAAGAAGCAAAGTTTATTAATAAATCTGGTACATACTTGGGCCTGTGCTGCTGTATAGAAAGTTGTGGTTTGGTATAATTTTTCAAAACTAAATTGTACTTGGGTAGTTAGCAGGAGTTAATCATACTACACACACTTCAAATGGCTAACAAAGAAGGAACCAAGCACAACTTTCTTTTCTTTCAGCGTGTAATCAAGTGACTAGTACTGTTCCTTAATTTATTCATAATAATTTACAGGGGTTAATATTAACACCTGCCGCCCCTCAAATGCAGGTGGATTTCAGAAGTGGCAGATAACCTGCACATAGTGTTTGCTCATTAGTCAATCGCAAAGCCTATTGGCTTGTGCCTCTCCGCTAGTAACTGACACCTCATGACACTTCAAACAAGAAATCCCTATGCAGAACATGATGGAGAATGTGAACAGGAGGATGTATGTAGATTCACATAAAAGGTGTAACAAAACCCAGAGATAGGCCTGTCACAATAATTATATTATCAACTTATGGTACAATATATGGACATGACTTCCACAGTTTTTGCTGACCTCAATGTTTTTCTGAAGCACCTTAAGCCGAATGCTGTATGACAGATACAAAGAAGCAAGCTAATCACACAGCTGACAATTTATCTGTACATTAATCTAAGAATGGTAATTGGAGTAGAAATTTCCTCTCTGGGTGTTGTAACTAGACTGTAACTGGCTCAATTTTCTCTGTGCGTGGGGTATACATGCACCATCTAGTGTCTGCTTCTGTCAAAAGCTGCGGGTCTGCATCACCTGTGTTTTCTCAGAAATTGGCAATTTGCAAGATTTTTCAATAAAGTGACCAATAAAGATATTGAGTGACTAGCCACAGTAGTGAGCTATGTTAACCCCTGATAATTTAGTTATAATAATGCCATATTTTTTGCAGTATATGAGGGCATACCAATTTTAACAGACAGAAAGGGTATGTTTTGGCATAGAGCAAACAAACCCAGGATGCTTTAATCAAAGTGTTGTTGCAAAGCATATAAAATTCCCTACTATATCATTTTGATATCAGACAGACTATACATGCTGACATTCATTGCTTCAGAAACCTGTTAAAATAATTGAGAGAGCTTTGAGACATTTGCTTAGCTTGTCAAGCATAAGCAAAATTAATGCAAGAATACTGGAATATGTGTTTTATAGATCCTGTAGTTCAGACTGAAGCAGAAGTGCAGGTGTGATGTCTGGGTGAAACTCACCAGTCCCTCCCAGTGGCAACCTCTCTAGCTCAGCAGCAAAAGAAGTGGCCTGAAGGAACTTGTTGGAGCATGTCTAAACATCCCACCATACTTTCACCTGACAAAATTAATCTTGAGTTCATTTACTTGACTTGTAGCATTTTGCTGTCAACATATCGAAATTTCACACACAGTGAAAAGTCTTCCAAGAGCTTTAGCTTTGTGGGATACTGGCTCCACTCAGGTGGAAGGAGAAGTGTCTTTGTGAAACAAAAAGCAACACATACGCCCATCGCAGAGGGGCATGTGGTTTGCAGCCTAAGTGCAGTGCACTAAGATCAATGCTTTCTTTCATGCAAAGCTCTGTCTCATCATTGTCTGTTGTGCTTGAGTGTTGCCTCCCGTGTCATCCCCGCCTGAAAATGATGCCAGTGCCAGAGCAATCCTCCTCTTTCCACTATTCTCCACTTTTTAGATGCATTCTGCTCATGTCTCCTTATCTCTCAGGACACCTTATATTAGACCACACATCAGGTTTATGATTTAACATTCCAGAGAACAGTAAAAGGAGAAAGTAGAGATGGCAAAATGGACAGAAGTCTCCAAGGGAAAACTAGTTTGTGTGGTTGTTCCTCTGGTCTGGACCCAGTTAAAATCTTAACATCCCTGTGAACCTATGAATTGTACCAATTATCAGAGACATGGATGTTAGTTAGACAATGAATTCTTGACTCTAAAACATCCACAGCCTTCTTACTGCTACATTATCCTTTGAAGAATGAATTGAAGCAGAGAATGATGTCATGTTCCTTTGCCATCACCATCATCCGCTTTCCTTGTGGTTGTTGTTGTCACCTTCCATATTTGGCCCTATGGAGGGAAACGATAAAAAATAGAAATTGAATAGTATAAAAACAAACAAACAGACAAATAAACCAAAAGGCGGTGTCTTTTGAAATCAGATGGTTTCCTTCTGGTCTCCCTGTTGCATCCCATTATTTAATGCCACTTTATTTCAAGTCATGTATTATCCCCGGACAGATAGCTTGCTCTTTCTGTGCTAATTGGAAGCCTGTGTCTGTGATGCTTTGTGCAAGTGTTTGTGTGTTTATGTGTGTTTAATCAATTTTTGATGCGTTGCCTTTTTTCTTTTGATGGTTCTTGTCATGTGGTGCTCAGCAAATGAGTGTTGAAACACTCTGAACAGGATCACTGCTGACTGTTTCAGTATATGAAATGATATGCTGCCTGACTGTCACAACATCGGGCCACACACTCTTTCAGTAAGTCGTTTCAGGTCTCGACTGGAATGTGTGAGATTCACCATTAAAAAAGCTTCTGGCATGAGAAGCTAGGGATGAAAAATGGCATTGAATGTTTGTCTGGATTTACATTTGTGTTTACTTGCGGTTTGATCAGGTATCTTTTCTGATTGAGATCAGACAAGGCAATGCATTCTTGTAAGGGTGAGTGTTTTTCAAATTTGAGCTTAATTGCTTCCACGATTAGAGATGCTTCAAAATCTAAAGGCGTATTACAATTTCTATTAATAGTACATATTGAAATGTTTATGATGAAAGTGGTTGTAGAACACCATTTATGCACATCACTGCTGACTGCTAATTAAATTAAACAAACTACTTGCTGGATTAAGGGGTTTGTTTATCTAGCAATATAATTTCTAGTTTTTCGACCAAAACAAACAAACATTAGTTAGATAAACATTTTCTAATTAATTTTGATATTTTTGTAAGCAGTTACACACCGGCCATGTAAATGGTTAATTCTTACTCTCTCTTAACTGTAGAATACACGTGACAAAACCACTAAAATGGATACTAATTTAACCACAAGTGTGTATTCTAAGATGATGGGGTTACACTTTTGTTTACACTCACGTCTCACAGTTAAAATTGTTTGTCCTAAATGTAACTACATGGCATACAATAACATCAACACCCCAAAAATGTGTAGCTTATACTGTATATTATTTTATCCCTATGTAAAGTTTTCCATGTGCTCAGCTATTCAGAAGAGCTGACATATTTTATAGCAGTTGATTTAAGCTAAGAGTATGGTTCACAAAAGGAAGATGTCTGCAGCTTAAATATTATGTTAAAGTGTGGGACATGTTAACAAATGGGGGCTTGCCCTAACCTTTACCAGGCAAAGCCTGCACCTAAACCCAACCAGCCAATCACCTCCACTCAGATTGAACACCTACTACTGTCAACACGCATGTCAAATTCTGGCAAAATGCCCAGACTCAAGGCTGCCTTAGGCTGCACTAACATCAAGTGTATTGGAAAGGAGGTGCTTAGGTCTAAGCAAGGTGTGAGATCAGTGTGGGAATAGAATTGGTTCATTGAAATTGAATTTGGTAGCTGAAAATGAGCAGTGTTTTACTATGAAGTCCCTAATTGGTTGATCATTTGTAATTATTTAGTCACACATGTCAAGCAACAATTTTAGCTTCTTTTATTTGATATTGTGCCCCAGTTCTTTGTTTTATATTAATACCTTTGGGTTTTGTGCCGTTGGTTAGAAAAACAAGTCATTTAAAAAGTATCTTATGTGGTTCTAGAAACATGTGATTTTTTTAAAAACAGTATTTTCTTTAAATAATTCAGAAAATTGTTGATGTGTGCAGTCTAAATGTATTCGTAAACAAAGGAGTTTTTGCCCTGATATAGAGTTTATTATCGTTAGCTCTTTTTAGCTGCACTAAATGCGCAAAATGGCTTCGCTATTTAAACGAATTTTGTGCTTGCTGACTTAATGCATTTTTTTCATTTATCATTCCTCTATGTTCCATTACATGAAATATGTCCTTTGGATGAGTCATTCTATAGACAATTACAAATGTCTTCAGTCTCATTAGTTTTGTGTTGCATGAGATTTCTTGCAATAGGCGAGTTGGTCTCTTAGGAGGCAGTGCTCTCAGCTTAGCTTGTAAAGACTAATGTTCTTTGCTGTTTGACAGCCACTCATTTAGTCTAATTATTCTCCACTCTAAATAATCACTGCTAGAAAATCGTGACTCATGGTCTAAACAACATGACAGCATGCTCTGTGTTTATCTAGAGCTGCATGTGTTGATTTTACAGTGCCTTCATGCAATACATTCACATTGCCTTGCTGTCAGCACACTGATAACACTGTTAGTACATTTGTGCTGTGTGTTAGTTTACCTCTAGACAAGGACCATTCCTCACTGATCCTTGGTCTGTCGGAGTGCTTTCCTTTCCTGCAGGGCTTTGTAATCTCAATCCCCAAAGGTTTTGTGGTGCCCACAGGTGGTAAGCCTGAAAGTCTGAGGTTTAGCTAGTAGTCCATCATTCAAGCATCTTATGCCACACCGTTGAGTCCCTACAGGATGGAAATTTGAGTGGTAGAAAGCATGCAGCCAAAGATCCTGGAGGGAATGAGAAAGATACTGACAGTGCTGCTCTGCCTCCCCCTCTCTTCCCTTTGCTCTGCTTCTTTTTCTGTCTGTCTCTGTGTCCTGCTTCCTGCCTCTCTCTGTATCTGCCTCCAGTAGCCCTTCCTACTCATCTATCGCTCCCTCCCCCTCCTTCTCCTTTTTCTGAAACTGTCTTCTCTTTTTTCCCTTTTACACCCCTGCACTTGACTAATTGGATTCACAAAGCGGATTTAACACTCTTCATATTTTTTTCACTCTCATCTTATCAGTTTTTTCTTTCCTTTGATATCTTTGTCTTTTGTTCTCCCTGTTCTCTAACTATAACTGATTTTAGCATGTAGGGAAAATACAGAGCATTTTTGTCTTTAAGTTCTTGTTCCCTTATCTTTAAATGTCAGGTGTATCTTCATAAGTTTGTTTGCCCACAATCAAGGGAAGAGGTTTCCGGGTAGGAAATGGTGACCATGACAATAGTAAAGGCAGCATCCTTCCTTTCAGGACTTTGGCCACGCCTCAGCTGTTTGTGTTTGCATAGCACCTGCCGGATGGTACATGCCTAATTGAACCATTGTGGCTACCATTTGACCAGTCACCTTGTTGGCCTATATTGCTTGGCGTGGATATATGCAAGGTAGCTTGTGATTGGACTAATTAGGGTTACTTGGCATTGGCATGGCAACAACAGCACCACTAGCCAAAGCAAACACAGACTGATAGATTGGAATTCAAATGAGGGCCTCTCTGTTTTCTTCCAGCATATACCCTTCTCTGCTCATAAAACCAGAATTTTTGATTTTTCACATGTCCCCAATCTGGTCATTGTATCTCTACTCTTCATCTCTCACTCTTTGCCTGTTTATTTAAGGAGTGTAAGCAAAGATGATGGTTTCCAGTCCAACTGTTTTACCGACATGCGCAACTCAGTGGGAGGCATGTTTTTCCCCAGATACAAGTCGTTAGTGAGAGAGAGATTCTGTAGATGGCAGACAGCAGGGTTATGTAGCCCAACAAAAGACAAATCGAGACTTTTCTTTAGAGCAAATGTGCATCATGTGTGAAAGCCTATTTCATACCTAAAATGTTTGCGATCACAATATTGTACAACATAAATCCTTCATAAATATTTAATTAATATATTAATATTGCAACCTGATATCTGGACTGTCTGCTTGCAAGCCTAAAGGCTGCTTTTTCAAACAGAAGTGTATATGAGTAAAACCACATGCATAACTGTGTACGTTTTGTATTTATAAAAGAACAGGGAGGGACTGTGCTAACGGGACAAATGCCACTGAATGCTGATGGCCTGGTGTTACAAACAGCTATAAACTCAAGGTCAAGATCAGTGTTTGACCCCCCTAATAACTTATCAAATCATTAGGGGAGAATAAAACATAGCACTTTTTGAAAAGGTAAGCCTTTTTCTAATTTAATTTTAGACAATCCAAGCAAGTAACAGAACCTATTAAATGTCAACTCATGTCCTAAAATGTAAATTCTTACTGGTAAGCAGACAGGGATTACTTTTGATTCATGTTATTGTTAGAAGCACATGAATCCGCTTTTGCTCCAGTTCTCAAAATTTGGATGGAGTAGGAGTATAAATACACAGCCTCTTCCCCTAAAAAGAAAACTAGTAATTTACATTTAATAACCAAAATCACAATTTGCTAGAAAAAAAGGACCCTGAGAGACCACACAGTCAGCTGCTGGCTGTTTGACTGTCAGTGAGCATCTGTCACTGATCGGGAATAACATTATGACCACCTGTGAAATTTAATGCAATCAGTGGCCAAACTGTCAGAAAGGTGATAATCAAACTGTGTTTATTATTGAGGTCAAAGTGGGTAGAGGAGTTGTACTGGCGCGCATTATAAGAAGAGGTGGTTCTAACATAATATAATATAATATAATCTATGAGAGAGAGCTCATCTCAAACAAAACAACCAAAAAATGTGTATGAGACAACAGTTACATAATGAATCATGAATAGGAATGCAAATGTGCCATGCTCAAATCTTAACATTAGCCAATTCTTATTTCATCCCACTCTAATATCCTAACTATCCTATAAAAAAAAAATTCCTTGTTCTGGCAAACCTTCTGCTTTGTGTTGTTACACGATTCCTTTTAAATAACCAGATCAAGTGAACAGAAACATATCATAATTTATTTACTCTGTAACTAGTGAATATAACAGAGAAAATGGGTTACATTTTCTGTACGCTTTTTTTAAAATGTTTTAAATTTTGGCTTGACATTTTAAAATCCTCACGTATTGAGTAAAATATACTGGTTTCACTAGATACTGGTTTTACTACAGTCTATTTCCAGCTTGAATGTTTAATTTGAACAAATTGCTTGTTCAGCACATTAAACCTAAGTAACATAATTCTGTGGATATAAAGCAAAATGTACTTTATAATATAAGGGAGAAATGCATAAGTAGGTAGGATTTTATTTTTAATTCCAGTCATCAAAAGTCAAATTAGTTTACTGAAACTGACCAGAGGTGTAGTAACTGCTAATGGTCCAAGATTTGGATTGATGAGTTCCTTTCTGAAATCCCTCTGAGCTCGATGATAATTATTTCCTGACTGTTAAATATGCTCTGATAAGTGGGAAGCAGAGCCTCCCTGCTGCCTGTTCCCATTCTGTTGATTACTTACATCACCAAAGTGCTGGAGTACATTGGTGCATTCTACCATATTAGCATTGCAATACTGTAATAAATTCCAATGTTGTAAAAGATTTTATGTGTGTATAACTTTGATTATTTGTTATATCTCATCTCATCTCATCTCATTGTCCAATGAAAAATGAGCTGAATTAATTCCCCAAGCACAGACAACAGTGTATATCTGTGCCAGAGCACAACTTATCCCCTGGGAACCAACATGTAATATTCAGTGGCCTGAGTTGTCTGCATTTGTGTGTATGTGGGACCAACCTCTCACATTCTCTCTCACAAACATGCATCTAAACAAAGGGGCTCAGCTGTCCCATCGTGGACTCTGGCAGACTTTGTACTTGGGTTGAGGCTTCGACCGGATTGCTTTTGAATTGAATGTGGCTCCTTCCCAATTCCCTGGTCCTCTGTGTCTTAACCAGCCACCTGCCTTCGTCTCTCTCTTTGGGAAAAAGAGCAAACAATCTAAGGCGCTAGACAAATAGCACCTCTGAAATGGTTTGATGCCGTTCTCCACACCTCGCACCTCTATGCCTTTACTCTCATAATCAGTGGCCGATTTCCTTTTGCTTTTTGTCTTCCTGAATTATCAGCACATATGGCTTTTAGAAGAAAATTAACATCAGTGTTGTAATCAAAAGAGGGTTAGGATAATGGAATAAGAAAGGAATCAACCTAATGTTTGGTAGACCTGATGTTTTTAATCCACTAAAAGACAGTGTTCATGTTTGTAACACCACCTCTAAATGTGAAATTACAAGAACCATCATAGCTTAAAAAGGTACCCTCATGCTCATAGTGATCAAAAGCATTTTAAATGAAAATTTGGACAGAATCTTATTTTATCTATTCCAACTTTGATCATTTCTGTTAGAGGTTTTTAATCTGTGTTTGCTGCTATTTTTGTGTTGAATAACAAATACCTGGGCCTTTTAACGTTTCTGTTCAGCTAAATGAACTTCTTGCACAAGTCAAATTAGCAGACTGACAGCTGCCACACACACACACACACACACACACACACACACACACACACACACACACACACACACACACACACACACACACACACACAACCTCATTCAACTAATCAAAAAAATAATAGTAATACAGCTTTTGCTGTTGGAATTATTGTGGTAGAGCTCAAGTGTTTGCTCTAAGTGCTGATGATTTGTTGGACTTAATTGCTAGGTTTACATCAAGTTAGTATTAGCCCAAAACAGTATCTGTTTGCAAGGCCTTCTTCTTTTTTTGTACGATCAGGCTTTCGAAAGCAGATGGATGGACAAACAATACAGGGACAAAAGTAAAATGCAAATGTTTAGCACAGAGTCAGAAGTGCTATGTGCTTCTTTGAAACAAGTGCTGCCGACAAATCTGTCAAGCTGACTAGTCCCGCTGTCATCTTTTTTTTTGTCCATGAGATATAAATTAAATCTCAGAAATATGATAATTTAATTACAAAGAGATGTTTATGAAGTTTCAAGCTGACTGAGCTATTGAACCATGTTTAAAAAAAGAATCTAAAGACAAGATTTCATGTTGGCATACTTGAACATAACTTATTTAATCCTCATAAATCAAGTAATTAATCAAATATTTATATTTGATTAAGAGACTGAGAATCTTTAATGACGATTATAATTTAACTTTTCTAAGGCACAGAGATTAAACACTTTTATCCTTCATGTTTTAATATTACCAATCCTTGATTCAGACCAGGGTTATAAAATTTTACATTTACATACAATTTTTTTAAATTTGTTTTTATTTAGTTCAGTTTTTGTTTAATAGACTGGTTTCCATTTTATTTATGTCTATTTTAGTTTGAGTGCTTTGGTAAATTTAGCTGAGTATTAACTTATGGGTTGTAATAAAGTGGTTTTCGGACTGGCAAACTGCAATACACATTCTATAAATGCAAGAGAATATTTAAATATAAACTTGCTAAGGCCATGTTACGCATTAACAATAATCCGATTGTTAGTTGTGTGTTTGACTTAAAATGTTAACAGACATCTGACATTTGATCGTTGCATTTCCCGTGTAATCAGTTGATGCACACACGGACTCCACAATTTTTAATTTTAAAACTAGTCAAACCTTCAAAAATTAATTGAAACCTTGCATGTCACTCACTCATCTAGTCTCTTCTCAGATCTTTTCAGTGTTTTAGGGTTGACTGCTGTTGAATGTTGACTTTAGCCTTACTGCTTTTTTGTCGTGCTGATTAATCCCAATTGATGCCTCTTCATATCTGATGCTTCATATCTAACGCTTCATTGGTTGTTTGATACCAGCTTTATAAGATCAGATTAGAAGACTAGATTCTTAACTTTGTTGTTTTCTGCCGAAGCAAGGTCAAACATCCGTCTTTGTGGAAAAGTCTCCAAACATCAGTCCTTGTTGGACCACTGCACCTGCAGACATTGCAGACAACTCCTTTTGCCTCAGTATGTGATCCAAGTTTCAAATAGGCAAAAGTAGATGCTATTATTTTTGTACTTTGCAAAGTACTTGGTGTTTGTAAAAAAACTCATGGTACCATATCATCCCAGTAGGCCACTTCGATCTTCACCACTTCGAAACACACTCCCCGATGCACTGAGCTCCTTTCCTCCTCTTGTCCCTCTCTCCTCTCCTCTGCCTCCACATTTGTCACCACAACTTTGTGACTTCTTTCTCCCGTAGTTGTCTTTCTCCTTGCTTTTGTCCCTTTCTGCAGGTGACCCAGCTTTGGAGCCGTGTGTCTTCCTGTGTTCAGCTACTGGTCCTACACACCTGCCAAGTGTTTTGTTGTTGCTTTTTGTTGCTCTTTTCTTTTCTCGCTCCACTTTCCATGCAGCCCAACCGGTCAAGTCAGATGGCTGCCCGCCCTGAGACTGGTTCTTCCATTAAAGGGAGTGTTTCCTGTCAACTGTTGCCTAGGGCTTGCCAAAGGGGCATTTCTCTCTATATATTTTTAGTCTTGATTTTATTCTGTAAAATTCCTTGAGATTACTTTGTTGTGAATCGTTGCTATATAAATAGTTGAATTTAATTGAAAATACTTTATTGGTCCTACTTTGAAAGTCCTTTGTTTGTGAAATGCTACATGTGTTTAGTCAAGATGTGGCTACTTTAAACAAAAACTGTTGTTGGTCTAGCCTTTTTCATGTGTTTGGTAAACTGAGATTGTTGTCTTGTGAGTGTTAGTTCCAGTTCATTTACCATCTATTCCTACCTTGCCAGCAGGAAAGTCACATGAGTAGTTGCTGTGGAATACTACTTAATGTCTTTTAATGTCTTATTCTTTTCCTTTCGGCTGTTCCCTTTCAGGGGTCTTCACAGCGAATCATGTGCTTAATCTAACTTTATCCTCTGCATCCTATTCTCTCACACCAACTAACATACTGTCCTCTCTCACTACATCCATAAATCTCCTCTTTGCTCTTCCTCTAGACCTCCTGCCTGGCAGCTCTAACCTCCACATCCTTCTACCAATATATTCACAGTTTCTCCTCTGAACATGTCCAAACCAGCTCAATCTGGCCTCTCTGACTTTATCTCCTAAACATCTAAAATGAGCTGTCCCTCTGATGTCCTCATTCCTGATCCTGTCCATCCTCGTGACTCCCAAAGAGAACCTCAACATCTTAAGCTCTGCTACCTCCAGCTCTGCCTCCTGTCTTTTCTTCAGTGCCACTGTCTCTAAGCCAAACAACATCTCTGGTCTCACCACCGCCTTGAACAACTTTGCTGATACTCTTTTATCACACAACACACCTGACACTTTTCTCCACCTGTTCCAACCTGCTTGCACTCGCCTCTTCACTTGTTTTCCACACTCTCTGTTGCTCTGAACCGTTGACCCCAAGTACTTCAAGTCCTGCACCTTCTTCACCTCTGCTCCCTGTAACCTCACCGTTCCCCATGAGTCCCTCTCTTGACACACATTTATTCTGTCTTATTGTGGCTAAGCTTAATTCCTCTGTTTTCCAGAGCAGACCTCCACCTCTCTAAGAGAGGTGGAGCCCGTGTGGTTGCATTAATGTCTTTTAATGTTTGACATGCTCAAATTGAAAATTACATGTACACATTGTTCCATATAATTGTGGGGGAAAAGATGTTTCCTATTCTTTCTGAAAAAGCATGCTATCTGCCTTTTATTGGCCTTGTTCTTTTGTCTGGTAATTGTCTCTTGTAGAAGTGTGCTGTACCCTGCTAACATCACATAATGGTATAGGATAAATTACATGACAACACAGTCTAAAGTGTCTCTACACATGCACTGGAATATTGATATCCTCCCAACTTTATCCTGAAACTGTGTATGTGAAAGCAGAAATGTCCGAGAGCGCTCCCAAGATCATCCGGACTTTATCCTGCGAATCCTGTAGTACAAAGTCCGTAGTATGTGCGTGAGACAATGCAGGAACCATGCAGGTCTAACATTTCTATCAGGTGACTGTCACGTCTTTTAATAAATGCACAACTCTGATGCGCTGTAAACAAAACACTATTTCCCACAGGATAGTTTTTCAATTTGACCCCTTCACTGAAATCATGTGTGAAACACAATGCTGGACGATGAGTAGTGTCTATCCTGCAGAGAGATTTTTGGATCTCTGGTGAGGACATCTAAAACTCTGTTAAAGTGACAGTTTTTTTTTCTTTCCCAGTTAGTCAGTTTAGCCAGACATTAATCTCTAGACATAGTCCTAGGGGTTCCAGACTTATGCCATTTTGCAGAAGCTTAGCACAGTTTTCATTGGAATTAATGGCTTGGTTTTGTTCTGAGATGTAGTGTGAATTTGGATGTGTGAATAGTTAATACCTTCTACATTACAGGTCTTTGTCTTTCTAATGTACAGTGCACAAAGTATTCCCAGGACTTTTTTCACATGTTGTTATGTTACAGGGTTATTTCAAAATTAATCAAATTCCCTATTTTCCTAAAAATTCTAGAAACAATACCCCATAATGACAACGTGAAAGAATTTAGTTTGAAATCTTTGCAAATTTATTAGAAATGGTAAACAAAAAATCACATGTACATCCTGTAAGTATTCGTGGCCTTGGCCTGGACACTCAAAATTGAGCTCTGGTGCCTCCTGTTTCCTCTGATCATCCTTAACATATTTCTACAACTTAATTGGAGTCCACCTCCAATCAGTTGATTGGACATGATTTGGAAAGCCATACACCTTTCTATATAAGGTCCCACAGTTAACAGTGCATGTCAGAGCACAAAACAAGCTTGGAAAAAACAGAACTATTCCTTGATGGGCCGGCCAAACAGATTTATCAAGAGAGAAGGGCCTCAGTTAGGGAAATAACCAAGAACCTGATGGTCACTCTGAAAACGCTCTAGCGTTTCTCTATGGAGAGAGGAGAACTTTTCAGAAGAACAACTCTCTGCAACACTCCACCAATCAGGCCTGTATGGTAGAGTGGCCAGATGGAAACCACTTCTTAGTAAAAGCCACATGACAGCCCACCCGAAGGACTCTCAGACCATGACAAACACAATTCTCCTGTCTGATGAAACAATGATTGAACTCTGGCCTGAAGGCAAAGTGTCACGTCTGCAGGAAACAAGGCACTGCTCAGCACCTAGCCAATACCTTGCCTACAGTTAAACATGGTGGTGGCACCATCATGCTGTGGGGATCTTTTTCAGTCGCAGGAACTGGGAGACTAGTCGGGATCGAGGAAAAGTCTGAACTGCAACCAGGCCAGTTTAGCACCCAGACTCTTCTCCTGCGTAGCCATGCTGTTGGGATGGATGTAGTATGTGGTTAGCATTGTCTTGTTGAAATATGCAAGGCCTTCCCTTAAGGAGATGTTGTCTGGATGGGAGCATATATTGCTCTAAAAGCTCCATGTACTTTTCAGCATTGATAGTTCCTTTCCAGATGTGTAAGCTGCCTACACCATCAGAGATGCAGGGTTTTGAATTAATGGTCAAGCTAGATGGTCCCTCTCTTTAGTTCGCAGGACACAATTCAGATGAATTTTGATTCATCTGACCACATAGCAGTTTTCCATTTTGCTTCAGACCCTTTTAAATGAGCTTTCAACCAGAGAACTTGGCAGCTTTTCTGGATCGTATCCACATAGGGGTTCTTCTTTGCATGATTCAGCTCTAACTTATATTTGTGGATTGCAAAGCGAATTGTGTTCACGGACAGTGATTTCTGGAAATGATCACATATCCAGTAGAGAATTATGCCTGTTTTTAATGCAGTGCCACTTGAGGCGCCTGAGGGCCTGAGGAGCATCCAGTTTTCACCTTTGGCCTTGTCCTTTTTGCAAACAGATTCCTCCTGATCTGATTCTCTGAATCTTTTGATGATATTATATACTCTAGGTAGTGGAATGTTCAGTCTTTGCAATTTTTAAATGCTCCTCCATTTGGTTTTGATTTGTGGCAATTTCTTTTCCAGCCTTTTTTGAGATGTGTTGCTGTCATTAAATTAAAAACGAGCTAATCTTTTCCATGTTCTATTGTGTATAAAATATAGGTTGATGAGATTTACAAATCATTGCGTTCTGTTTTTATGTTTTACACATCATCCTAACTTTTTTGCAGGCTTTTGATTGGAATTGAAACAATAACTGAGGTGTTGGTGGATGTTAACATTCATAATGTTCTGCCACTGTGATGCAGTACAGAGCCAACACAACAACAGTGGCCAATAAAAATGTGTGAACATCCAAATGCTTAGAGACTCCACTGGATGCACAGGAAAATGTTGACTCCACTCTGTAGTAATTTTTAGGCCTTAGTGATTATAGTGTCACTATAAACATTTGAAACACATTCCATTACTATGACTAGTAGCTGCACTGCTCTTTAATGCCAACAACAAATTATAGGTAAACTGTTGTGGGGAAGGATTTTTTTTTCTATTCAGTTTCTCAATCTTTGCAGATAAAATTCTTTGTTCTATAAGTCATCCATTTTACCTTTAGAACCAAGAATCTTATTAAATGTCCACAAACAGTTTCTAGCACAAGGCAAAAACAAAACTGGATTATGGAAAGTGTTATAATGTTTTATGTTTTTCTTTTTTTATGTTTGTTTTCGAATGCTACAGACTACCTGTCACAAGGTGTGGATCTAAGCGGCATTGAGGTGATTGAGAATGACTTGCTGTTGATCAGCAGAGCCAGGCTGGAGGTGGAGAACCAAGCCAAGAGACTGCTGGAACAAAGCATGGAGATCCAGGTACTTTTAAACCGGATGCCCTTCCTGCCGCAACCCTCCCCAGTTTCTGACAGGCTTGGGCAGGCACTGCAAAGCTAGGGAGGCAATTGGATCTGTTAGGGGTTCCGTGTCTTGCCCAGAGACACTTTAACATATGGCCGAACCGGGGATCGATTAACTGACCCTGTGGTCCGTGGACTGCCTTACCAACTGAGCTACAGCCCAGATAATGAATAAGATGATAATTATTTTACTATAACTTTTAGGGTTTGGGATTAAGTTAACTGTACCCCGACATAATAATATTGATGCACAGTCAGCTGGTGCAAATGTTCTTTTACCATCAGAGGTAAAAAAATTGGTCAAGGAATATATAAAAAAAGTTAATAGTAAAAAGATTTTAATTATAATGCTGCAAAATGTTCCATGTCCCTTGATAAAATAATAACAAATTTACTTTTTTAAATGTAAGCTCTGCTAACCTCGAGAAAACCTGTTCCTCCAGTGTCCCATTAAGGAAATTGTGTGTGTGTGTGTGAGAGACAGAGAGAGAGAGAGAGAGAGAGAGAGAGAGAGAGAGAGAGAGAGTGTGTTCAGTGTCCATGATGACATGTTTCTCACGCTGTGCTTCAGTGTACCATGTAGTAACTTCAGCATAGGTTTAGTTGTGCAGTTTACTGTCTAATATTTGAGGTGCATGTTTAATGAGACCTCCTATAAAAACAGTGCATTCAGTGGATTTACACCTATTAAAAGGTTGAAATAATGTGCAATTCTCTTAAAAACAAAAAACACTCCAAATAGTAGTTGTGAATTTAGTCAACTGCATTGTCTTTTTTCAAGTTGCCTTTATTTTATATATGATTTAGCTTGAAGATCTGAAGGAGTTTAGTATGAGAGACACACAAAAAGAAAGTTTGTAGGGGCAAACTGTATTTCATGTCTGAATTCAGTCACTTGTTCCGGGTTTGATTGATGTTGATTTTCACACCTCTCACCATCAACAGCTGTGTTTTTATTTGCTAACTTGTTCTCAGTTAGTCGCTTAGTAAACCAATGTTTTCTTTGTTTTCAGTTTTTTCACCATTCAATCTCAAAAGGCTAACACGGGTAACAAGAATCACCTCAGCCAGTCACAAGTTTCACTACCAATACAAAAAATGCTATGTTTTATGTTGTTTTATGCCGAAATTTTAAACTTTATCTACAGCTTTTGATCCTAAACCCACTTGTCTTTTGTGCTCAGCACACACAAGTTACAGTAAAAGATGGTAATGTTGCCCATAGAATTTGATTATACTTGCAGTGGTATCAGACCACGGGCAATGGGGTCTGTATGTAAATAATACTAATATTGATTTTATGCTATTTGTTTTTATTAATGTCTACTGACCTTGACACACCCTATTGTCCAACAGCTACTTGCTCCAAATAGGCAACTCCTTTTTGAAGAAGTTATCCAAAGTGGACCAGAGAAGCAGTTGACCGATAAGGCTTTGTCAATGGCAAATGCTGATCCTGACAGGGCAGGGAGATTTTATTTTCTCTCTCTCTTTTGCATCACAAAAAATTCCATTTAATAATAACAAGAATTAAATACTAGTCACTAGTATCACGCTCACTAGTTAATTTGAGTCATGTTTACTTAAGAGCCTTTTTTTGTTACGAATTAACTGCATTTGTTCATTTGCTTTCAAAGCTTATGCGGAACGTGTATTATGAAAGTATTATTTTTATATGAAGTAATATGAAAGATGTTTTCAGGAAGTGTTACGTTAAATGACAGAAATGAAAAAATGCTGAAGCATAGGCGCTTATCTTTTTTGTTGTTGTTGTGATTTATGTGAGTTTGGAGGCATGGAAGTTTGTGTGAAGCTCCTGAGAGCGTGTAGAGTAACAGGATACTGTGACTCTGCAGTATTCTCCAGTTTTAGTGATTGTTTTTACTCCTACATCTAACCTATAAGCTCTTTTCCCAAAATTAGACACACACACACACACACACACACACACACACACACACACACACACACACACACACACACACACACACACCTTTCACCTCTCCTATGTATTCCACCCTCAGTTAAAGTATTTTTATCCTGACTACTGCTAGATTGGCCTTGGCTAACCATTTCTGTCACTGCCTTGTGTGTGGACATATGGGAGTCTAGAGACACACACATAGGTACTGTATACACACACAGCTCCTTATATCATCCCAGGGTGTTGTTTATTGTGAATGTTATGTAAGCAGTTGGACAAGCTGTCTTGGCTGTGTGGGAGCTAGTTTCACCTCATCGCTCTGATTTTGCCAGCAGAGACCCTGTAGCCCATCTGTTGAGTGGGAGATCATCTGACCCACGTAGAATCTCTCCTCTCCTCTCCTCTCCTCTCCTCTCCTCTCCTCTCCTCTCCTCTCCTCTCCTCTCCTCTCCTCTCCTCTCCTCTCCTCTCCTCTCCTCTCCTCTCCTCTCCTCTCCTCTCCTCTCCTCTCCTCTCCTCTCTTCCCTCTGTATTACCCCCCTTGTATTAGTCTGAGTTACTTCTGAGAGCTTTTTAGGCAATGATGTGACCTGTTGCAAACCGCAACAGCCTTTAAATTAACAGCTCTTTTTTTAGATAAGGAAGTCATAATGTTTCTAAAGGTCAAACCTCATTGTTGACATTTCAAATTTTTACTTTTCTTTTAAAACTCACTGGGTCAAATTCTTCTTCATATTTTTAGATTTTAGGAGACTGGGTGAAGTCATAAGCCTGTTTCAGATATGTACTCTGGACATTGTTAAAAGAATCCCGCCTTGAAAATTATCTGGAGTTGCCTTTCAGATGTGTAACTCACAGCGGGAGATTGCCCGAGTAAGAACCGTTGTCAGGTGTGAAAATCCGCTCGATTTCCGTGCGTGATCAGTGAGGACAGGAGGCACAGCGTTTCACTTTTTGTGTATAGCACATCAGAGCCGTGCAACTAATGAAAAAAAGGTTCAATCACTTGACTACATTGACAGTTTAGTGATACAAACATCTATAACACATCCATTCGATCACTTTTAATCCTGCAAACGATTTGGGATCGAGCACCATGCTACATGCATGAGCTCAGCCTCATAATGCGAACATTGTATTATGGGACTTGTAGGATATAATCGGCAGTGTTCAGACATTTTTGTTCACACATACACCACCTCCTAAAAAAGTCAAGAGAATGTCAGAATTCCACTGAAAGTTAATAAATCCATGTTCATGTCCGTCTCACCTGGAAAAGGCTCTGGACATTGACTACCCCACTTCTCCTGTGACTGGTTAATTACTAACACAGGATCATTAAAACAGGCAGCGAATCGCATTGGTATTTTATTTAACAGAGATTATTCTGGTTTAAACAGCTTCAGATTCATTTTCAAGATTAGATTAGTTTAAAATGAACTGTTCTAAACAACATGACTACATGTTAGACACACAGTAGCCTATAAGGAGATGATGATGATAATGATAATGATAATAATAATAATAATAATAATAATAATACTAATAAATACATCCCAGCTGACAGACAGCTGGAGGAAACAATCCAGTGAAAAAAAGAGCCAATAAATAAACCGCGGATTCATAAACTCCGCCAATTGTGAATTTGTAAAACTTAAACTCGTACAGGCCACTTTATGTTCTTTATCACAGGGTTATCACAGCAGCTGTGTGATAGATCTGATTTAAAACTAGTTTTCACTAAGAAGTTGTTAATGCATCCACAGATATTAGGATTCAGTACTGTGGACTGGGGACGGGAGACACTTTGCGACGCCTGGTGGCTGAAACAACAAACTGCAGGTTGGATTTAACGAGGCTATTTTGGAATTAAATAGACTGCATTCCTGAACGAATGCCACCAGTAGGGTATTGCGGACAAAGCACACACAAAAACCATGACACTTTCAATGGCTACACCACTGTCCAGGGTGAGATTTAAATTTAGTTTTGTTGTGATTTTAAATTTTGTTTTGTCTCATTTAAAGCCTAATTACTGAATCAATCATTACTTCTGAGAGGTTTTTAGGCAATGATGGCGGACTGCACAAACACAAAAATTTACAGATATACATAAAGGGCTCAGTAAGAAAGCCTTCAATTTTTCTTAAATACGTGTCAATATTTGTTGTCATAAAAAAGAAGCATCTCAGGCAATATAAAGAAGAAAAGTATGATTCAAGACATATACACTGTACATAAACATAAGTGATTCACTTTCAACAGAAAGTTCATCAGTGCTGTTTTTTTTCTATTTCTCCTTCTCTGTAGTCTCGTTTCTTCTCTCATCACTTTTCTTGACTTTGCCCTGCTACATATTCACAGCTCACTCTCATTAAATCAATCTAGGCTGTATTTTTAGCTGCTGCTTTCACCTTTGTATTTGCTGTCAAACTGAGTGTTTTGTGTGTGAAACTACCAGACCTATTAAGTTGAGTTCATTCTGTTACAAACAGCACCATGGATGACTGCCAACTCTGTTCCTCTGTCTGTCCTTTTTCTCCTTTTGTCTATTAGAATCCAACCCAGGTTGGCACAGCCCTGCAGGTCTTCTTTAACCTGGGCAGTTTAACAGAGACCATTAGCAGTGTGGTGGATGGTTATCGCACCACTATACAGGACAACATCACCAGCGCTCTAGACATCAAGGGTCTGACACAGCCAGCTTACTCCAGAGGTGAGGCCTAAGGATGATGTGACTATGTCCTATTCATAAAACCATGTATAGTCCAATGCACATGCATACACATGCTGTATATATTGTCCTAATTTGCAAAAGATGATGATAATGAAAAGTTGCCCTAGTTCATCAGTTGGCTTGATTAAAAATAGATTATAATACCACGTCCACAGAGAATAGTCCAATCTGGCTGGATGGTATGTGTGGTTTTCATGGCTCTGATGTATTGCCCACATTATCGTTCTATATTCAGATAACCAGCCCTGACTAGGTCAAGGATTCTTTGATTGGCATTTTAAAGCCATTTAGTAGAATTCTCACGTTTAATAAAAGATGAAATTAGCCCCCAAAATGTCATATTATAAAATAAATCTTTTTAAATATTATCATAGTATCATTTGTGTATGCAAAATGTTACACCCATGTGCCATATTCACCATTGTTGTCCAAAAACAATACGTTTCTTCTGTATTATAGTGAACACTGTTGCACTGGGTTCCTTCATTACCATGAATTCCCAGTTTGTTGTCTTTTTACCTCGTCCTACACACATTTGCCCTGCTGCCCATTATACTCCCTAGAGCCCAATTTTTGAAAAATAGCCTGCAGCAACTGCAGTACACTGCTTCATTCTATTTTAGTTATGTTTACTAAAAGCTCCAGTGACACACTTTTTAAATTAATCTGTAAAGCTGTTTGTTACAGAAGAGGATTAAATGTTCTGCACTTATATAGCGCTTTTCTACCTATTGGCACTCAAAGCACTTTACACTGCTTCTTTTTCACCCATTCACACACACAATCACACTCATACACCGATGCTGCTATGCAGCTGCCCAACACTCACCAGGAGCAACTAAGTTGGGGTTCAGTGTCTTGCTCAAGGACACTTGGACATGTGACTGGAGGAGCCAGGGATTGAACTAACAACTGTGAGATTGGTGGCCAACCGCTCTACCTTCCTGCGCCACAGTCGCCCGCAATTCAGATAGTTTCCTCTCAGTTTAACTCAGGAATCTACCTTTAATAAATTAATGAATACAATTTCCAACCAGTACTCTGATACAAAATAATTAATGTCCTCTAAAAATAAGACTAAGAGATAGAAGGTTAAGGTAACTTGTTTATAAACCCTGCCTCTTTGTAATGGCCTATGCATATAACGTCATCATTCAATAAAAAAGATATCTAGGAGTTGTCAGTGCAACAAAAAACCAACAAGAAGAAATTTCACCAAATAATTTCTAGCCCCTAGAAGCAAAAGGTTAATGTTAAAATGTATTCTTGTACTTAATCAATATGTTCTTCACCAATTTAACAAACGCATCTGCTTTTTAAATTTTGGCCTCTAATAATTTTGTTTATTGTTTGGTAGCAATTTTTTACTCTCTTTTTACAATATCTGAGCAAGATGGAAATTTCTTCTATATCATGAATTTGATCAATTGTGTTTAGAGAAACAGATTGTTTGAAGGTATTGGAAAAGAAAAAGTTCTGATTGTTCTCAGAGCTTTTTTCAGTGAAATTAAAATGTGATTAATGTAAGTTTTGCAGGCATTTCCCCTCTATACAATTGAAATATATATACAAAACCTTTATCTGGAAGATTCGTTTATCTAAATTTGTCACAATTCTAACTTAAATATCACAGTTATGGCTTTAAACTCACAGTTATTACTTTTTTCTTTACTTTTATAAGCTTTGTGTTATGACAGATTTTATAGAATTTTGAAAGAGAAAATCAGAAGTGAAAGTTTTTATAGTGGCTCTAACCCCCTTTTGTAGTTTATATATAGACTTTAGAATTAGGGCAAGTAGTTTTTGTAATGATGAAACATGCCAACCAGTGTAATAGTGTGGCGCACAGACCTACATTATGCTACATCAGGTTCTTGACAGTATTGTTAGTAGATACAATTTATTGTTGGTTTTATTGATATTGTCTTTTTATGGGATTGTTAACACGAACAGAAATATAGTAATATTATATATAACATAGTCAAAGCTATACATAATTAAGATGTGTAAACAAAACATTATGGCAAGAAAAACCGTAAACCCTTAAACAGTGAATTCCTCTTTAGGTGGTCCCGGCAGAGCAGTGCTGCCAACACCTGGGAACACAGCAGCTTTCCGTGCTGCTTTGTGGACCAACTTGGAAAAACTTATGGATCAGATATGTGCTGCATGCAGACAGGTACGTACCAACCTGAAACCACAAAACCACTAACTTACTGTATATCCATACCGTTGTATTACACTTTAAAAACAAAAGTGAGCCAGTCAGCAGGATCGATGAATCAAGTATTATATTCACTTTGCTGCATGTTCACAGGTGCAGCATCTGCAGAAGGTCCTTATGAAAAAGAGAGACCCAGTCACTCATGTGTGCTTTATAGATGAGATCATCAAGGTGGGTAGCCATCATTGTTTTAGTTTGGTATAATAGCAGAAGTTGTATTTACAATAAGGAAACATCACAAGGCTCCATTTTAGCCATGTAGTTATTAAAACAGCTGGTAAACACTGTTTACCCGGGTATAAAAATCGAGGGTATGGCTTTGTTTAAAGATGAGCTTTTACACTCTACGAATTTTGAATTAATTTACTCGAAGTAAAAGTCGTATGTAACCGCCTCCTTAATTCTACTTGTTGGCAGGTGCAGGCTACTTAAGCCACTACTAGTGTATTACACCACAATCCCTGCCGAAAGTGTTTTGTAATAACTTTCGTAATGCCCAGAAACTTAGGAGTCATCACAATCTGTATCATGACAAGATGATATAGAGCATTTTTTCTGAAATACTCTATGGAAATTAACCTAAAAATAATAAGTTCTAAGTGCTCTACTTTGTACTATAAATGGGAAGACAGGTTTTTTTTTAACAAAGAAACAAGGCAAGTAAGAAACTAGTAAAACCACAGCTACCAGTTCCTTTGGCTCGCTCACTTAAACAGTGCTAGGATCAATAGTAATCATGGCAGTCATTAACACATAATCATCAGCATCCTACTATCTTACCTCCACAGAAACCCAGTAGTACAAATCAGAGCAAGAGTGTTACTATGGAAACAAAGCTCTCACCAATTACCCAGAGATGGAGGTGTGAGTTGGAGACCTAATGACATGTCTAAATGCAGTGCACCCGCACTATCACTTTTCACTGTCATGGATGAGAAAGCCCTGTGTCCTCAGAAAAATGACTGAACAGACACATAGATCTACTTGGCAGTTACACCTTAGAATTGTTGCATCAAAATATATTCTGTGGCCTTATCACATACATACCTATAAATAATAATAAAAAAAGAGAAGCATTTAGAAACATGAGATGTAAATTGTGACTAATTTTGAATGAGCGCTAAGTCAATATAGCAAAGGTAATGTTTATTTTTTCCATAATGTAAAGTAATGTAATTGGGGTGTAGTGAAGAGCAAACATTTATACTTCTAGAATGTAATTCTTTTCTTTCTACCGAACGCCAGGATGGTAAACCTGACATCCTCTACACCTTCTGGACTGATGTAACCAACACACTTAGTGAGGAGTTTCATAGAGCAACTGAAGGTAAGATTGATCATTTTCTTATTTTCTTTTTCTTTTTATGTTAACAGTTTTAAAGGACACTAAAAGTGTAAATCAGAGCAGACACAGGATTGGTGCTGCACCACCGGCTGAAACAACTAGTGACTTCATTTAACGTGCTCTACTCAACAGTCTGTGACATAAGCTTAGTTAACAGCAACTTGGGTACAACTACAAAGTGAGAACATGAGAGGCAAAGTTTGATGGTTGTTGACATACTTTCGAACTTCCACTTTACTGGAAAAACTCCAGTTTCTTTCATGTTGTGTGTGCATATTAAAGATGTGTAGTAAACATAAGTAAACATAAGACAGATAAAAAATAGTTTTTTTTTTGTTTTATGCTTCTGCACCAGCGAAAGCTGTGATGGGAGGTATTTTTGGTTTAGTTTGGTCCATTCATCCATTTCTTTCTGTATTTCAGGAAGCTTTCAGGAAATTTCTTTAAATTTGCCACAAGTGTCTTTGGACTCATGGATGAACTGATAACATTTTGTCGGTCAAATTTCAAGGTCGCTGTGACCTCACATCATTCTCGTTATTGTTACTGCAATGTTTAAGGAAGGGCCTTGAGGAAATTTCATTACGCTTGAACCTACTTTTATCAAAATGCCCATTACCTATTGACATTAACCACTTATTTTTTACTTAACAAATATTTTGTAAAATATCCATACAACTTACAAATGTAGGAGTTCTTTGTAGGTGAAATTTTTCAGTTGCTAACTGGTTTGAGGGAGATGCTCGTCTGCTCTTAGCAAATAGCTAGGAAGCTTTTGTTTTAAGCTCTTTGTTTGGGGCAACTGTGGCGCAGGAAGATAGAGCGGTCGTCCACAATCCCACAGTTGTTGGTTCAATGCCCGGCACCTCTGGTTTCAAATGTCAAAGTGTCCTTGAGCAAGAAAAAATTGAACCCCAACTTAGTTGCTTCCGGTGAGTGTTTGCCCCCATGTGTGTGATTGTGAGTGTGAATAGGTGAATAAGAAGCAGTGTAAAGTGCTTTGAGTGCTAATAGGTAGAAAAGTGCTATATAAGTGCACAACATTTACTTCAGTCATGTATCTTCTTCTCATGTTTTCACAAATCCTCTCTCACTGTCAGATTAAGTTTCTTGTTTATGTTATCTTTTGTCTTTTTACCTCTTAAGTTGTTGGATTTGGGTATATGAATGTCATTATTCCACCTCTGTTTATCTTTCTCTCACACCAAGCTCCATAGCTTCTCTTGTCTTTATTTTTGTGTTAAATGCTTACTTTTTAAGATGCAATTAATTCCTCCTAAATATCGGTGTTAAAGTGTGTAACAACAGTAAAATATTGTGGCATCTGGTTAGAAATTATGGTACCAAAGTTTATAATGAAGAACTGTTATATTTCTATACAATCTATACCATTTGGATTGAAGTAGTAAACATTTCTTCCTTTCTCTCTCTCTCCTTTCGGCTTTATCCCGTGAGTTCGGGGTCACCACAGCGGATCATTGTCCGCATGTTGATTTGGCACAGTTTTTACGCCGGATGCCCTTCCTGACGCAACCCTCCCCAATTTCTACCGGGCTTGGACCGGCACTGCACAGCTGGGGAGGGGAATAGGCTGTTAGGGGTTCAGGGTCTTGCCCAGGGACACTTCGACACATAGCCAGGGCCGGGGATCGAACGACTCACCCTGTGGTCCGTAAGCAACTGCCTTTACCAACTGAGCTATAGCCGCCCCTAGCTATAGCCGCCCCTTAAACATTTCTTCCTTTCTCTACTTTCTCTAAATCCATCCATGTAGTGTACAATCATCTGGGATTAAATGTTCTGACAAATTCTCATCTATCCAGCTGTCTCTCTCTCACTGTGTCACTATCCCATACTGGTTTATCTAGTCATTCACTACAGAGGACATCAGGACTCAAGGCAGAATTATTACTGGGCCTACTATCAGCACATCTGAGCATACAATACACACAATTACAACAGGAAAATAAAAGAAAAAGAAACACATGAAAACATTAGCCCACTACAGCACAACTGGGGACAAACCAGCATTTTTCTCATTGTAAAGAAGAATTTCACAAGACAGTGAAAATGAATATGAAATTAAAAATATATGTTGTCTATGTAGTTATAAAAGTGTATCCCAGAAAAGGACAGAACATCACATAGAATCACACAGAATATTGCAGCCTCAGTACTGACATTCGTCACAGATTGATGTCAGGAAAAGTTTGGAAAATTGGTTGGAAAACTTAAAAAGAGAAAAAAGGCACCCACATGTCTTCTTTGCTGGCTTAAAAATGATCAAAAATGTATTTTTTTTCCCTGTCTAGCCTCATCCTTCCTTAAACAGGCATTTGAAGGAGAGTATCCTAAACTGTTGCGACTGTACAATGAGCTGTGGCGCCGCCTGCAGCAGTATAGTGCCAGCCTGCAGGGGACACTAACAAGCAGTGGAGTGATGGATGCATCTGTGGAAATAAGTGCCACCGAGACAGACAGTCAGGACCTCTTCATGCAGGGCAAACAGGACTACAAGTAAGCTAGCTCACAAATAGTACTGCAATCAAGATAACTTTGGGGCACGATCACAGCCATGGGTTATTTTGTTTGGTGTGAACCAAAGTAGAAAAGTTTTACTTTGCAGTGTTTTTGTTTTGTATTGTCTAGATTACGTTTTTAGTCACAAATTGTGGCAGAAGTGGTCAGGCAAGGCAGGCAGCTGTTTGGGGCCCCAGGCCAGTAGGGGGCCCCAGGCCAGTAGGGGGCCCCGAGGGCTGACAAAAGTTAAACTATGTACAGCACTGACTGTGTGCACAGTTTGCAATAACACTACCAGTCGGAGACCTTCCTAACAAGGCCCTGACTATTACTCCGTTGCAAGTTGCGTAATGTGTCCAGCTCTGCTGGAGTCATCAGAAATCAACTTGTTCACTTAGCTAGCAGGCTGCACATAATCAGCTATCTTGGCCAATACTTTTAGTAAACTGATGAAAACTCTCAAATATGTTAAACTGTCCAACTGTCAAGCTATGAATGCTAAGTTATGGAATTTTGATGCAAAGAAATTAGGACAAGTGTACCATGAATCACTCATGTGTGGTGTATAATTTAATTTAATTTTTCATATCTTAAGCGTAGTGGTTTTATGTTGCATACATTTTTGCCTAGGATCGCTACTAACTAGTGAACAAGAACGAAGAACAAAGTCCTGCTATGCTCATAAGGGACTATGAATCACTGCAAATGCAAAACTTTATAAAATTATTCCTACAACTAAAGTTTCTCTTTTTACCTTTGGTTGCTGCAGTGGTTTCTGTTTGGCTAAAACATTGATGAAATAATTGAAATTAGATGGAGAAAATTACTTTAAAAGGAAGAAAAGGTGCAGCTTGACACCGAACGCCCCGACAGAATGAGAGGTGTCAGGTAATGCTAATAAATCTATTTTTAGAAATTGAACATGTGATATAGAGTAATTCATCACTATCACCTTACCACCAGAATCAGGTCTGTTTTGTCAGAAAGGAACAGTTACACACACACACACACACACACACACACACACGCAGCCCTAAGAAAAGAACAATCACTTGTATCCGATTGGTGCTCGCTATTAGCAAAAGAAATCTGGTTATGAGAGAGCAAACGATGTAATGAAGGAGAGTATAGCACAGAAGGAGGAATAAAGGGATGATGTCACAGATAGCTAGAGCGGGAGTGAAGACATGACAGAGACAAAGTCCTTTGACAGGAGGGTGCATGTGCAGATGTTAATAATCACACTACACACACTGTTTGTCGTGTGCTTCGATAACAGTCATGCTGTGAGTTCCTGCACAGTCCATGAACTTGCTGCTGAAGGGAAAAAACTTGAGACATTTAATACATCATTCTACTGCCTAACTGCACACCTTTCTCTTGTTGTTTGTTTTGCTTGTTCTTTTGTCCTCTCTTACTATTTCTTTATCACAACTATGATTAATACAGCTTACACACATACACACCCTCAAACACAGGCATCACATCTGTTATTGTGCCTTCATTAATAGAAATTACATGAGACACTGCAGCATTTTGCTTCCATTTATAAATGCAGTTTAAGAGCTCCATAAATATAAGCACAGAAATGTTATGCATTTTGCATAAAAAATATTAAATGTCATATATTAACATACTAAATTTCAATATGTGATATTTAATAGATTGTGGATCTCATAACATTATTATAGATGTGAAGTGTTGAGTTTCTAATGCACCCCTCACAGTGAGTTGATGCAAGGCCAAGAACAGTGAATGGGTCGACGGGTTTCTTCAGAAAACACCTCTTGCTTATAAAAACTATGTACACTACATTCTGCACCCTTTTAATTTGTGGGTGTGTGTATGTATGTGTGTTTTTTTTGTGTTTGCAGTCCAGAGAAGGCACTGAAGGATTCTCTGCAGCCATACGAGGCAGCCTACCTCTCCAAGTCCCTCTCTCGACTGTTTGATCCAATCAACCTTGTGTTCCCTATGGGTGGACACAATCCGCCCTCCAATGATGAGCTGGACAGCATCATAAAGACTATCAGCAGGCACGTATGGTACACAGCCTTACAGCACAAACCCACAGGAACAGACGTTCAACACTGTCTGTACCACATCAACTCAATTTGCTTTATTCATATGGCATCAATCCACCACAATCATTCAGCTAACCTACCTGCTAATAGTCGCTGTAGCCTGGTTTCAAATGAAGACTGACCATGTTCACCACCAAGAAAGCAGCAAGAAAAGCACAAGACTGACACAGTAGATAGGGAATAAAGCAGCCATTGTGGGGGAATAGAGTAAATTTAGTCATATAGTTAGGTAATTAGCAAACAGGCAAACAAGATAGGTTTATTGGAGAGTTCACAAAGGGGACAAGAAGTCACGGGGTGTGTCATGCTTAAATGAATGCTTAAGATTACCATAGGCACTTGTTGTAAGGCCCAAAAGAATGTAGTAGATAGTGGGTCCTGGGGTCACAAGATCTACAAGAAGGCGCAATTAAAAAGATTTGATTGCTTCACGACTGACATTAACAGATAACCTAAAAAGGGATAAGAATGGAGACTGTCAACTACGTGCAACTGGTTTCTTAATTCATGTTTTGTGAGGGTGGTTCCTTTCTTAGGTTTGAGTATAAATAGTAGGGGTTTGAGAGATACAATTCAGAAGACCCCAACATCCATGTGTTCTTCTTCATGTTGTCATGTATTAAACTGAGATAATTCATCACGCTGACTTCTGTCTTCAATTCTGCCAAGATCTAGTAACACTTGACTAAGGAAGCTGGAACATTTCTATCACACCATTCACATGGCATATACCTGTCCATTTTTGACATGCCAACATTAGCTGGACTAGCAATGTCTTCCTCTTTGGACACACTCACCTACACACCATGGCCACCTTCATTCCTACTTGCTCCACCTGTTAGAAGAATCCAGATCCACAGGATATTTTTTAGGTTCTCTTTTTAGGTTTTTCTTTTTGGCACTTTACTGCAGCATTGCCTCGTATCCACTGTAACATCGTTTACAGTGACTGACAGTGATTGACAAAATTTGCATGATTGACAGCTCACTTCTGACCAGGATTTTACACCCGTAAACCAATTAAAGCAAACTGATATCATCACATGGCAATAACTGTGTAGCCCTTGTGCTAATCCAGCTCAGTCTGTGGGTCACGAGTTATTTTAAAATTAAAGACCCATTTAACTGGGTTCACTTAATCAGACTACTGCCTTACACTGTATGAATCAAAATGACGACTGTTCATTTAATTTTAATCCATTATTTTATCTTAGTTCTTATTTGTATATGTTATATTCATTAAGGGACCTGATAACAGTGTTTATGGTCAGGTTGACTGAGGGCCAAATTAGAAATACTGCAATAATTACTTACTTGCAATGTCATTGCTTATTTACTATCTACATTAAAAAAGGACAGCTGAGTTGCTGCTACAGCTTCTCTTTACTAGTGCTGTGTTTTATTCTCTGTTAAAATGTCAACCATGGCTGGGTTTATTAAGTTTCCACACACTAAAATGGAATCTCTTTTGTATTGCACAAAAGTATTGTATTTAACAAATAGATATTATATAAAAATGTTTGAGGCATTTTCAGTAATGTGAAATATGTAGTTAGTTTAGTTTAATTTTTACTTAAATTTTGATCCATCTTATGCTGCAATAACTGCGGATAAATCCATATTTGAATCTTATATTTAACCGAAAATATATACATTTGATCAATAGTTATAAAAACACAATGCACCCGAGGTTCTTGTTAACTACAAACATACTGTCTTTGATAATTAGGAAGGTTATGCTGTTTTTAATTAAAAATGTACCTTATTCTTTTTGCTTTTTTTGTGTTTGCAGTGAGCTGAACGTAGCATCAGTAGACACAAACCTCTCACTGGCTGTGGCCAAGAACGCTGCCAAGACAGTGCAACTCTTCTGTGTCAAGTCTGAACAACTGGTGTGTACAGCTGTGCGTGTCTGTGTGTGTGTGTGTGTGTGTGTGTGTGTGTGTGTGTGTGTGTGTGTGTGTGTGGGCATGCACACATGTTTATCTAAAATGTAGAATTCTTGGATATAGAAAACTGATTTTTTTTTTAAGAATAAACCTTAATTCATCCCACTGTGGGGACATTTGCAGTGGTTCCTCTTTTATGGATTGTGTATATACAGGGGTCAGCATGGACACTGACCAGCCTGCATCTACACAGCCTTATATGCAGCAAGCTGGGTTGCACTGTGTTCTGATACTTGTCAATCATGGGCATTATTAAGTTGTGCCCTTGCAGACCCCTGCCTACCACTACATTAAAGCCACCAGGTTTTAATGTTGTGGCTGATCAGTGAATCGATTATGTAAACTAAAGACAGATCAATCGATATGAATGTTCCAAATTTCAGCTTTTATTTGACAGTGTTTATGGCTGGATATGTTAAACACCATAGAATTTATTTGGATTGCTATGATACAAAAGTTACTATCTTCTGTGTTGCTTAACATATCCAGGTGTGAATACTACCAAATAAAAGCTAAAATTAGCAACTTTGATCTCATAATCATCCTAAACCCAGGTATTTATTAAACAGACGATCACTATTAGCCTCACTAGCCTCACTATTCTTATATGTTTTTGCCAAATGCCATTTCCCCTTGTTTCTTTGTGCTGCATTATTTTTTGACAATTTCTGTTTGCAGTTGTGTACTCAGGGTGATGCCAGTCAAGTGATTGGTCAATTAACAGAGGGCCAGAGGAGGAATGTAGCTGTGGTCAATTCCCTATATCGTCTGCAGCAGGCTGTAGGCAAGGTAGGAAATGAAAACTCTGTGTTTGTCTGCTGTCCAATTCAGTTGTTCAGTTTTATTTAGTATTAGGATACATTGAGATACATTAGGATAATGTGATCACTTTTTAACTTTTTTTCACTATTTTATGTGGAACATAGTGAATTCCAAAAGGGTGCACAAATCCTTTAAGCAAACACAACTCCAGTTCTAACATGTCATAAGCGATATGTATACTTTTTCTACTGTTGTTAACGTCTAAATTAATGACCATCCTAAGTGAAGGCTACCCTCCTCTACTTTTTATCAATTCAATCACATTAGATAGAGAATTCCTCTATTTTCTCATGTCTGAATGTGCTAAGTATAGAAAGACACAATTTGCTCGGATACTGTATGTAAACATTTAGCCAAATGTATGTAGCCATATTGCCAGCATTCATGCACAACAAAGAAAAAGGAATCAAGCTAGTCGATATGGGTAAGTTGACTTTTCTGTTAATGGTTTCTTTCTGTAGCTTGGATATTTTCATTGTTTAGTAACGGTGTATTTTTTGTCCTTGACATTGTCACACATGAGTGTGAAATGAAGGAAAGGAAATGAAGGGGGATAAAAGGAACAGTAGTAGTTTCCTCAGCCTTCTCCATTAAAGATGTATAGTGTGTCATGGCACAGCAGCCCGGCTGATTAATAGCATAAAAAAACAGATTACTCTAGCATTAAATATTTAACTTTAAGGCTTCAAAATTTTACTGTCTGAAAACAAAGTGAAAAATTATCTCAGGTGGGGGGACGGTGGAATGAGGAGACAGGTTGTGAAGTAGTAGACATAAAATTTTGACAATTGTGACGTTGTGTACAATGATTCATATGGATGCATATTCACATGCAACATGGTGACATATTCGAAGAGCTGTATGTTTGTATTTCACAGGCAAATTTGTGTTGAGTGGCAAAATCCTGAGTTGGGCATAGCCCCAATACCAGCTATTGAAAAGAATCCACAAAATGTATTTATTAGTGCTGATAGTAACTGGTTGTTAAATGCACTTAATATGACTCTAGTCTTAAATGGAGTAGACCAAAAAAAGGTATTTGACCAAAAGCAAGTTAAAGAGGGCAAATCAGAACAACTGTAGCATCTTTGCATCGACATCAATGTTGTCTTTCCTGTCTCTCTATTGATTTAAAAGTGGTTTAATAGCAGGTCCATACACAGATGTCTGTTAATTTCCACTCCCCAGCCTTTGCTGTAGGTTATGAAGCATTAACAGTATCAGCATTTAGGACAGAAATCCTTTGGAGGGAGGCAGCATTTTGTTGCTGTTGACCCACGGCCTGCACATAATAATCTATCAAACCTCTGTCCATTTTAATGGTTGTGTGCTTCACCTTATTTAAAATACATATTTACATATTTTCAGTGGTTTATGTACAACACTATTTGGAGCAAAAATGTACCACAAGTGTGTAATTTTTTTTTGTTTATTTCTTTTTGTATTGAATTCCTGTATTTTTATTTTCTCAGATTATTTCAGGATTGGGAGAAAGTCCACCAGCTGCTGCAGAGGCCCTCTCTTCCTCTTTGGAGGTATCATAGTTAACAGCTTTTTCATTATTTTGATTTTCATTTGTAGTTAGAGATTTCATTTTTATAATTATTAATTGTATTTATCAATAATCTACTTAGTGTGTTAGTAGAAAACCTCATTCTAATATGTTGATAGTGTTCATTCTGCGCACTTATATAAAATAATCACAGGGAACCACATCCTCCTGGGTGTATTACTTTATTTGGAGCTTTTTATCTATTCACAAAAGCCCTGAAGCTCACTTCCTTGATCAAATTAGAAAACTGGGGCCTGCACAGTTGATTAAATTCTCAGTGGAGCTCTTTTCTAAGTGTGTAAAACCTACTTTATGAATATATGTATCATTCTTTTAACTTTGCACCGATTGACGTAGTTTGACTCTTGGCTCACAAAATAAAACATTACAGTTAATTTGCTCCTTTTGTGTGACACCACACAATTTTTCTCCCTCTTTTGTGATTCAGGGAGTTAAGGCCCTGATGAGCAGTGCTGTGCAGCCTCTTCTGCAGTCAGTCAGTGACTCCATAGAGGCTATCATCATCACACTACACCAGGAAGACTTTTCTGGGTAAGTACATTCCACATGCTTTCACCACTAAAGCTCAGTTACCAGGCCTCTGCTCTGATGATAAAACTTATTGTTAACACATAAAGGGGGACCTTACTGTGCTGAGTAGTAAAAGCAAACCACTGGCTGCTACAATTTGTATCCAACTTTGCACACTCATCTGTTTTCACCATAGCAGATCCTGGTCTAGAACCAAGAACTGCCTAGGGCTATTGGCGGGATGATAAAGACTAACAAGACCAACTAAAACCTTGTGGCAAAGACAAAATAAGTGTATCATTTATTTGTTTACCGTAATGTAGTCAATAACATCACTGATGCTAGTTAACTAGCTTAAGGCTGAGGCTAACAAAGGCTAACATCAACATTTAATAATAATCAAAATGTGTTGAAAATCTACATTTCTTATCAAACATAGGTTATGTTTGGATGCCAGTGCAGACTTTTAAAGTAAGCAATAACATCACAGGCTGTGTCATGTGTTTGGCAGGAAAGCTGACATATATACATACAAATGCAGTGAAGTAATGAGTCATTTATTCACTTCTCATTTATTTAGTGGAGAGTTATACAGATTACAAAAAAACACAGATAGTGTGGTGCATAAATTTTTTCATCATCCCAACAGCAATTTCTAGAGCTTGTATAATTATTGAATGTTTATTAAAAATTATAATGAGCACATTGGGATCTGTACAAATGATGTAATTGTGTTTATGTGTTGCAGTCCTTTGTCCAGCCCTGAAAAACCGGATGTTCCATGCTCCCTCTACATGAAGGAACTACAGGGCTTCATCTCCAGAGTGATGGCCGACTACTTCAGACACTTCCAGTGCATAGATTTTATCTATGAGAGCACTGAGTCCATCGCTCAGAGAGCCATTGAGCTATTTATCAGTCACGCCAGCCTGTTGCGCCCACTGGGAGAGGGTGGCAAGATGAGGCTGGCCGCGGACTTTGCACAGGTGGGAGGTCTGAGGTGGTGTTTTCAGACTTTTTCTCTCCTGACAGAGAAGAAAGACTTGTCAAAGTGCAATTTGCTTCACATGATTTGAAATGTCTGTGTTTGTGCATCGATGTCTGTTTCTTGTGTGTGATCAGATGGAGATGGCTGTAGCTCCTTTGTGCAGAAGAGTGTCTGATTTGGGGAAACCTTACAGAAAGCTGCGCTCCTTCAGGTGCGTAAGTTCACTTGATGTGTCTCATGTCTCATTTTTGTCTAATGGAACAGACACTTAAAACAGTCCAGCTGTCTACACATACCACACATAGTCTCATGTGTTACACATGAAGTGCAACTACAAGTCCATTTACATGTGAATCCACAGTGATTGTGTACTGGCTTCTGAGGTACCTTCCAGAACACAGGTGACCTGCTCTCTGAATTGCACTTAAATGCCTCCAGTGTAGACACACATGGGGCACTGGAGCTGTTGCTCTAGCACATTACATAATATGCAAACAAGGCATAACAGTATATTTTTAATCAAAGTAATTATTTATATTTGACACATTTTTCACTGCAAATACTTTAAAAAAAAAGCATAACTGTACTACAAATTTAATTGATAGTGTTTGAGTGTGAAATTAGCGAAACCAAGCCCACCCATATCAGGGATATTCAGTGTTGACAGAGGTCCAACAAGTTAAAAACCTGCAACCAGAAGGAGCAGGGATTACAGTTCTGTTACAATGTGACAACTTTGTAAAGTTAGAGAGACACTTCTTCTTATATCCCTCAACAAAGAACAAGTGGACTTTAATAAAAATGTAGTTTCTTCTCAGACAATAGAAAACTTTTTTTTCCTGTGTAGTTAATGGACTAAAACTTGAAAAGACACCAGTATGGTCCTTTAAGCCTGACTGTGTACACTACAGTCTATGTTAATAGAACGGTGTATGTTTGTGTCACAGGCCGCTGCTGTTTCAGACCAGCGAGCTGATAGCCAGTAGTCCAGCTGTGGGTGATCTGATCCCCTACAGCACCCTGCTGCACTTCCTCTTCACCAGAGCCCCATCCGAGCTCAAGTCTCCTCACCAGGTCTGTGCACACATGGAAACACGAAACTAAGATACAAGTGTCTTGTGTTTAGATGGCACCAACTAAGAGAGTTTCTCCCACAGAGAGCAGAGTGGTCTATTGCCCGCTACTCCCAGTGGCTGGATGATCATCCCTCAGAACGAGATAGACTCACTCTTATAAGGTAAACTTTAGTTTTTCCTCTTATTCCAGTTACAGGTGCTCTGTGGAGTGTCTATACAGCAGAGATCTTCTCTTTAAACATGTTGAAATCTGCAAGTGATCTAGCTTTCAGTCATCTTCTTCACTACCTCTTGCAGCACACAGTTGCTGTGATTTCAATTGTGTTGAATGATCGGCCTCTAGTGGTGAACTCTGTCTAGACTTACTTTAAGGACATATAAAAACCCCATTTTCAAAGCAGTTGGGATGTTGTGTAAGATGTAAATAAAAACAATGCAATGATTTGAAAATCATTTAAAATTTAATTTTGATTGTAAAATAGTACGAATATTGAAATATTTGCTCATTTTGAATTTACTGTCAGCAGGACATCTCAAAAGTTGTACCAAGGGAAACAAAGAGTGGTTAAGTTGTGTAATGCTAAAAACACTTGAAAGAACATCTCCTAACTGAGGTTAATTGGCAACAGGTCAGTATCATGAATGAGTTTTACAGAGCATCTCAGAGAAGCAGAGTCTTTCAGAAATAAAGATGGGGATCATCACTCTGGATAACAACTTGGAAATAATGTGTCAATGTAAAACTGCAACAAAGGAGTTAATCATCTATGTTTCATAATAATAAAACATTCAGATAATCTAAAAGCGAAAAGGCCAAAAACCTACATTAAAGGGTGGTGAGCTTCAGGCGTTTAGATGGCTCTGCATTAATAAGGGACATGATTCTGTAGTGGAAACCACAGTATGGGCTCAGCAACACCTGAAAACCATTATTGGTCAACAGTTTGTCTCTGCATCCACAAATGTGAGTTAAAACTCTACCATGCAAGTAAACGCATAAATATCTATTGAATTGCCCATGGGATTAATAAAGTATCTGAAGCAGTGATCCGGAAGCAGTGTTATTAACAGAATGGTAAACATGCCTCTGTCCCAATTCAAGTTCAAAATGAGTACATATCTTGACTATAACACAATTTGCTGTTTCGACATTTGACATATTGTCATGTTTTATTTAAATAAAACGTGTCAGAAATAGGGTTTGAAATTATTTGCATGTTGATGCATTCTTTTTATTTAACCTTTTCTGAAAATCTGTTTTTTGAATTTGTATTTTTGAAAGTGTACTAAAACAATGGCTTCATCTAAAACTACCCTGACTTTACCGAGCCAGAGTCTGACTCTGCAAGTCAGCTCAGGAGGAGCAGATCCATTCACAGGCTTAAATTGGTTGTGAGCTGCAACAGGGAGTTAGTGTAGTGGTGTGATGGCAGATTTAACCAGGAGATGATCGACACTTAGAAATAGTTGAGCTGCTCCTGAAGCTCCAGTCACTGCCAAAACTCTGTATATTCTTGGCTGTGTTGTTTACATGTCACTATAGGAAATAATTTCTCCTTTCTTGCAAGGGGCACTCTGGAAGCCTATGTGCAGTCTGTGAGGGCTCGGCAGGGGAAGGAGTTTGCCCCCATCTATCCCATCATGGTTCAGCTGTTACAGAGAGCCACCAGTGGTTCACAGGAGGTCAGAACATGAAGATGTCACAGCTGTGGGCGAAAGTGTGTAAGGACTGAGAATATTGAAATGAAGCTTAACTCTATGCACACTACATTAGTCCCCCTCTGGGCAGTTATCACTATAGCAACTGGTTTTGAGTTAAAATGTTGGACTAGTTCTGATGTTTTTTTTTTTTTTTACTATTTTGACTGACTTTGTTGTGTAGGTACATGCAATGAGATCTTTTTCTTAAACTCTGATATTAACAATTATTTTAAATTTTTTTGAGTGAGCAATCCAAAAAAAAAAAACAACTTTGCTTCCAAATGACCAAATAAAAAAATCCAGCTGTGAAAGTGTGTGGACATACACACACGTTCTATTACATGAATGACTTCTGACAATAAATGGGGAAATAGTTGCTTTTATTTGTAAGTGACTTCATTAGTACAGATATGGATCTCTCACACACACACACACACACACACACACACACACACACACACACACACACACACACACTATGACTTGAGCACTTTACAAGGTTTGATTTAGATGGGCCATTTCCATTGGTTGGAAGGAGGCTCCTCTACCAGTGGTTCCCATGGTTTCCACTCTGACATCTTCCTGGAGAGAGCCAGCTCATGCTCTGCCTGGGTGCACATAAATTGTGGTTTCAGTATCACATACACAGCCAAGTCTTGCTTTAAAGACAGACTTTTATGGAAATCTGCTTGTTAATTGACAAAAGGAGGTTTGAGATCCAGTTGGTAAAAACAAAAGCCCTAACAGGCCAACTGACAGAACTTGGGGAAAGTGATCATTTAAAAACAAAAAATAAAAAATAAAACCTACCTGGGAAATTACTTCTTCAATCTGACCACAGTTTATTTTCGTCTCCAGCTTTTCTACATCAGGCTCCTATAAAAGACATGATTTCGTAATATCAGCACCCCTACATATTGGAGAGAAATGAATAATTTTACCTACTCTAAACTTTAGAATGCACAGGTCCAACTGTTCAATGTTTCAGTACTTATTGCATAACAAGTTGTTCTCTAACAAGGTGATTAACTGCAAAATTACGTGATTCATGGATCATGTCTGATCCATGAAAAAAAATCATGTCTGATCCATGAATTGACCACTACATGTTCTGGTTCAGTTACAATTGGAGAAAGTGTGGATGGTACCGATGAATTGATACTGCAGAAAAGGAGCATACAGACTTTTAAATTGATTGCATGTCTTTAACTGTTCAGAGATGCATGTGCCAGCTGAGATTTCTATTGCCTTTCTGTTGGTGAGTTGAAGGATGCATTTTGACTTTTTATGATTTTAAAATGTCACGGCAGGTTCGGCTGCTGCCCTAGAAGCTCAGGAGGAGGGCTGCCTTACCTTTGAGTACATGCCTGAACACAAATTAGCAGATTTTCATAATTTTAAGAGATGTTGGGTTTTCCAAATACCACCGCTTGCTATTGTGATTTAATTTATCCAGGTAGTGTCCCTTTTTTCCTCTCCATCTTCTCACAACTACCTCCAAATTAAATGGAAATAAAATTATCTAAATAGAAATAAATGGTCTGTACTTCTAAAGTGCTTTTCTACCCATGGACACTCAAGGTGCTTTACACTGCTTATTCACCCATCTGTACACACACATACACGATTGGAGAGCTGCTATGAAGCTGGCCAACACTCACCGTATGGTGGACAACCACTCCACCTTCCTGCGCCACAGGCACATATGCAGCCAACCCATTCTAACCACTGTATCAGGCACAGGTAAACAGATGAGGCAGCACTCCTCTCCTGAACTCCACCACATAAATCACAAGACGCTGCTTGCATCTCTCAAGGCTTAACATGACGTAACATAACTTCAAATTCTATAGTGAAACAATTTTATATATTTAGTGTAGACACATTTCTGCCCACAGACCATCGCAAACAATCTCAAACTAAAGTTGATGTCCCTGTAACTAAGACTTTTCCATGGAACTGGCCAACCTCTTGAAGGTGGCCGCAAGAGGAAAATCAGCCAGAGAACAGAAGAGACAAAGGGTCTAGAACAGTTTCCAAGCAGTTTAAGGTCAAAGTACATCAGTTTTGGATCACACCACTGGTCAATTTGTGAAGGACAATTTGAGCAAATTGTCCAGAAAACACTTAAAGCCCTATAAAAGCCTGCCCAGCTGTGGAATAAGATTCTTTGGACTGATTAAACCAGTATCAACTTGTACCAGGATGACGGGAAGAGAAATGTATGGAGTAGGTAAGAACGGCTCATGATCCAATGCATCACCACATTATCTGTCAGACATGGTGGAGACAGAGTTGTGGCATGAGCAAGTACGGCTGCCACTGAAGCCCAAAACATACCATCAAAGCTACAAGAGTTTCCCAAGGCAAATAAATGCAATATTCTTCACTGGCCAAGCCAGTCACCTGATTTTAACCCAAAAGAGCAGCTTTTCGTTTACTGAAGACAAGACTGAAAGCAGAAAGACCCACAGACAAGCTTACACAGCTTCAGTAAAGGCCTGACAAAGCTCAGGGGCAGAAACTCTTCATTTGGTTATGTCCATTGGTTCCAGATTTTAGGCAGCAGTTGATTGCAAAGGACTATGGACAATAATTATGTTTGTAACTATGTTCATCTGTTCCATTTTTGAGTCCCCTATGAGAGCTATCATAAGCAACGAAGTGGGTTTGCTAATATTCTAGTTGCTAGTAGATCAGTTCATTATATTGTTAAAAAGAAGCAGGAATAACTATAGTAAACAGTAATTAAAGCTAAACAAATCCCTCCAAGCTGATACTACTGTAACATGAATCTTCAAACCCGAGAAAGTTGGAGCCGTTTGCTCAAACTACTTGCTGGCAACTGCAGAAGTGTTGTTTGTATGGAGTGATTATCTCTAAAGGTTGTTGAACCAAAACCTTAAGTTAAGGTCAAATTCATTTTTGTCCAGGCCATTTTCACTTTTTTAATTTAAATTATGGTCAGTCAAAAATCAAAAGCAAAGTAAGATTTTTATTTATTTTCTTCCCCAAACGTTTTCCTTTTTGAAAGACAATTATAGATTTTTTTTCATGGAATGGTGCCAACAATTTGCTCCATGTCCGTACATAGTGTATAATATATTTTTTAAAATAATTTTGAAGGATTAACACTGATAAACACAGCGTGTTACTGACCGTTTTGACGTGGTGGAACCTCTCGTTGACCAACTGCTCTGTGTATTTCCTGTAGGCAGCATCCTGTGGCATGGTCTGCAGCATCCCCAGGATCTTAGTGTAAAGAATCCTCAGACGCTGAGAGGAAAAAACAACAGCTACTGATGACAGCTGGATCCTTGTGATCATGTTGATTATCTTGTGAATTTAAAAGGACTATGTGTTAACCATTAAGTGTGAAGCGTGACTGAGCTCTGTGGTGCATTCACTGTCAGCTGCTCACCTCATGCGGATTCTGGCACACTGCCAGGCCAACCAGGCCGGTCGTCTGGAAGAGCACAGCAGGAGTTACACTTCTGAGTTACAATCTGAGTCAACTCAGCTTACTCACTACTTTATCAACTTTAAACTTCATTCTGCACAACACTGCCAATGTGTCTGAGAACCTTAAATATAATTTCCTGGGCCTGTACATCTCAGAGTTTAAGTTGGCTGGACAACACCACAGTCACAATGATGAAAGCCTAACAGCAGCTTTACTATATTAGTATTAGTACTATTGATGGACACTGTGCGCATGTTGCTGCATGAACAAAGCACAGGCCAAAGGGCTCAGAGACCCTCTGTGCCCCAAAACATATACTGGAGGAACTTGGCTTTAAACTCGAGACACCTAAGATAAAAGGGGTTCTCCAACAGTATCTCTCCAGCAGCCATTAGAATAATTGCTAAAGACCTCTAGGCTGGAGTAAAATACCCATGGATGTTTAAATATACATCAAATAATGGGTCGTTAGTCAGTGCAATACCCTAAAATACTTAATACTAAATTAGCAATGCTTTGTCTCATGTCATTTTGCTTCATACTTGATAAACAGTACAATTTAACCCAGGATTCTGTGTGTTTTAATGTCTTTGTGTTTTGTCATTAGACTTCTGCCTAAAATTGTTGTCACATCCTGTGCCTTAAGAAAAACAACAGAGACATAATAAAGAAATGGTCCTGTGCACATGTATCTGTGCAAATGGCAAACAAAGAGCCTAATTTGACTTGATGTTGGAATTATATATGTTTTATATAAATAAAAAATTATCACTGATCAGGCATAACATTATGTCCACCTGTGTAATTTAATGCAATCCAATAAGTGTAACGTTAACTTAACAACCTCATCGTAGTGGTACTAAGCTCAAACTAAAGCATAAGACCTGTTAGCAGAACAGCTTAAAACTAGCTAAGCTAACACACTGCAGAGCCTCGTTTAAACTGCAAATGATTTCTGTGTAACGCGGTAATACAAAATAGAAGTACTGATGCAGTGTAATACAAAGTAAATAAACTACATTAATACCACTAGTACTCCAATGTTTGTTTCTGGAAGTAAAACGAAAACATGACCTCTACTCGTACCTTCTTTATTAGCCCAGCCATCCTTCTCTGCGGACAGTCTCTGGTTTCCGGCCACTATATATGACGTCAGCGAATGCGCACAAAAATAATGAACATCTACAAGCAAACAAAAGGTGGCAAATTTCTTAATTTTTGTAGTTAAAATGTATATATATATATATATATATATATATAAATAAAAGTCATAAGCAAAATAAGCCACCAGCAAAGTGTATTAATAGACCTACTCTTATAACTAGTTTGGACAATAGACCAAATTGGTCCAAACTGTGTATAACTGGGCTGACATACATCATATGTGCCTTGAGATGACTTTGACATATGTTGTGTAGGTGTGCATGTGCATGGTCCAGGAGTGGGTCTAGAATGTTTTTTCTTTGGGTGGCTCCAGGAAGAGCAGCACATTTTGAATGAAGTAGCACAGTTGAATAATACCTAAAACACTCCAAACAGTGGTTGTATCTAACTCCAGCTTCTTATAGCATTAGTGTTGTTCATGTGTGGTGGCAGCAGGTGAAAACATATGCACAGGTGGAGGTTGGAGAAGTTTATTAACATGACACAAAAGAGCAATTGCAGCTACCTGCACATAACCAATATCAGCAGTTCTTAAAATATCTATTTTAAAATGAGATCTATCTACAATACAGTAAAAAAAAATTTAAGTATAAAAATATATTACAAATCTCAAGTATTTACAAAGACAGTCTTCTCTACATGTGTCTGTCTACACATACAATCTTATCAGTTAGGACCATTCTACAGGTGATTGTTACCTTTAAAAAAAACAAAAAACAAAGTCCTCAGTAAAGTCGGCACCTACGGAAGAAAACAAATTGAAGGCCTCAGACAGCGATAAGGATACTATAGTCTTAGAATCCTCTGGGAGAATTGAAGGAGAACAAAAAAAAGAGCACAGTCTTGTCCTTGGCAATGGATTAGCAGGAAGTGACAGAGGAACATCTCTTAGAAGAACATCCTGTGGGAGAAAAGCAAGTTGATTTATCAAGGTCTCAAACTGGTGCATGAATTTTTGTCAGCTATACTGGATTTCTATACACATGTATGCATGCACACACATGTGCGCCCACACACACACATACACCTGTAGATGCTGGGGTCAAGAAGTACAGCTGTGTCCGCGGGCAGCTTCGACAGATGAACCACCTTGGTCTTCTGCTGCAGCCTGTCGCTCTCATTTACCCAAACATCTGGCAGTCTAACACACAAGGAGAAGACATGTAAGCATTAACGTGTCCTGTCTCAAAGTGATGTACTACTACCATATTTCCCTACTTTCAGGATGCCCCAGTAACTAAAGAGCCTGCAATTAATCCAAAATGATGCTGAAAGACTGCTGACTGGAGCTAGTTCCCAGAATTTCCAAAGCTAGAATGGTTTAGCTAACAAGCTCCTCTCCTGTGGAACCAGGTCCCAGTTCTGAATCGGAAGCAGACACACTCTCCATATTTAAGTCTATGCTTAAATCCTTCCTCTTTGATAAAGCTTATACTTAGTTAAAGTTATGCTGCTATAGGCTCAGACTGCTGGGGGACCCACCCCCCAATGCACTGAGCTTCACCCCACAATTGTCACGATTGTATGTCATTAACTATGTGTGTTTTCTCCTGTAGTTGTCTTTGTCCGTCTGCCTCCCTCTCTCTGTCCCTTTCTGCAGGTGTCCCCAGCCTTGGAGCTGGGTGTTTCCAGTGTGCAGCTACTGGTCCTACCAACCTGCCCCATGTTTTGTTGTTGCTTTTATTGCTCTTATCTTTTCTCTCTCCACTTTCCACTCACTCCAACCAGTCAAGGTAGATGGCTGCCCACCCTGAGCCTGGTTCTGCTGGAGGTTTCTTCCATTAAAAGGGAGTTTTTCCTCTCTACAGTTGCCTAGGGCTTGTTGGGTTTTCTCTACACATCTCTATATTCTTTATTCTGTAAAGTGCCTTGAGATGACTTCGTTGTGAAGTGCTGCCATGTAAATAAAGTTGAATTGAACAACTACTGTAAGTACAATTATCATCATTAGTGATTTGATATAAATTAGCTAAAGTTTATCAGAGCAAAAGCTAAACATGTTTTCAGAATTACTGGCTGTTGACAGATAAAGTATAAGGTTTTATACTGATAAGCCACAATGTCAACAGTGCAGCTAATACTGTGTTAGCCACTTCTTGGATTGCAAAAATTTTTTTTAGCAGTTTGTATGTTTGATCAACATCTGATACTCTGTATGCTCCCTGAACACAAAACACACTTATGAGTGAACCAGGGTAGAGGATTAGGATGAGGGAGAGTTGGCAGCTGACTGGAGTGTAGTGACACACACTTTGTAAGCCTTTGCCGCTTGTGTTCTTCCAACATGTTAACATGTTATTTAGTTTTGAAATGATACGCTAATTAAGTTAAAAACTGAAAAATAAAAGAAATTTAAAACATGTTAATCTAAGGCTGGGTAATATATATTTAATTCAAATTTTTTGTCTACATAAACTCAAGACAAAACATGATTAAAAATTATTGGATTTATTTAAACTATATGCAGTTTGACAACAGAGAAGTTGTTAAACTTTCTCGCTTTCCAATTTTTTTTTAGCACACAGAGTACAAGAACTTTCCGATATAGAGCCAATATAAATTTTAAACTGTTGTGCCTCTAGTAAGACTTGTTGGACAGTATAACCCTCATCAATCCAGTGCACATTGCTAATTACTGTAGAGATCTCTTTTTGTTAATGTCAGTTTTACAGATTAATTATGTAAAAAAATTATTTAGCGTACAGAATCATAGATTATGCATTTATAGGGCCTTGGCAAGAAAAGATGAAGAGAAATCGACTGTGCAATCACTATTTACATGCTGGGCTGCACCTTGTTGCTGCCTAATTCTTAATTTCAGGTAATAACCCATTAATAAATAATTATGAATGCTATATTCTATTTCAGCTAATAGAGCCCAGTAAATGTACACACTGCACCTTTAATAAGAATTAAAAAGAAACTGTTTAACCATCTATGGTTACAAAATCATTTGCAGAAAAAACAAAGCTGACACAAAGTTCCCTTTTCTTAGTCCACCTCTTTGATGTACACCAGTCTAAATGAACCACACTAAAACCTGTGTTTACCTTGACCAGGTGAGGTGAACAGGTGAGGTGAGAAAGCTCTTAGCCAAAGTTTTGAATGTTAAAGTACAAAGTTGCAGTATTTCCAATAATGTTACTGTATGAATTTGGATTCTGATAATCTTGAGTGTGTACAATACAGATGTTCAATTGGCTCCACACCATGGAAAATAATCCAGCTGGCCAGGGTCAACCTAGCGTAGCCCCTGTTAGCTGCTAGTCCGGCTGGGTGACTGTTCGTAAGAGATCTAATGCTAAACAGACTCCTTAGATTTACTACCAGTCGGTTCACGTCTCAAATTAATTTTTCCCCACTTAGCAACATACCCACTTAGAAACCAACTCTTGTAATTGGCAGCTCTATAGTCAAAAATACGATTTGCAGATACGATTCAAATATGTGATGTATTGTAAGCATAAATTGAAACTGCAACTGCTTTTATTCTCAAATACGATTTGCAGATACGATTCAAACACTCTTTGTAGAACTACTACCTATACCTTACAAGGATCATCAGTCATCAGTGATGACCTCCAGCCAGCTGCTCTAGTCTTTTCAAAATTCATGAATAACTGCCCTCTTGTTATACTCACTGAACATCTGTCCACTTCCATTTTGGGGATGGATCAGATTACGTTTGCACACCTGCCTTTTCAGAACTCTTGTTGCAGTCATTTGATCCAGAGCAACTCAAATGCCGTTGAATTGATTTTTCTAAATAGATGTTGAATCATATTTGAAACTAAGTAAGATTATTATTCACATAGGAATTAATGATGCCTGATTACACAAATCGGAGGTCACTAAGATGAACGTTGAATCGGTGTGTAACTTTTCCAAAACAATGTCAGACTCCGTAGTTTTCTCTGGACCCCTGCCAAATCTGACCAGTAACGACATGTAATGTCAAACCCATGTCGTCATTCAACCGCTGGCTGTCTAGGTGGTGTCCAGCAACAGTGTGGGCTTCATACATAATTGGAAATGTTTTTTGGGGAAAACCTAGGCTGATTAGGAGACATGGCATCCATCCTACTTTAGATGGTGCAGCTTTCTTATCCAGAAATATGGCTGGTTTTCTTAGACAACCAAAAATATGACAATGACTTGAGCCTAGAATCCAGAGATCCATTCCTACATGCTTCCCTGCAGTGCCCTTACAATTGTCACCCCCCCACAACTCCCACATACCTATAGAGCCAAAAATGAACAAAAGGAGTTAATCATAATAATCTAATAAAAAAAAGGTAAAAATACTCCTTTTCCAGAATAAAACCACAAAACAGTTAAATGTGGATTATTAAATATCAGATCTCTCTCTTCTAAATCTCTGTTAGTAAATGACTTAATAAATGATCATCAATTCGATTTATTTTGTCTCACTGAAACTTGGTTGCAGCAGGAAGAATATGTCAGTTTAAATGAGTCATATTAATCATCATGTTCCTAGCACAGGCCGAGCTGGAGGAGTAGCAGCAATCTTACGCTCAAGCTTACTAATAATTCCTAGACCTAAACATAGTTATAACTCATTTGAGAGCCTTACTCTTGGCCTTTCACACCCAAACTGGAAAACTCAAAAACCACTATTATTTGTTATCGTGTACCGTCCTCCAGTCCCTTTTTCAGGGTTTTTGTTTGAATTTTCTGATTTTCTATCTGATTTAGTGCTTAGTACAGATAAAGTCATTATAGCTGGTGACTTTAACATTCATGTAGATGCTGACAGTAACTGTCTGAGCACTGCGTTTAATTCATTATTAGATTCAATTGTTTTTTTCCCCAAAATGTAAATAAACCCACTCACTGTCTGACCATTTTTTAGTAAAATTTGAATTTGCGCTATATAAATAAACAAAAACTAAAATAAAATAGTGTCTCAGATAGTTGAACTGACTTATTGTCCATCATTTTGAGAGGAGAAGAAAGACGAGCAGGTCTTACATGTCTTCAGGTGTCCAGTGCAACAAGAGTTTTACTTTGCCGGAGTCCTCTTTCCTCCTGGCTATTACCTGGAGAAAGACAGACAGACATTAGACAAACATAAAGTCAGCTCTCACCACTGCACCCGTTCTATTGCTGCCTGACAGAAATACGATTCAGCTGCACAGCAGGAAGCCACAACTTACAGCAGTAACACCATGCAACACCATCTAAATATGGCTGTGTGTCTGTGTGATGTATATATGTATGTGTAGTGTGCACCCACCGTGCTGTGAAACACCACACTGTGTCCATTGCCCAGGCTTTCAATGTGTGTTGCCAGGTTAAGACAGATGGCCCGATGGCGGATGGCATCCATGGTCTGAGCGTCGAAGAAGTCATGAGGTCGGGCTGAAAGTAGAACATGATTTTAATAACAGGACTAATAAAAGTGTTTAATGCGTGTGTTTAATGCGTTTTGTATTCGCTATATAGGACCAAAAAAAGGTGGATATGTGGATATTCCAACTGGTCTTCACATCTTCAAAAGTATTGTTTCAGGGTCAACAATTAGTTTTAGGCAAAGGGTCAGACATTTTGTTGTAATACTTAGGTATAGGTCATAGGGAGTGCATGTGTGTACAACACTGAAAACACATCTTTGTGTATATAGTACATACGGAGCGAGCGTCTGTATTTGTTCTTGAGCTTTCTCCTCTTGTTGAGGCCAGCCTTGGATGGAGATTCCTCCTTCATTCTCCCTTGATTGGACACTTTGGATGAACTCTGTGAGCTGAAATGAGTGGGGACGTGACGCGCCAAGCCCCCCTGGGAGGCAAATGTGGCATTGCAGCCCCCAACCACACACTGCAGGAACACAGGTAGTAATTACTGTCAGTTAAACAAGGTGCGATATGAAGATAACGGTGAGCAGACAGAATGCTGGGTGTGAGGTGTGTCACCTTGAATGGTTTGTCCCCGCTGTGGGTCAGCATGTGTCTCTGCAGCCAGCTCTGACTGGTCGATGGTGTGTTGTACACTTTACAGCCCTTCCACAGACACACAAACACCTGCGTCGTGCACAAATATTCATGCACAGACAGTTCAGAGTCATTTGGAGAAAAATAAAACTTATGTTTTCATTAACAGATACAAACTCACATGGTCCAGACTGACCAAATGTTCACTGAAGAAATGGACATTCACCAGTGTTCCACTGTCCACTGGTTCTACTTTGGGGATTACATGCTTACTGTATAAAAAGTCAAGTCTTTAGTTTTTTAAGAAATGTTTGTGGTTGCCCTAATAAAATACAACATTTATATGCTTAAGTTGTTCATATAAGAATAAAAGTTCAGTCCTTTTTAGACAACCTTAAAAAAAGGATGTTATGGACCTTTTTTTAAGTTTGTCTAAAATTTCATATTTCATGGCACTGTTTCTAATAAAAAAATAGACTGTCGTCAATCGTGACATCATGACTTCCTGGAGAGACTGAAAAGTACAACAGTAACTTCTAAAACAACTTCACTATCCGTTGTAGAGTTGTTGCAGTGGAACATCCTCTCTCACTTCCCTCTGCGGAACATAATTTTTAATTTCTGCTAATTTCGATTTCTGTTCAATTAGTCTGGGAAAAGGTCTATTGCATAACTATTAGATCTGTGAAATCCATTTTCAGAAAACTGAGTTGCAGTGATGACCTCCAGCCAGTTGCTCTAATCTTTTCAAAGTTCATGAATAACTGCCCTCTTGTTACACTCACTGAACATCTGTCCACTTCCTTCTATTACACTCAGTATTTTTGGGATGGATCAGATTACATTTGCACACCTGCCTTTTCAGAACTCTTGTTGCAGTTATTTGATCCACAGCAACTCAAATGCCGTTGAATTGATTTTTCTAAATCAAACTAATTAGTGAACATGAGGTCTCCTTTGAGAATAACACACCCACATAATACCCAGACAGGCACCTACCCCTCCTCGCTGTGCGTCCACATGTGTGGCTCGGATGTGTTCGGCAAGGTCGGGGCTGCTAGGGAACAGCAGCTGGCAGTGATCCCAGCAGCAAGTGTAGCCCAGAGACTTGCCCCCCGCTGGCGCTGAGACGCTCCCTGCTACTGCTCCCCCGCTGTGACCATTTAGCATGGCCGGCGTGGAGCGGCCGCTGGATGCCGTGCTCTCCATCTCCATCAGGGTGCTGCCAATGCTGGAGCAGGGACACACACACAGAAAAAACAAAAAAGAAAACATTAGAAACTTCCATCTGGAAATGATATAAGAAACAAACTAGACATGTGACATCTGTCCTGCAGATCGTCTGCAGATGTTTGCAATGGGGGAGCAAGATGCTTCCACATCTTAAAGAGGACTAACACCTCAGAAACTGAAACTTAACCAGAATCCAGTTATCACTCTCGGAGTTGAGAGGCTGCCTCAACCATTTCCTTATTATTTCTGTTGTCACAGTGCAGCTTCTAAAATAACACATCACTGACACATGGAATAATATTTTCTAAGTACATAGAGAAAGAAAATATTAAATACAACAGTAACTCTGCCAAAATAGGAACATATGTTGGATATACCTATGCCCATGGGAGAAAAAGTTCCCCAGTATGCTATGCACAATAGTTGTCACCTTGAATAAAAAGTAGTGTTATTAAATATTTTACATTGATTTTGTGAGGAGGAAGATGACAGAATCTCATTGTAAAAGCTGTTAATAGTTGTGTCTATAGTTGTACTTTTACTATATTGTTGAGAGAGATGTAAGGTAGGACTAAATTTAAACATAAGCAATTATTATGAAAGGCAAAAGTATGTGTATGTATGGGTGTATGTGCATGTGTAAGAGATATTGTGCATATAATAAAAGATTTTAAAAAATTCTCTTTGGGCTCAATTAGGCTTTGAAAAGAATATAAATATAAAAAATTTAACTGTGAATGCAAGAATAAAAAATGGTGACCAGAGGGGTATATGTAATTTGAATATATGTTTTTGTTTGTTTTTTTAATCAAAAAGAACAATACTGGAACAGCAAGATCAATTAATTTGTTTTTGCTGTTGACTGGATACATTTGGACACAAGATTAAATGATGAGTCAAAAGTTCAGAATTTCCGTCATAATTCCAGCCATGTTGCCAGGGCTGTGTTCAAATTCGATATTTATTACTGATACCTCCACTTCAATACTGGTTCCTGAATGATATTTTTTGATACCAATTTAATAAAATAGATTTTAACAAAACGTAAATTACACTACACATTACACTGCAAATCTAGTTACTCTAGTCAAAGTCAATTTAGCTTTTAAGTCACCTTGGCATTTTTACAACGCTTTATCAAAAACAAAAAAAAAAAGACCTAAAAAATAGTTTGTTCTTCCTTTAAGTATAAAAATGTAAATTGTGATATTTTCAATGCAAAATGGACAGCTGCAAGTCAGTGTTTAATGCTGCATGCTTATTGGCACACTGATGCTTATGAGATATATTCCTTAGTTTTACAATTTGACACTGCACGATAAGGCATTTTTTCAATACTCAGTTTGTGCTACAGTTCATCTGGGGGATTAGAACAAACAGGATACGTTTTACTTTCCACATGCATCAGTTAACCTTGGTTTTTCCTGGACTACTTTTGTTAAATACTGAGCATTGCATACTTGGAACACTGCATAGGACCTGCTGTTTTAGAGATGCTCTCAAACAGCATCATCACTGTTGGCCCTCGTCAAAGCAGCTCAGATCCGTATACACCAATTGTAAGACTGACTGACCGCTTGCCTAATATATAGCACCCCTTGACAGGTGCAATTTGAAAAGGATAAACAAAGGTATCAATGCTGTAGATGATTGGCGTATACAGTAAGAGTATGATGTATATTCCCTCCTATCTGGATAATCACTTAACTTTCCAATATGCTTCACTGGAGATACGTTTCATATTCTGTGTAAGGCTGGGGGAAGGGGAGTCCCATGAGATATGAATTTGAATTGGTTGAACTCATGAAAGACTGATGTCTGGATCCCCAAATTGTCAAATCAAATCCAACCTGACAATTATGCTGATACTAAATTGCTGAAATCTGTGTCTGAAAACACACAACGTGCAATTCTTCTCTTAAATCAACACACAGCACCTCAACCACAGGATAGGAGACACAGGTGATTCTAAAAGCTTCTGATTCATTAGGCAGATTGGGAATTTGATTCAAATGCAAAATAACATCACTGGATGCCATCCTGAGTTCCTACAGCAACAAAGTGAAAATGGTTCAATCAGTGGTGGAGCTCCCAGCAATCCACTGTAGAAACACTGTACTATTACTCATACTGTATCTAAGCAGTAGAGTAGAAGTGGTTTAGTTATTTCCCACCTTGCTGGCATGACTGATATTCTCACACCAAGCGTAGCTTGATGACTTCTTGCCAAAGTTCAGGATTTCACTCATAGTATCAACTACAGTGACTAAACAGCAGTTATTGACACAGGCATCTGTCACAGAACCCTTAAGGGGAAGTTAACTGTCTAATGAATAAAGAACTGTAAAACATGGAGAATGAAGGGCAGAACCAATATTCACACTCAATCCACTATTCAGAGGTAATAATTTGATTCAAGAAGTCACTATAGATAAACAGATTCAAAGCCTTGGGTGGAAATCAGAACTGATCCTGATCTTGATAACTTAATGCCGTTTCTTGTTCTGATCTTCATGTTGACCTCTACTGGTGCTACCAGATCACTTCCTGTAAGAGATTTAGTAAGTGCATTTTAAAGGGAGGCAGAGGTCGGGGTTATGTGTGTTAGTACGAGTGTTCCATGCTATATGGACTCATAAGCCACCAAATGTTAGACTTCACTTGTGGAAAAGTTTGATTTAATATAATTTGACAATATAGAGCTTAAAGTCTGCTGTCAGAAATCGATCTCAGCCTCCTGCCTTTGTCTGGATCAAAAAGGGACGCAAAGCATTAACAATATCATTGCAAAGCTAGCATCTCCTGAATCAAATCGATTGGTCTTCAGTTTTTTCATTGCTGATGGTAACATGATTTTGAAATTATTCTCCAACTGGAATGTTCAGATAAGATTCAGCACGAGGAATAAACTGGGGAATGGGGTTAAAAAATGTTTTTAAAGCAAACAGGGCAGGACATGTCACAAATAAATAAATAAATAAATATATTAAAAAAAAAAATCGATGACAGATGCTCACCAAACGTTGGCTACCCACACTGACTGTCTAACATTAGCCAACAGCCAAATGTCACCACTAACGGGTGATCAGAGCAGCTGTGCTTTGGGAAAGGAGGAAACAGTTCAGGACCACAGAAGACGCCAAACAGAATAAACCTTTAAACAGACAGCGCCTTGACATCGATTAAAGTAACCTTACTCACCTTACTCAGAAAAAACAACTTCTTAACAGTCATATAAACTGGAGAGCTGTTTTTCAAATTGTGATAAGGGATTAGAAGGCTGCAGATGGAAACACACAGCTGAGTGAAAGGCTCAATAACGGGGAGATCATTAACGTAGCATTTTTAAAACAAAGTCTGCCTAAAGCCCAACAGGAAATTAAACCCAAAGTGTCTCACAGAAGTCTCTCCTCTCTCTTGTCCTTCTCTGCCCCTGCTGCTTCATTCTGCAGCAACTCAAAAATAGAGTAAACGCAGTCAAAGTGTACTGATGGTTAGTACGCATGCTTCATACCTACAGCGTCCTGTGTTCAAATTTTTTACTTGCTTCTATCTAAAAAAGGAACAACAATTACTGAGCTATTAGAGTAGAGGATATCCCAGCTACAATAGGTAATGTAACACTGTTGATGGACATTGTTGAACACAGGAAGCAGTCCACAAAGTTTCAAACCTCACAGGACCCTGTAGCAGCTGTAACTGTCAAAACCAAGTCCACATCAGCAGCAGACAGAGAAAAGCAGGGATGTTTATTATGTTATATATGTTTATATGCTTATTCTTCAAAATTATGAGTAATCTGGTTTCCTCCCACCGTCCAAAAATATCATGACAACAACAGGTTTGGTCTCAGTCACTCTGAATTACCCGTAGGTATTAATGTGAGTGTGAATGGTTGTCTGTCTGTGTAAGTTCCTCTGTGTTGGCCCTGAGCCAGACTTGACCATGCTGGACCCCACCTCTAACTCAATGACAGCTAGGACAGGCTCCAGGCCTCCATGACCCTGAACAGGATAAGTGGTTACAGATTATGGATGGATGGATATTTTAGTTGTTATAGTGTTTGAAGTTAATGGTTTACTGTGTATTGCAAGTGTACCTGTACAAATGTCCATCACAGTACGTCAATCAGAAGGTTTGAGCTTACAGTGTAGTGCTGACTCATAAAAATCTAACTATTACATGAACCCTAGCAATGGCCTAATAATATCTAACCCATAATATAGAAATGCTGACCCCACTGACAATATGTTAACAGTTTCTGCAGCTGCTTCCTGATTATTCATAATTACTAGGAAACACCTGCAGGAAGAGTTTTGCTTACTGTAAATCACATGGCAAACAGCTGCTTTCTAACAAAAACGGACTCCAAAACCTTTTTAGATTTGCTTCCTTCTTCAGTTTATTATAATTCACTGATCAAAAAGATGTCTATTTAAATAACCGGTTAGCATTACATATAGATTTTGATTATTACTTTGGTAAATTGAACATTAAAAGATGACTTTACCCGTTTTCAGCATGCTTTCTTCAGCTTTAGTTTAGAGTGTAAATGTGCACTAATGCTTTTAAACTTGCCTATGACTTCTTCTATACTAAAATATCTCTCTGCTTCTAGCTGAAAAACGTCTACAGATGACATCACCCGGATTAGTTTTCATCATTAGGAGTTTAAATGATGTCATCTGGGGGAGCTCTGTTAAATAGGTTGACTATCATTACAAACTCCATAGTGTTAGTAACAAGACGTCATTATCTGAACTGAAGGTTCCTCCAAGTCATTTCTTCTGGAGGCTTTTTTTCAGCTAGAAATAGAGAGATTATGATATTTATGAACATCTGCTACCCAAACTAGATCCAAATAAAGCAAGTTCAAAATCAGTGAAGGTTTCCTTTAAAGATTTTAACAGTGTCATGTCTGACTGAGTACAGTTGTGCATACACACTAGTCTTATAGCACAAGGGTATAGGGACCACGTGTGGTAGCTGCCTAATAATCGGAAGGAATCAAAACATATCAAGAGGATAAGAAATCTGAAAAAAGTGATCAGTTTTCAGACTTTTCATCTAATTGCATGTGAACCGCTTAATTATCGTTACCTCCTGAAGCTTTTAATCCAAGGTAACATAACTGACTCTTGTATAACCGGTCACCAGACAACAAGGCTGGAAGACACTGTCCTCTAGAGAAAGTGACCGAAACAGTTACAGTGAAGTCACCATCACCTACATCAGTGTTAAAGGGAAGAGAGATCTCTTTACACCAACCTCTGTGGTTCTAACCCCCCCCCGGCCCTTGTGTCATCTTTACATTTCCTTTAACTATAAATATTACAACTGTGGATTGTACAATGAGAGCTACACTGATTAAATACTTTATTGTTAACTAATATTAGTAATTAATTATAGCCACGTTAGACACACTGTTAACATACTGTTACGTACAAACTATACAATCAAACAGAGAAGAAGCTAGTGAAGCTGGAAACAGTGACCGTAGCTAACTCTTAAACGGTGAACCTGATGTTTTGACCCATCACCACCTCCCGAGTGTTATAGAAAACAGTGGAAGGTCCCTACAACATGTTCCCACTTCTACAGACCTGTCTTCTGAATCCATCCGGCTCAATGGCTCTACATCCGACGAGGTCAGCTCAACGCTGGCCCGTCTCTTTGTGCCAGGCTCGGTTTTCTCCGCGGGCTTCGCGCGGTCGGTAGGCGCCGTGGAGGACACGTTCTCCCCTTCTCTTTGTTCTTGCTTCAGCACCCGGGAGCTCTCTTGTGCGGAATCGGGGCTACTCGCCAAACTCCCCTGTACGGGACTTTTTCCCGGTTCAGAGAGTTTGCCACCGGCTTCTCTGTGATTGTTGTCTGCCTTTTCGCTCGGTGAAGTAGCTGTTTGGTCGGCGCCCGGAACGACGGACGGGTCGTACCCCTGCTCCTCCGTCGCACAACGACCGTTCACGTCCATTCCTGCTCTCTTCTCGTTGTTGTCGCCCGGTTCCTGTTTGGGGTCCGGCACGGCCTGTCCCTGCTCGCCGGTTTCTGCTGTTTCACCGCTCCCGTTTTGATCTGACGTCGGCTGAGAATCTTGTTCGGTCCCATCGCTTGTTATCTGAGCCATTTTTGAAGAGTACAGGAAACTATTTTAGTGATGTTCCACTCGGAAAGTTGCCCTCAGGCTGCACTTCTTCCTCCACTCACACTCTCCGCTTCAAGCGTACACAGCAGGGGGTTGCATGACGTCGGGGGCTCGTAGAGCCAAAGCTGGTCTATTTAAATTGATGTGTCACTCGGTACGTGATTACAGCTTTGATATTGGCGTTTATTTAAGTTCAGGTGTCAGCAGCAGTGCCTACACAATTATTTATTCTACTTGGAATCTATTTTTATGTTAAATTATGACATTTGACAACGACCCGCAGAAAAACTATACTAAGGACACAAAAGCGCAATACTATTTCCGGACGTATAGACAAATGTATCTATTTCAAATTTGACCCAGAAACGAATCTGGATTTAGTAGTGCTAATTAGCATAACTTGAAATGTAGTAAAGTTTAACACATATGGCCAAAACAATAGCTTTTTTTTATTCACTATTTTTGACTTTGAATAATTAATGCGTCGATTGAGACACATTTAAATGCTGTAAAAAGGAAATAAAGATACGGCACTATTAGAGGGAGCAAACAGATCTTTGTGCCAAGCGAGTGAGTCATCTTCCTAAATACAAACGCTCTTTGGCATTGTGGCCTCTCAGCTCCACGTGTTCCAACAAACAGAAAAATGATCCGACTCAAGAGCTAAAAAGGCAGTTGTTATCACAGCAATGGGCATATTCCTGAAGGTACTACCGCTCGTTTTAGAGTCTTTAAAATTTTACTACAGCTGTTCTATTTGATACTACAGCTCCCTCCATTCTATCTGCGGATCCTCTGAACAACGCTGAACTGAGTGGCCGACTTGTTGCATAGAAATGAAGGCCTGCTTTTGTTTTCAGTGTAATATCTTTACATGTACACACAGCACTTACATGTAAGGCTTCAGTCTGTTTTTGGACAAAACAGTGTCAAAATCTACTTGCTGGGTTTCAGAAATGCTATTCAGTGCTGAGTGGACTTTTCTCTAAGTTGCTTGGATTTGTTTACAAGCTCCACAGATTTTAGAATTTACTTAAAAGCATTATTATTGGCAAGATCCACTAACTAGCTTTTGTAGAACTTATTATTGAAGGGAGCAGGCAGGTGCAGATCTACAAATGTTTTATTGGGGTGGCCAGAGTGCTCAAGGTGCCATGTTTTAAAAATGTATAACTCAAAATACCCCCCCCCCCCCTTTTCTTTTTAAGATATAATAACCTGTACAACAAATTGAACAACTTGAGCTTTGTATTATTAACTCTGCCTGCTATTTCTCATCCACCATCATGATAATCACATTGAGCTTGTTGATTTTTAATCTATATTTTATCCATCAATTCATTATCTGTAACTAGTTCTTCTGTTTGGAGTCACAGGGGGGCTGGAGCCTTTCTCAACTTTCATAGGGTTAGAGACAGGGTCCACCATGGACAGGTGTCTGTCCCTGGGCCAACACAAAGAGACTTACACAGAAAACCATTTACACTCACACCTACAGGCAATTTAGAGTTACCAGTTAACTTATCAGGCATGTTTTTGGACTGTGGGAGGAAACCAACAGGGAGAATATGACAACTCCAAACAGAAAGGACACAATGAGCTAGGGACTCAAACCCACAACCTTCTAGCTGTGAACCAGCAGCACTAACCCCTCCACAACTTGTAGGTTTTATGTTTAATTAAAGTAAAACTGTTGAAACCATTTTAGAGGAGTTGATTCAGCTGCTGTATGATCACTGTTGAAAATGCTGCTGTTGAACTGTAGTGTTTTACCGAGAGATGATTCTGTACTAACCACATCTATATCTACTTCATTAAAACAGATGTGGTTAATAGAACAAATATAAACAGCCTTTTTGTTCTCAATTATTATAAAAATTGAATAGTTTAATATTCATAAACAGTTGTTTTACACTGAATATATTTTATATCATTTATTAATAGTAAATTGTATTTTTCTATTATGCGAAAGAGAGAAAGGAAATAAAGAATGTATTAGCATTGTAAATCAGCCTCCCTTGGCCACAAAAAAACGCAGATCGGTGGTCTACTAAATAATTTTGTCCTTTTGGTCTACTAAATATAACGTAACAAAATATCCAACTTAGGCTTTTGACCCTTGAAGTAGAAAATGTGAGGATGAAACTACCCAAGACAGCAAAGTCATTCAGCTTTAGTTCACAGTGTACAGCTCATGTCCCGAACCACGGAGAAAGCAGACATCAGAAGGAAACCACATAGTGGTTGACATGTGAATGGCATACAATGTGTACACACACACACACACACACACACACACACACACAAAACAGCTAAAAGCCTGTTTTAAGAACATCAACATTTATTTCACATGATATAAAACAGATGGTGTATGAACTTTTTGCATACTGACCCTAATAATATTAATAATAACCTCTTATAGTTATAATCTTTGCTCTTCTTTTTTTTCAGTGTGTGCATAAATTATGCTATCTTGTTTTATGATGATTTTTTTTACATTTTATACATCTCTTAAACTTTTATGTCTTGGAGCTCCAAAGTCCTACTTATTGCTTCATACATGTGCTATTCTCTTGATTCTCCACCACCTACGTCAGATTGAAATCTAATCTGTGCCAAGTTCTCAACATCTTAACTGTATATCTACTAAGTAATGTAAACCAAGGTGAGAAAAACCAAAAAAAAAGAGACATGACAGAAAAAAGCAGTCAGGAAATCAAAAATATTCACATACTGCGTGTGTGTGTCGTCCAAAAGACTTTTAGAAGATTCAGACCATCTGCTCTACATAAATAATTACAACTTCTGCAAAATACTTTGTTTATATTCAAAAAAACAGCAGCATGAAGTGGCACCTTATTGAAGTAAAAATCAGTTTTATGCTCATATATATATATATGTATATATATATACATATATATGTATATGTATATGTATATATTGAAGGACCATCTGTTTTGTTGCAAGTGCAAAAGTCATGTGAAAATATAGGGATAACGGAGCCTCTGGTCTCAATCAACACAAAGCGTTAAAATCAGAGCAGGTTAAAATCCAGGAGCATCAATGGTCACTTTGGGGTTAAAATAAAGCGCTGCATGTGTGTGGAGTTTTGGTGCTTAGCCCATCTGCAATGAGTCTTGTCAAGTGCTCCTATATACAGCTGTACACCCACCTCCAGCAACCCAGTAACAGCTAATGTCCTGCTCCAGATTAGCAGAATATTCTCATCTTAATTAGTATTTTAACATGACTTTAATATGTAGGTATCAAAATGTCAGTATACGGAAACTACTGTATGTATGTATTTGGTAACACATTTCTATGGAAACATAATACCCACAAAACGGGTCCTACCTACAGTCAAGATTGTGAAATGGATTAATTCTTTATATTTAAAGCTTTTATTCTTGAAAGCAACTGAAAGTAAGACCCCTCCGTGATTGGTTTCAAAAGAAACAGTACAGGATTGGGTGCTTCACATTTTGTCTTGACTAAGTGTATCTTTTCCAGGCAAATGATCCTCTTACACAATGTTTGTTGTGGTGATTGACTCACCCGTTGTGTGTACTTGTTAACTAATGACCTTCAAGTCAGATGTGCTGAAAAACCCTTAAAGGGATGTGCCCAAAACATGTCCATTTCACATATATGAACCATTTCTTTTTATGGGAATTAGCAGTAGTTCTATGCTGAGCAACCTAAAAAATCCCTTCTCTTCACTTAGCATCCACAGTGTAATTTACCCAGTAACTTCCTGCCTAATCTCAAGACAATTTCTTGGTGTTGGAACATAGACTGATGGATGAAGTAAAAGCATTATATATAAGTTCAGCCATTAGCATGTTTTACACCTTCTCATGAATGAACAATACCCCCAGATGCCTTAATAAACCAAAACAGATTACTATTTTTGTACAGATTGTGGCAATCTGCAATGGGACTGTAGCTCAGTTGGTCATCTACGGACCACAGGGTCAGTATTTCAATCCCCGGTCCCGGGTTCCAGGCTATATATCAAAGTGTTTCTTGGCAAGACACTGAACCCCCAACAGCCCTCAGGAAGGGCATCCAGTCTAAGAACTATGCCAAAACATCATGTGGGCTATGATCTGCTGTGGCGACCTGAAACTGACGGGATAAGCTGAACGGAGAAAAAAATAAAAAATACATTTTTTTGTACAGAATGCTGTCTGAATTTGCCGACTCTATTGTTACCTGCTTGTTTCTCTGCTGCAGATAGTCATGGCCCGACAAATCCAGGAGAACTCGTCATTGTGATCTTTAAAAATCACATATACAATAATCATAAGGCCTGTGTACTAGACACTAAATCCCTGGCTGCTTAAAGAAATTCTGCTACTGCAGAAAAGGGACTATTCTAGTGGAGCCCAGCATCCACTGACATTAGGTTATTGTTTGAGGCTTTTATCCATAGCAACTTACGAGTAAAAAACACAGATCGTGTGCAGCTTGGGGTTCAGTGACTTACTCTAGGACACTACAATACATGGACTGGATGAGCTGGCAATCAAACTGCAAACCATCAATCATCATCCACCCATCACACCCATATCCTGTTTAGGATCACAGGGCGCTGGAGCCTCAGCTGTCATAGGAGAAGAGACAGGGTCCACCCTGGACAGCTCTCCAGTCTATCTCAGGGCCAAAACAGAGAGACATACACAGACAGCCATTCACACCTAGAGGCAGTTTGAGTCACCAATTAACCTAACGTGTGTCTTTAGACTCTTGGAGGAAACCAAAATACGCTGAGGAAATCCATGCAAGCACAGAGAGAACATGCAGTCTGCAGTGGTGGAAAGTAACAAAGTAGAAGTACTTATCAATACTTAAGTAGATTTAATTAGGGCTACTTTGACTTTGACTACACTACATCTAAGAGCAAATATCTATACTTTTTACTCCACTACATTTCTAATCAAAGTTGCGTTACATGTTATGATCATGTCCCTTTACACATTTCATAATAAACCACTTTTTCCATTTCCGTCTTTCATGGTCTTATTTAAAAGACTTATTTGACATATTAACTGTACTCAGTTGGGAGCTGGAATGCAGTAATTTTACTCTTTAGCCAGCTGATCTTTAGTTTAATATTATCAAGTGCTCTTCTTATCAATAAACATAGTTTAGAAAAGAAACCTGAAAAAAAGCATCAGATCTTTAACCCATAATTTATGTTGATTACCATTAAATGACATGAGCACTGGTCCACAAAAAAGGACAGAGAAAAAAATAGTCAAGTACATTTTTTTTTAATAATTTCATATAAATCATGTAATTATTTACTTTAATTAAGCAGAAATTTCTGTAGCTACTTATACTTTTACTAGAGTGCAGTTTGTATGTTTATTCACTTAAGTAAAATTTTGAGTAAATGGTAAATGTTCTGCACCTATATAGCACGTTTCTACCTATCGGCACTCAAGGTGCTTTACACTGCTTCTTATTGCACCCTCTCGCACTCACGCATGTTTCTTGTGCATGCATGGCGTGTCTCTAAATTTTTGACACTCTGCCATGACCTAACACCAAAACAACATAAAAGTAGGTGGAACTCAGCACATATGCTGTATAAAGTGTCTGTCCCAAAATTGTAGTTTTTATACAGAACCATGTTCTGCATTGCTGTTGCAAACTAGTGTCCCTCTCAGAAATGAATTACACATCCTGGCATTGCAGTGTGCAAATAAAATGACTGGTCCACTTGGTAGCATTGTTTTTCGTCCTATACATTTTGTACAACCAATCTCTTCTGATGTCCTCTCTCTTGTCGGTCTTGCAGTCATTTCAGTAAAAATAATTTAGTAGGTTTCGTGAGTTGTTTACGATCGATTAGCTCCAACTTCTACATGATGAATTTGTGCACTGTCCTCTCCCTGAAGCATGTTTAACCCTTAACCAGTTACCTCTGCCTTTTCCCAGGCCTTGGAATCTGATCTTTACCACTGAGAATATGTCTGTGATCAGCAGCATTTGTCAAGAGATCAACAGATGTGTTTGTACTGGGCAGCCTCTAGGTGTGACTGTGTGGAAAGGGCTGTTTCTGTCTCACAGCACTGTTCAGTCATCCTACTTCTGATGAACATGGCTGAAAAGGTAGCAGTATGAATCCTGTACAGCGAACCCCCCATTTACAGTATTAAACTATTACCTTTGTTTATGACTGTAGAAACAATCTTCATGTTGGTCATGTACTTTAAAAATCACTTGCTTTCCAATATGCCATATTTCAGCTCAAACTGACACATAATTTCTAACCATAAAAAAACATTTCACAATCTTATATTCATACAGAAATATGACTACATAGAATCAATGTTTTGCTTTCAGGACATATCAGTATGAACAGATCAGATGTCAGAGCTTGTAAAGATACAGTACATCTGCCTTTCTCTCTATCTGGATGTGATGGCGGTTCATCTGTGTGTCGGTCGGTCTCTCAGCGGGGCTGTCATCCTCTCAGTCACCTTTTGTTCATGTAACAGTAGTATCAAAGTAGTTCTATTGTAAACGCAGGAAGCCGTGGAGCATGCTCTGTGCAGGCTGGCTACATCTGGGCTCTATGGGAGGCTGGCGGGACTGTCTAGGCTGGCATGGCTCACGTGTCGCTGCTCACCAGATTGAAAGTCTGTGCTGCAAGAAGGAGAAGAGAGGGGAAATAGAATGAGTGACAAAGATCCGTCTCTAATTTGTGCTTTACCCAACATCAGACAAAAGAGTAATGAACTGAGGCAGGCACATTATACGCAGATTTTTATTAAGGAATATAATTTAAAAGGTATTGAGAGTCAAAAGTTGTACACTGTAGTTCCAATGCTTGTCCACTAGAGTGTGCTGTCTACTTGTCTTGCAACCCACATTTGCATTGCAAGGCTCCTTGTTAAATGGTAAATTGTAAATGGTCTGCACTTATGTAGCACTTTCCCACCTATTGGTAGAAAAGCATTTTGCATTGCTTCTCATTTACCCATTCGTACTCACATTCACACACTTACACAGCGAGAGGGGAGCTGCTATGCAGCTGGCCTACACTCACTGGGAGCAACTAAGTCAGGGTTCAGTGTCTTGCTCAAGGACACTTTGGCATGTAAGCGGAGGAGCCAGGAATCAAACCACCAGCTGGGGGGATTGGTGGACGACTTTACCTTCTGCGCCACAGTCGCCCCAGCTGTGGTGTGTGGATAAAAGCAGTGAGGATTTGAAAATGGAGACAGAATGAAAGAACTGTCAACAGTTTAGATGATATCAAAAAGCAGGATTTCTACAAGCATCCTATCACCTTTACCCCATAATCACTCTGACAGGTTATTTAACCATCCACCTTTTCCAGCTCTGAATTTGCTTCTGAAGTCTAAATCTTTTTTGAATCTTTTATTGAGTGTTTAACATGTAGATACTGTTTTACTCTGTGCATCTCTGTCCCAAAGGGAACTCATCTCTGTCTCAGTGGTAATTTTACTTTGCATTTTCTCATCATAGCAAGTTGTTGTTTACTATGAGGCACAAACTCCATTCATGGATCCACAGGCTTCTAACAGGAAGAGGAAAGCAGTAAGTTTAGCCTCTGTGCCTGGGTGGAACAACCACAGGTAAAGAGATGGGCAGTTAAAAGATTGTTTTCTGCCCTCATTTTCTACAGGATCCTGGATTTCAGGCAATATAACAAAGTTCGGGGTGGGATATTAAAGCTGGGACACTATGTGACTGACAGCTGTTGCAGTGTCTTCAGTACATACACAGCTGGGGAAAACATACAGCTGTTTAAAGTCTGTGTTCTTTACTGTCTAAACGACTTTTTTTTTCTGTTTTCACCACCAATTCACAACTCAATCTCCATAGTAAAAAAGAAAAGTAGGGTTTTGGTTTTGCTTGGCAGCACAAACAGGAAATTAAAATAATGGTTTCTTGTTTTCACCTAGTTTCAAGATGGGACAAAATGTGTGTTATTTATTTAACACAATAAATTCATTTTAATCACAATAACTAAAGCATTAATATTCAAAGACCCATCTTTTTTTCCCCCATTTATTTTAAAGTGATTATCAGCTGCGGTTACGACTCAATGATTTTGAATTTCAAAAATTGTATTGACTTTCAAATTTATCTTGTTACCAATCGGAGAATTTCAACAGTTTCTGCTTGATAACTAAGTTGCACAGCTTCTTATTTATTGGATTTGGATAAAGACTAATATCTGGAGGAGTGCGCAGTGTGTAGCAGAGCACAGACGAGCGGAGTGGATTGATTTGAGTCTTGTGCTAATGCTAACTCAAACTGCATATTGTAGATTTAAATAAGCTTTCCTCATATTGGTTCTCCTGCTTTAGGAACAGTAGATCTGTAGGGGAAGGAGGTAAAAAGAGGATTTATTGTGATGCTTTAGTCAATTCTATGTTGATTGGTCTGTTCATTGGTTAAATGGATTTGGGGTGGGAACAAGAGAGTAAACACAGGAAAAAGCTCCCCTGAGTGAAAAATTTAAACATGAAAACATGAAACACGGAACAACTGCACAACTGGTATTTTATATATTTTTATCCAGATAATCATCTGGGTAAAATACCAAGTCAAACTCTGCAGCAGAGTTACACTTGAAACATCTTGAGAAAACAACACAGCTTAAGACCATGTAAGCTTGCACATTTTAACATCAACTGAAACCTTCTAATCTTTGCCAAAAAAGATCTGTACATGGTGATTTAAGTCTGAGCTTTCTGTGCCTTCTGCACATAAAAATTTCTTTGAAGTAAATTGGGAATTCTTAAGTGTAGATGTCTTTATTTTTCTTGGCTTAAAATAGTCTAAGAACAATGATTAAACACTGCCTTTGGCATTATGATCTAACCCTTCTTTTAAAAACTTGTCTTCATCTATCCTGTCACAACCTGGCTCAACAGTATGTGACAAAGAAGGGAGGCCATGCAAGGTTCTCAAATAATTCAACATTTTTTTAATTGAATGCAAACAGATTGAAATTTTGTTTGTGAGCAAGTCAGTGTTATATGCAGTGATGGATGGGAAGTGTAAAAGAGTGTGTCTAAACATAGGCAAGACAAAGAGAGGACTCAGACAAAGAAGACTCAGCAGGCAGGCTCAGGGGAAGAGAGTGAGCAGATCCTTTATAGGAATCTCAACCCAAATAACACAGGTGTACAACATACCTAAAAGCTCCACCCACTGACTTCCTGGAAGGGGAAAAAACAGCCAACTACACAAAGACAGAATCCAGATCTACCTTAGGCCATCTTAATCCACTTTATATTAGGGTCATTCCAGAATTAGAGGACAATTTAAGAATCAACACTTTTCAAAAACTGACTTTTTATTTTTTAATTCTCTGTTTTTAATTAAGAATAAATAGGTATTAATGAAACAAGTCAATTTGTCCAGCTCAGACAATAATTTTACACTTTTTATCAGATGTTTTATTTGTTTTGCACTTTGCTTGGTGCAACCCTGTTACTAATACTCTTGAATCTGAAAAAGTATATTTTAAAATCTTGTGTAATAAATCCTTTAGCATTAAAGAAAAAAAGTCAAGTTGAATACAAATTTTATTTCAAGTAAGTCTTGACTCACATTAATTTGGCAACGTTTGAAGTCAATCCCACTCGTTTTTCAATAGTCACACACTTTTCTTTACAAATTTCAATATTTATTTTCAAGTATTAAAAATACATCATGTATATAATTATTCAAACTATTAAAGGACAACAGGTGAAATCCTCGGGAGCTTAAGAAATTGTTTCAGAATATATTAAACAAACGTATATGTAACAGGGCTGAAATTAATGGGGTTGCAAAGAGTAACAGGGTTGAATGGATACATTTATTTTGATTGTAGATCCTGACATAAATGTGACAAATAAATACTCAGAACCACAGCAGTGTTGTTTATAAAATATGCATTTGAACTGGATGTGATCAAACACAAAAACAGGACAAAGAAACAACTAATAAATGATCAATTTTAGAATATTCAGATTTAATTCTCATGTTGGGCCAGAGTGTCCCATACCTCTTGCAATGGCCATGTGGTATGAGGTAACATTCTCTGGGGACACTGCTCTCTAGCACTGTGGACTTTTTTGCCTTTTCTTCTTCATTGTTTCTACATATTTCCTCCACTTCTCTCCTTTTCTAAATACTGCTGCCTCCTATGTTCATCAGCATCACACTGCACTCAATGGTCTGCTGGAGCTCTGTAAAAAAAATTAACATTTCTAGAAACTTTTTTAAAATATTAAAAATAGTAACACTTTCAAATTCATTCAAATTCATAAGTTAATAATGCTATCTTAGGCAGTTTTTACTATCTTTACATTACTTACTTACAGACTTTACTTACAAGAAAAAAATGCTAATTACATAGTGGAAAATATATCAATACATTTTAAAAATGTAGATTATGCTAAAGTATACATACACATTTAATTTTAACATATATAAAATATACTGTAAGATGTAAACCTGCAACCCTTTTGCTATAATTGCAATAACAGGGTTGCAAGTAACAGGGTTGCAAATGAATCCTAATGTAAGCTTTTTCTTAGTAATAGATGCTAACTGTGGAATGCAACATTACAGTCAAGGTAAATTAATTACCTTAGTTATATAAATACATAAAAAAAACAACTTGAAATTCATTTGTCTTATTTTATAATATGTATAACAGTGTTGCATTAGGAAAAATATGAAAAACAGAACAGAGCTCTTACCTTTGGTCTACCTGGCCACTGATTATGGTATTTTTTTGTGTCATGTGACTCACTTAGTTTTCTCTTCTTCTGCCAGGCTAAATAGACTTCAGTAACAGGGTTACGCACATGTTGTGGGACACAACTTCAGCGCCTATTTTTTATTAAAGCAAGTTGATGAATCAAAACTGTTTTAACAATTACTAAAGACCCTATATCAAAAAAACCTTACGAAGAAAATAGATTTGAGACATATTTTAAGAGTTCAATGTGGCATGTAAGTTGGTCATTATGAACTGGGAACAAGAGAAAAATGCTATTTATGGGGGGATTAAGATTTATTTGGTATTTAATATTTTAAATCACCTTTTTTACAACTACTTTTAGTTTTTTTTTTGTCTCAGAGCTAATGTATGTTACACAGGAGTTTTCAGTTTTAGTATTTTGAGGTTGATTATTTGAAATTTCATGTGCGGGACAAAAAATTACCTTAAATTCTGGACTGACCCATTAATTTAGTCCAGAAACTGATTTGATTTGCAAAGTGCAGAGCTGACTACTAGCTATACAGAAATATATGGGAATGAGTGTGTTTGGTTTCTGCTACTTTGAAAGTTACAGCAGTGACAAGGTTATCTTCACTTACAAGCCAACATGTTGTTGTTGTTTTGTATCTTGTCCTCAGCTGTAAGCTGGTTGTAAGAGTCCAAGCTCTTTTCCAGGTTTTCCTGTCTGGTGGTTGGTTGTGTCATGTCTGTGTCCTCCTCCTTAGGCTCTGGGCTCGGCGTCTCAGGCTCAGGAGTCTGGAAGCTGCAATCAGAAGTCAAACTCAGATGATTGCTGGACAGACTACACACTGACTACGAACATTAAAAGGGCATAGCTTTCTGTATTTTAATAGTATTTTGTGAAGTTGGGATGTTTTCAACCCAATTTCACTCACACTAATGAACACTATTGATACTTAAAGCTGCAACATTTCTTTCTTAATTAAAACTGAAAAAAATTACTCCATGTAATAAGTAAGATGTCATCTTTGTAACCAACTCACTAGCTTTACTGAGCTTTTTGGCTTCTTTTATGATATTCTGTGTTTTGGTCAATTAACTGCACTCATATCATTAAACAAATTAGAAGCTAAAGAGCTAAGGTTGGTGGAGACCAAACCTGAGCTAAAGGGAGTGAAAGAGTGAATATTCCTTTGTCCTGTAGTGGATTAAAAATATGTTATGCATCTTGAAACTTAAGTGGGTTTTTGGTACATTTGCTTTGATTGACAGATGAGACTACCAGAATAGAGCTTTCCTCTTGTGGTATGAATGACACGGACACACACTCGGACGCACGCACACCTGTTTTCAGTAGTGGTATTAGTAGGTGAGCTGGTCAGATCTGGGTCTCTGTTTTCGTCATCCTCAAAGGGCTGAAGGTTTACTATCTCCACACGCTGAGGCTCGGTGCCCAGGTCCAGAATAACCACCCTTTGGCTTTCAAACAGCTAAAACACACACAAGCAAGTCACAGCGTGTTGATAAAAAAGGCTTTATTTTGAATACTACAGAGAAATATACATTGATATTGGCAGATGATGATATATGTAATAATATTTAATTTCTGATGACAGAATCAGTGAGTGAATAAGTAAAAAACTATAAGAAAACACGAATACATTTAGTGTTTCTGATTAACCTATAGGTAAATCAGTGTTGCACTGCTGTGGAATAAGAATGCTGTGAATGCTTCTACGAAGCTCCAGGGTGGCATCCCACTGCAAAGCAGCCCAGGCCCGTCAGGAACTACCAATCCTGTCTGAATCCAGGAGATAAACCCCTTAAAGCCCACCTGGCTTTCTCTACATTATCACAAATCCGCTGTTATTGTCCCAGATTAGATTTAGAGATGTTCTGGTCACAATAAATGATTAGCTGCTGTGTGGCAGACAGGGGTGGGATTACAAATGGGGAATTTAACAGTGAATGTTGTGTATAGAGAAGAAGAGTCATAGAATCCCTTTGATTCTTCTCCACCTGCTGCAGCCCCCAGTAGACTTCAGCAGCTACTGCACCAGTTTACTAATAGCCGATACCACTGCAACACTTACCAACTGTTTTAGTTTAGAGCACTATTTTACTTTTTATACCACACTGACTGTCCATCTTCCCCAAATATTCCACGTGGGTTAATCCACCACTGAAAATAGTTCCCAACAATTTCATTGTGTTTGAATATTATTTGGGACAGTGAGCAACTATTTTCTTAATTAATTAGTTTTTTTTTTACTGTATATTGTGATGTGTTTTTGAAAATACATACATCCCAAGTAGGGAGGTTGGAGAGTACTGAGAGACTAGAATACATTCTTGGTCTTTTGGGACAATAAGAAAAATACAGATATATCTGGCCATATCTATTAATAGAATGGACCTTTTACTGTTTTAAATTGAGTCGAAAGTAAAACAGGAACTGACTGATTTATGACAAGCGTACATGTTCACTGTGACTGTGCAGTGCTTCTCTACAGTACCTCATTGTCGATGCTGTTGGTCTCCGTCACGCTCTGTAGGGTCACATGTATGTCCTGCTGCATTTCCTCACACTTGTCATTTTTCACTTCCTCCATTCTCTGCATTTCCTGGAGATTGAAATAGAATCACAACAGGAGACATTTATACAGTTGTCAAAGAAAGGAAGAAAGGTGCACAAGGCTTTGCACCTAATGCCAAGCACAGCAACTTGTTAGATATCAGGACTTTTGTTAATCAGCATCTTAAAACTAATAAAAAAATGCAAAGTGCTAAATTGAAGTTAGTGAATAAAATCAGGATTACTAGTAACAAAATGGGACACTGTGGTATGTTGTCTTTCTACAATTTACACTCACAGCTAGGTTTCAAATGATTGTTTACATTTTACACAGCAAAAATGTATTTACATAACAGTTCAAAAACACAATCTCTTTTTCTGAGGATTGAGAGTTCTGGATGAAAAACTTATGGATATGATGGACCTGTGGTGCCATTGGTTCTCTCTGTGTCTGAGTCCCATCAACCTCAGCAACCATCCTCTGCTCCATGTGAGACAACTTCAGCTGCTGCAAAGCTGCTTCCAGCTTCACAGGGTCTGCACAGGCCCCCTCTGCCTGGGCTTGGGTCTGCATGTGCACACACACATACTAAAATGAATTGTCTCAATAAGTGTAAAGAAGCTCTAGAGCTTGTATGTGTGTATGTATGGTTATGTGTGTGGGTGTGTGGCAGGGATGCCACATCACCTGTATGATAACAAAAGGGTTGTCCTTGCTGAAGGAAGGGGAGCGGGATGGGGTTTCCTTCTTCTTCTCGCGGAGCGTTGAAGCCTCCATGTTTCTCCTCATCCTCTCCAGCTGTTCTTCCACGCTCATCCTCATTCTGCCCACCTCTCGCTCCCCAAACCCTATTTGATCCACTGCACTCCTGGGGCGGTCCTGGACAGGACAATGTCACACATTAAGCCCTGTTGATTCCTGTTGATATTTATAACTGCTTGGACTTTTCTTGACATTGCATCGTAATCATGTAAATGGTAAATGTGTGGACTTACAGTATTACAAATATTCCTAGCACTTGAATTTTTCCACATTTTGTTATGTTTGTTACATAATAAAAACGAAGAAGCTTTGAAATCTTTGCAAATGTATTTTTAAAAAAAATTCACATGTACATAAGTATTCACCGCCTTTGCTTAATACTTTGTTGAAGCACTTTTAGGAGCAATTACAGCCTCAAGTCTTTCTGAGTATGATACTACCAGCTTGGCACAATTATTTTTGGGCAGTTTCCCCCAATTCTTCTTTGCAGTAACTCTCAAGCTCCATCAGGGTGGATGGGGAGCGTCGGTGAATAGCCATTAATAGATCCTGACTAGTCTCCTAGTTCCTGCTGCTAAAAAACAGCCACACAGCCTGATGCTGCAACCACCATGCTTTACTTTAGGGATGGTATTGGCCAGGTGGTGAGTGGTGCCTGGTTTCCTGCAGACATGGCACTTGGCATTCAGGCCAAAGAGTCCAGTCTGTGTTTCATCAGATCAAAGAAAAAACAAAACAAAACACTGGCGCTCTAGCTCTTTCAGAGTGACCATCAGGTTCTTGGCCACCTCCCTGACTAAGGCCCTTCTCTCTTGGTCGGCCGGCCCACTCTAGAAAGAGTCCTAATGGTTTCAAACTTCTTCGATTTACGGATGATGGAGGCCACTGTGGTCATTGGGACCTTCAATAAAGCATTTCTGTACCCTTCCCCAGATCTGTGCCCAGATACAATCCTGTCTCAGAGTTCTACGGACAATTCCTTTGACTTCATGGCTTGGTTTGTGCTCTGACTTTCACTGTTAACTGTGGGACCTTATATAGACAGGTTTATGCCTTTCCAAATCATTTCCAATCAACTGAATTTCCCACAGCTGTACTCCAGTCAAGTTGTAGAAACATCTCAACGATGATCAGTGGAAACCGGATGCACCAGACCTAAATTTTGAGTGTCATATCAAAGGGCATGAATACTTTATGTACATGTGATTTTTTCATTTTTTATTTTAGGATTTAAAACAAACTTTTTTATACATTGTCATTATGGGGTATTGTTTGTAAAACTTTAAAGAAAATAATTACTTTGATCCATTTTGAAATAAGGCTGTAACATAACAATTAACAAAATACTTTTATTGCAGGCTCGACCATTTCTTCCTACACTGGTGAAAGTAACAAAGTACATATGCCCAAGGACTGTAGTTATCATACATATATACATAACATTTCAGGGCTAAATATTTTACCCCACAACATTCATATCTCAGTGGTAGTTACTATTACTTTGTAGATTCAAATTAATAGTCCAACAGTTTTAGTGGAAATTAGATTTAAGTTCTGTACTTAGGCAAAATCCAGATGTATAAGTACTTAATTGAGTATTTACATTTTCTGCTGTTTTACACTTCAGAACATATTGGTTCTTTACTACATTTAATTTATAAGTTACTATTATTAACTATTTTTCAGAAGGAGGTTAATAAAATACAATATAATTATCAGGCTTTATTGGCTTTACCCTGCTGTGAAATTCACACAGTTCTTAGCAAGTTCTTAGCATTATGTAAAGTTATTCACATTATAACTACTTAATTCAAAACATATGACCATTAAAACTATGAATAAGACTAAACTTTAGAAAACATTAAAATAATACATTTATGCCTCAATAATTATTACAAAAATAATATCATCATAGGATACTTTTGGTACTTCAAGTAGTTTCTGAGCTATTAATTTTACGTAACATTTTGAATACAGGACATTTACATAAAAATTATCTATTATATTTCTACAACGTTATACTGCAGCTTTTACTAATATACTGTAAAGTATAATTATCAAACAATAATACATGTTGATCGCTAAAGGGGAATTCACAAACCAGTCAACAATTATTAAAATGAACTTAGGCTTTAACATATAGTGCAACAATAGACATTTTTCTCGAAATGAGTCATTCTGCATGAATGGTTTTACTTAAAATTATCTTTAAGTTAGAGAGAAACCAAGCTGACATTAAACTATCAACAGTAGGGCATTTGAACACACTGCCGAGACTATAGCAGCTGGATGTAGAATGCAGCCAGAATGTACATTCTGTGCCTGTATTAGGGAGCAAAAGAAAAAAAGGTGAAGACTGGACTTTGAATATACAAACCATGTATGCATACAGATATATTTTCACGCCATGGTTAATACAATTTATATGGTTTATACGGATTTCTAATCTGGTAGAGCGGTTGTCCACCAATCTCACAGTTGTCGGTTCAATCCCGGCTCCTCCGGTCACATGTTGAAGTGTCCTTGAGCAAGACACTGAACCCCAACTTAGTTGCTCCCGGTGAGCGTTGGCCAGCTGCATAGCAGCTCCCTCATCGGTGTGTGAGTGTGTGTGTGATTGTGAGTGTGAATGGGTAAATAAGAAGCAGTGTAAAGCGCTTTGAGTGCCAATAGGTAGAAAAGCGCTATATAAGTGCAGATCATTTAAGTTCCAAATGGCACTACGTACACTGCCAGCCGTCCATATCTACTCATGCACAGATTTGCTAAGTTGAACAGCCAATCAGAGTGGTCAACCATCTGATTCAGCTGAAAAGCTGCAGACAAGGGTCCAACTTGTGCAAACGGTGCACAACACTCCATTAGGAACAGCGATGAATGACTGGCCACTTGGTGAGTCACGGCCATTAGAAGCAAATATCTCTGCTGATCAGCACCTGTCCACAATAAGATATAGATAATAGAATCTATTTCAAGTTAAAATATTCAAAAACTCACATACTAGAGCTTAAAGTAACATGTTGTATGCAGATACTTTTATCTGTTTGAAGTATTTCTTAATTATCACTTCTAAGTTTTCTTCTCACTGCTTCAACTAAGGGTTTTTATTATTTCTGTTCTTCCAAATCCTATTTGTTTATGAGTATTTCTGTGGGTGGATGCTAGAATTTTAGTTAATGAGTTAAATTACTGGAGATATTTTAAAATCAGCAGAAAACGCCACTAAGACAACTGTGATCACAGAGTGTATATTCCACAGAAAATAAGAAAAACAAGTTAGTAAGTTTGACCGCTAGATGAACCCAGAACAAAAGACAGAGATTTGAAGAAGAAGTCTCAGCTCTGAGATAAGAAGAGCGACAGTGGAGCTGAAGGGAAAAGGAGAAAACATCAGGTAACACATGTACAGCAAGAACCCTGCCTGCCTTGAACTTTTGGTCCTTTCAGCGCATCCTGTGAGTTCAGGGTCGCCACAGCGGATCATTTGTTTACATGTTGATTTAGCACAGTTTTTACGCTAGATGCTTTTTCTGACGCAACCCTCCCCAATTTGTACTGATACAAATTTCAGTGTCTTGTCCAGGGACACTTTGGCATGTGATCGTGAAGAGCGAACCTCCGCCGACCCTATGGTCAGTGGGCAGCCCCTCTACTACCTGGGCCAGTCTACCCCTGCTGCAACAACAAATAAAGTGCCATACTCTTTGTCAATTCAGATGTGTATGTAGCAATACATTACAAGTCAACAGAGCTCTTACTCAAAGGAACCTTCATGTGCACTAAAAGTCATCAGCACAGAAGTCCTCTGGGCGGTTTCTGCCATGTTTGTGGATTCAAATCAGTTCATCCAAGTAATGTTTTGTGTCTCTGTTGATGCCAAAGGCAAACTTACTGATCTGGATTCAAGCTTCTTGGTCTTCCTCAAGGTGACATAGGAGGCGATGGTGGAGGACTCAGGAGGGCTCATGGGAGATTTGGTCCTGGAAGAGACGATGCCCCCTGGGTATGGGGGCGCTGTTGGGGAGACAATGTGGAATGTGGTCACTTACACATTAATGAACACTGCACTCGGGCTAATTGCTCATGTTGTAGCAGAACATTTAGCCATGCTCCATTTCACAAAAGATACAAAACAACACCCAGGGACAGAATTATTGTCATTAAGGAGCTGGGTGGAGGATTAAAGCTAGATGTATGCCTCTGTGTTCACTCACTCACATTTTTCTGTTTCACAAAACTTATAAAGTATTCGTTTGCAAAACACTTTAACCTTCTCTTTAGTGAGGGGCACAGAAGTTCGCTGGTCTCCACTTGGTCTCATCAGTCCATAAAACTTTGTTCCTCAACTTTTGTGGATCATCTCTGTACATTTTCGTTCCAACTTGGATTTCTGAGTCTTACTGCTGATCAGGGATGCTGCTGTGTGGAGGTTGTTGGGGATTATTATATATGTCAGAAGTTAGGTTTTTCATTTCTTTGGTTAGATTTAATTTGTTCTTGTCTCGTTTGTTTTTTTTTATCTTCTGTCTGTATGTCTCCCCGCAGTTCTCCTCCCCAACAGCTAAGGCTTCCCACCACTCAGTTCCACCTCAGTCTGTCTCCGGTCCCTCTTGGCTTTCTGTTCCTCAACCGGCACCGGTCAACACACCTGGTTCACATCACCCAGCTGTTTTTGTTTTATAAGGACTCTCGTTCCCATTGTTTGTTGCTAGTGTGTCTCCTCATGTATCCTGTTGTCCCTATTCCGGTCTGTTTTTTCCCCGACCACCAGCTTGATAACCTTTTCAGTGCCTCAGTCAGTCCTGAAGTTTGTTTTTGTTTGTTAGATAGTCATCGTAGTGAGTCAGTCTTGGCATTTACTTAGTTAGTTTGTTTTCTAAATTGTTTGTTAGTTCCTCCTACCTTCCTACCTACCTAGTAAGGGTTTTTTTTCCTCCAAATTGTTAATTATTTCTCCTGTTTGATTACTGTATTTCCTTTGCATGCCTGCTTGAATTATTGTTTTCTTGTTAATAAATTGTATATTGCACTTCCTGTCCCGTATTGGCTCATGCGCCTGGAATCTCACAGTATATATACACAACCCCAGGGACTATTTTTAAAAGAGTTGAAATGAACCTCCAGTGGTGCATTTACTGTTTTAGGGTGTATTTATTTATGTATTTACACTTTGGTCAGAAATGGGTTTTATATTTCGGGTCCTTAGAACTGAGCAAACAAACTTGGTGCAGACATAGATATTTTTTTCCTGATAATGCTCCTTAGGACAAAGATGGTTAGGATTTGGTCAAAGCAATAGATTCCAAAAAGCTTAAATTCTGGAAAAAATGTTGACCTCTGGATTTATACCATATTTGTCAGTCATTTTTCATCTTTGTCTGTGGGTGAGTTAAGTGGTTCGACCTTCTTTAAAATCTTGGATTCAATTTCAGCTCTTGGATTAAGTTTCACTCCCTGAACTGTTCTGTTTTGAAGCTGCATTATATGTACTTGGAGAGATAAGTACATATAATGCTCGTTTTGTATGAGAGGCCCCCTGAGCCATAAAAAGTAAGTCACACACAGCATCATAATCTCACCTTTTAACTACAATACTATTTTACACATACTACTATATCCTTTTTTTTATTGACAATCATACATCGTTGTGTTTACTATCATACACCCCTAGACAGATTACTTTTTTCTCTAAAACACCCAAGAACACTTTCTTGTATATATCATAATCTCCTACACGTAATAACATAGATAACTATATTCATAGGCACATGTTATATTCTTGCATGAAAGAGGATGGTATCATATGTATTTAATTATGATAAAAAAATGTTAAGTGAGGGCAACAGTGTATGTTCGTAACAAAAGCTTAGCATATGTATAAGTAGATAATAATGTATTTCACACTGAACTTGCAAACACTGAAGTAGCAAATGAAAGAGAGATGGATAAGACAAGTATATATTTTCATGTGTAAAAAACAGAATGATAGTTAATGTAAAAAAGAATGACTGGATATGTGAATGACAATAGCTGTTAGAGTGCAAGAGTTTGATAGATCGGAAATTAGTTAGACTGCAAAGAAATTAATGTTAAATTCTCAGTTCTTGATTGGCTTGTGTGTATACTAAGAGAGATTTCGCAGCTATGACCCCACTTCTCAGTTAATCGTCAGTGATGAACAGAAAATAGTGGACTGACAGCAACTTAATGAAGGCATTGGCTTCTTAAACAACATTTTAAATTCCTCAACGGCTGTCACAACGTCAGAAATGTTTGCTGGCATCCTTTTTAATACATGCGTGAGCCAAACATTTAAACATAACAATAGTTTATAATGTGAAATACTTTAAATATATAAGAAAGTTATGTGTATTGTTAATTTAGTAAGTTAAACTTTGATCTGATGTGCAAGCAAAAGAATGAATGGCTGGATGTGGTGTTGCGAGTATTTCACTGAAAGCCAAATTTTCACATTTTTAGATCTGTGTCTTTATATACACCGTCAGTCATTGATATTCTTCTCAGTTTGGTAGAATAACATTTTTTTCTTATTTTGATGGTAAATTTAGGCAAAAAAAAAAAACTTTAATGTTACTTGCAGAACCACTATTACTGGTACTAGTACTACTGTTGCTATTACTACTACTAACAAAAACAATAACAAAATTGTATATCTGTACACTCTTTAGGCCTCCGACTCAGAATCAACCTACCTTCAACAAGGATGTCATTTTTATTACTTCATCCAGCACAGGATGATGTTTGCAAGCACAAAAGCAGGAGAAGGCTTCAGAAAGTGGCCATATCTTAAGTGCTTTTGAAATGAGGAAAATGTGGGAATGCAAGACTGTCATTGCAGCGATAAAAGAAGCATTCAAGGACAGACTTCCTGAGGATGTCAACTATTATAGTTACGCTATGCATATTAAAGCTCATAGATTTATTGCCATATAGTTTTTAATTGAATTTTATCTTTACTTTCTTGGTGCAGCATTGAACTCTTGCTATATGGAAACAAACTGGTCTCAAAGTTGCGCGAGGGCCAGGAACTGAACTCACAAAGTTTTCAGATCAAAGGCAGTGCACATTAGGCCATCAAGTGTTCTTCCAGTTCTGGTGATTTATTTAAAAAAATAATGTAATCGCGGTTGGGATCATACAGGTTTATTGTTTTAGCAAGATGCGTGTGTGTTTGCATGTTTGTGCTTTTTTTTAATTATTCACATTTTCGTTTTGTTTTAGTTTGAAAACACTGATTCAGATATAAATTGTGTGGAAGTTGATGCTACAACATCCAGTTCAGACCACAGAGCCACTGCTAATCAGATCCGTGTCTATATGATTACAAGGGGCAGGGGAAACTAAATTGCATTAACACAGGAGGTTTTTAGTTATTCTTTAACCAGAAGAGCCAAAGCAAACCGATCCACTGCCTCAAAGCAAGAATACAATAAGAGCAAGAGCACAGGAAACCAGTTTGGTGAAAACAGAGAGAACCAGTCCAGTGATGACATGACCATAGGGACCCAGTCCTGTGACCACATGACCAACGCCTGTGCACTCTATCACCTCAAGCTTCTGGTTTCACTGACTTTGGATGACACCATGAACCTGATTACATCAGCTAGCAATGAAGACTATGCTGCTTATCTTTCAATTATGGATTCAGTTTCAGAGCTTTCTTCTGATGATGACTTAAACAAGGCTAAAATAGCCAGTCTTACGTTCTACGTAAGTGACTTAATTGTGTTACACTTTTAATAAGTCCAGTAACTGCAAATATCATTGGTGTAATTAATGGTATTAATGGTAACTTAATTCCACCTATTGACAGGAGCACTAGTCAGGCTCAAATGTTCCCACCATGCTTGTGTAGATGCACTAACAGTAGTTTTCTACCTTCAATTACAGATGCAGGTACTTTATAGACTCTGTTAGTCAGAATTAAAGAAGTGAGCTTGCATCTCCCAGTGTTACATTATGTTTAATTTTGCCAGCTTCATACTGTATCCAAACAAATGTTACAGGAATAAGAACCACATCTTTACATACTTATGGTTTAGAATGATTAGATACAGCAGGTGCTGTTAGACATGCCATGGTATAAATGTGGTACAGTTGTGTATGAATAACACATTGTTAACAGAATTCTGCTCTTATCTATATTTTAATCTGTTTTTCCCTTCTTTCTTTCATCAGGACATCTGAACACCACAATACTAAATCGGCTTCTGAAATTGACTGTAACCAAAGATGCAGTTTCAACATCAATAGGACTGCAGTTTTGGAAGGTGCTATTTGAGGCTTCAGACGATTCTCCCACAATCCCACGTACATCTGGTACGTGGGATTGTAAGCAGTCGATCTTGGTGCCCCAAGGAGGCAATTTTTGCGATTGCTCATGGAAGCCCTGATGCTCTCACCAATGTTTGAAGGAAGGAACATTATAGGAAAATTTATAAGCAACCAGTGTCACAGATAAATTGCCTTATTTTGGTGCCGCAAAGCATTTTTCAAAATAGAGGCTTCAGATTTAAACTTTATATTCCTGATTTTGTTACTTTGCTTAAAAATTCTCTGCAAATGAATTCTTTCTTTGTCTTGTGATTTTGGGCTGAAGACCCCTGGTGTTCTGGATGCTATCCAAAAGGTTTTAGGCCCTTATTTTACCACCAACCATCTCCACTCACAGCTGAAATGATGGATCAACTTTTCCACGTCCGATTGTTTGAAATAGGAAGCAACAAAAGAAGGGCAGAGATACTTGTTGTACCATTTTGGAGGGATTACCTGCAGGATGTAGAAGGTAATTACTGCTGTTTGCCATGACATTTTCTCTTGCAGTCCACTATAAATTCACGGGATGCTTAGTGAAAAATGTTTTGACAACTCTTGCCATGTGTGCATTTAAACTGCAACAGGCAATAATGATCAGAGAATGAATCACAATTATTATGCTTTTACCCTAAACTGTTCCTCTGGTTGATTTGTTTTGTTTTTGATTTTATTTTTGATTTTTTTTTTTCACTTACTTGTTTTCATTTTATTTCTTTTCTTTCTCTTTCCATTCAATTCTCCATCCTTTTTACTTTGCATTCTTACTTTTTTCCCCTAATAAATCACTTGTTGTTAATCTCTCCTGATTTCCATATTCAATTTTACTCTCTTTTTTCCCTCGTGGTACTGTACTTGCTTATGATTTGCTTATTTCTTTGTTTTTTGCTTGATTTTCTTTATTAGAGCAAGAAGGACCATCAAATCCTAGCCTTTGCCACAGGTGCAAGTGTCATCTCTCCAGTAGGCTTTTCGCCCCAGCCATCGGTTGAGTTCTTGCATGATTAGTCCTTAAGCCCTAAACTCTCTTTGCCTATGGCAAACACCTGCATCAACTGCCTCAAGTTGCCACTGGTTGACACATATGAGCATTTCCAGAAGAGCATGGACTTTGCATTAGGTAACACACAGGGTTTTGGTAAAAATTAACTGGACAAGATGGTTCAAAGTGCCCTGTTAAGCATGACTGTTAGACCTCTTTGTGTTTCTTTTAAATCATCAGCTCTATGCAAAAAACACACTTTAAACTTATTGCTGCTGGTTGAGAAAACTAATTAAGGTTTCACTGTGATACATTGTTGGTATTTTACTGTTGCACTGCTGTGGCATTCTTAGGCTTTCAAAACATTTGTGATTTCAAATTTCTTCATAATCAACTTAAGGAAAATGTTCTACTAGTTCTGACTGAGTGGTTGAAAAAAGTATTTTTATTTGTTTTTATTTTAAACATAAATGCACAGTAGCTCAAAGAAAATCCCAATTTTACTATTGTTCAGTCTCTTGATCGATAACCAAAAGTGTGCTGATCAACTTTGATACCCTTAACTAAGAAAATTCAATAGACCTAAAGATAATTCTATGCAATGGTTACTATCATCACTCAGTGGCTCTACTGTCTCTTGAATCCTGTTCAGAGCTGTTTCATTTACATTAAAGTTTTTTACTGGAACAACTATATTGTTTACAGTCTCTAATTGTGGAGGGATGTCTTCATTAAAATCAAATGTCTCACTTCCCATAAAAATATATTCGATTGATAACACTTCTCTGCCACAGTTGAAGAGGGGTTTGTCCTCCCTGTGTAGATAATCCATGGTTGGACCACTGATTTCGGAACTGTGCAGTCGCCCTTGGGACTCTTGGCAGGTAGATGTAGTGGAGACAAAAAGTTCATCTGTGGACTCTAGTATGCCCTCATTTCCATGAATGTAAATAGATTGGTGAAGTGGAATGATACAACTCGATTCAGCTCTGCCCACAATCGTTTTATCCTCTGATTGTGGATGCTGCATCTGGTAAAGACACTGCCTCTTCTCTCCAGCATGTGGCATGCGTGTTCTCCATGCCATGGTCACACCATATTCTTAAGGTAAGTCCAATATTTTCTACACCAGTGCAAAACAGTTCCAATACACTAGATGCCCTGTTATTATTGAAGCACTGCAAGTATATGATATTCTGACTAAAGCCATCAACACATCTATGAAAGACCTTCCTCCACCTCACGAGTTTATTGTTCCTAATTATTTTTTATTGTTCCACATTTATGCCTGTGGGGAGAAGTGTCCATGATACCCACACATTTGCAACTGTGGCATTGCCTCACACGCCAGCATTGTATTCTGATGTTGCATGATCTAACACATATCTTTCACCTGCATTTGTGGTGGTTTGAAGAATTTCACTAATAATGTTTGTCAGGTTTGTGTCAGACATTCCAGTATAGCTCAGTGATCCAATTTTAAGTTGCTGTCTGTGCCGGCACACTGTCCTTCTGTGGATTCCAAACCACACAGCTATTCTTTGCCAACTCATTCCAAGAGACAAACAACGAGTTATTTGTCATGTAGTATGTTGTGCTGCGGACAACGGGGATGTCCAGTTGGAGGTACTCTTGGAATATTCATAGCTGTCTGTGTCACTTCCATTGATCTCGAGTTCTCATATGAGTTTATATTAGAACAAAAACATGCATATAAGGCCTCAAACATACCCAAATCTTGGTCAGTCCCTCCTAACTGCTGGCAAATTAAGAGAAAGGAAGACATTTTCCTTGTGTATCAATCAAGAGGATTTAAGCAGTTTTCCTGTTTAATCATACAACTTCCTTTTCAGTCATACTCTCACATACATTTCACTCTTACATTTATTCTCATACACCTTTTTTTGTTTTAAATACACAATCATACTGTCTCAACCACATGGGTTCGACATTTAGTATGATTTATGTCTCATATGACAGATGTTTGTAAAAGAGTAGTGTACATGTGAGATTATGATGCAGTGCGTGTGACTTAGTATGATTTATTATCAAACTTTTGTTTATTTTGAGTCTTTGAATTTGTAGTAATGACATTTTTTTAAGTTGAGTGCCTTGTTTTTATTTTAGTCAGATATTTGTGGACACTTTCAGAGCATTGTCATTTTTAAGCACTTTTGCATGTTTTTTGGTGATTTTGAAGTACTTTGTGTCTTTAAGCAAAGCAGTAAACAAATGTTGCTATTTTTTTTATATATACTTTTTTTTCATACTTCACAAAATTTTTTGCCTCACATTTTATTAATAGATTAATTCAAAGGAGTGCATTCCTGAAAATTGGATTAAGCATAGAGGTATCAAATTTACTGTACATGAGTTACCTTTTGATGCTGCAATGTCTTTACTGTCAGCTGAGGTCTCTGTTTTGTCCTTGTCCTCAACGTTGGCCTCATCCACTTCCTCCTTAACTGTGGTCAGCTCAGGCTCGCTCTTATACAGCCGATAGTCTGGAGCTTGCTGTGAGGTGGAGGGCAGAGATCACTCAAGGTAATGTAGAAAGACATGTAGAAAATAAAGGTTGTATAAGCAAACCAAGGTAATACATCTCTATATTTAAAAAAACGACGAGCGTAATTTGTAATATTTGTAGAATAAAGTAAATCTTTATAGAAAAAAAGCAACAGAAATGACATACAGTTAATAAGAAGAAAAACTAACAATTTTACAATGATTTTTGTGGAAATATTCGTTAGAAGCATTAATAAAAAAGTAATTAATTGAAAAAAAATTAATTGGCATTGACATTTTCAACTTTCTGAAAAGTAGAAAGTAGAAAAGAGGTGCTCTTAATATTACCATAAAATCTAATGTAACACAATGACATAAAAACAGAACAACAGAGCAAAAACAGGTAGACAATACAAATAAACCCTTAAAGAAATGAAATCCCACAAAAAATATGTGTATGGATTATGGACGGCAGGGGTGAAAAAAGAAAAAGTGCTGAAATGAGTTACACTGATCTAAAATGGGGCTTGCTGAGGAGTGAGCCACCTCAGTGTGCACTGTTCACTGAGATCAGGATAGAGTCAAAGGGTGAAAATTATGAAAATCAGTGTAACAATGGGTTCTGAAATGAAGAGATTCAACTTTTCAGTGTGTTTATGGATGGTGGTCACGGCAACCGAATATGGAGGACTGAAGAAGTAAACATGGAGCTGGATGGGTGGGGTACATGAAAGTTTCGGCCATTCTTACGCTGTGTGCTCCGTTCCTGGAGCCAGCCTTGCGTTCCTCTGGGCGGTGCGTGTGGGGGGGTAGGCGGCCGCTGGGGTGTGAGTGGTGAGGGGGCACGTGAGGGGGCCGCTCTGTGGAGTCGTAGTACTGGGGCAGGGGTGGGCGAGGGGGCACGGCGTTGCCCTCCTTGAGAGGACTGAGTGGCAGAAGCATCACTGCCTGTTGAGATTTGACACAGAGGGTCTGTGTAGGGAGGGGCTGTTTTAACGCTTTGAAGGTCCCTTAATTGCTGAAGTCAAGAAGACTATGAAGGTATCTTCCAGCGGTGTTTACCTACTTTTCTTTGTATTAACCTCCATCCAATTTAAAATGCCAATACTTAGGAAAATCGTTAATTTCCTTTCTAATACCTTCTACTACTACTACTTTTGGCGATCTTGCACCTGAAAGCACCTGAAAATAATTGAACATGTCAGTTAACAGTTTTGTGATACATTAGACATGGATTAACATGAGCATCCATTCTGAGCCACACCTCGACAATGGGTGAACATGGGTTCCACATTCCCTCTGTTTTTAGCTCTGTTTAATTCTCCACCAACTCCTGGGAGAAATTAGGTATCTTTGTCTGGCTGTAAGGAAGTGGTTATGTCAGGTTTCCCTTCAGCCAATGAGCCAATTATCAACAATATGGTGCTTTTAGTGTGACAAGTTTCAAAAATCTATTAAATTCAACTTTTTTGATACTTCAATTCATGACAAGTCATCTCAAGGCACTTTACATAGAAAAGGCAAGACTATACAGATATGTAGAGAAAACCTAACAAATTTAGAAGCCTGCAGCACGCTTGTGCAAATTTCCTTTGCCAGCCACAATGACATAATTATGTTTCAGACACCTTCCACAGGAAGCACAAATTAGGCTTAAGCAGGTTGTGTTCAGTTGAGGGTTTATCAGCTTTTTTCTTCTGGAAACACAGTTTGAGAGTGAACTGACTGAACCACATCAATCAATATGTGGGTTTTGAGCTGAGAGATGCTAAAAGTAAAAAATACAGTTTGTAGGCGGCTGTAAAATCTGTAGTTGTACAAAACAAAATAAAAAATCATTATCTGCTCACAAATAAATGCATTACAAATAAAGGTCACTGTGACAAATTAATTACTGTCAAGATTCTGAAAATGTTTTTTTCATATTACTGAATATTACTGAATTAAACTGAAACTAGTTGCTTTGTTTGTGTGCTTTGTGAAATGGTTGTATACAATTTGATGCAGAAAAAACATCCTTATATTCCTGATGACTCCTGTGACCATGGATGTTAGATTGCCACAGTTTTTATGTTGGGATGAAGGAACAAACCATTATACCCCTGTTGGTGAAACATTATTTGTCATTATTTTGGCCATTATTTTGTCATGAAGACACATTATTGGTGTGAAACAAAATCTGTGTGAATGTTAGAATGTGCTGCGAGGGCTGGGACACTGCCTTACCTCATTCTTCTGGAGACTGGAGAGAGGTTTGGAACCTGGAAAACCTGGGGAATACACAAAATATAGAGGTAACAGGAAAGAGCTATTAGCATTGGCACTCGCCTGAAAATTTCCTCATGTCATCACCACCGACAAACTCACAACAGCACAAGTATGACAGGAATCTGAGAAATTGACATTGATGTGGACTCACTGTTGTCTGTGCTCCGCTGTGGTTTATTTTTGGCCAGAGCCTCCATCACGTCCTGAATTCTCCAAAGCTCCTTCTGGATCTGAATGTGCCGCTGGCTTGGAGGCTCTGTCTGAGGATATACACACACACACGCGCACACACACACACACACACACAAACAGCTGATCATACTAGAAAGTGTGTGTGAGTATATATGTGTCCCCATATACAAGTCCCCATAAAGTAAATCATTATTGGTAGGTGAAAACTTTATGGTTAGGGTGTGTGTGTGTGTGTGTGTGTGTGTGTGTGTGTGTGTTTTACCTGTGGGCTGCCCAGGGCCTCCAGCTGCTCCAGCAGGTTGGACTTGGCCAAAATGACAGCTGCCTCCAACCTGTCATACTCTCTCCAGGAGCGTTCCAACTCCTAAAACCAGAACACCAAGCAACAACAGGGTCTTGTATGATGTGTTTGTCTTTGACTTGTGTGTATATCAATGCCAAAGGACACATAGCATTTCTTTTCCTACTCACTGCTTCAGAAAATGTAGTTTTACACTCCTTGAAACTATGTGCGCATTTTGTGTGTACACTGCACACATCTCGAGATTAATGGGACATTTGGAGCCTTCTTTGAAACAAAAGCTGCCTCTGCTGGTGAGCTAAGTTGTATTTTTACGATCTGACCTTACTTCTAGAGCCACATAACCAACATAACAAAATCTGCCTTAAACATCTTAGGAACAGAACCAGAGCTTCATGTCTCAGGTTCTTTTCTGTCCAATGTAGTTGGGTATGGCTGTGATGGTTTCCACAGATTTTGACAGCAACAATATGTTCAAAAGTAAACTTGTCCAGAGTAACAATAGCTGATACTGACGTTCATGTCTGTTTGTGAAAATAGGCAAATCTTTGTACTGTGGCAACTACAGTATCTAAACTTAAAATCTAGTCCATTCATCCACACATTAGAAACTGCCTATCCAGAGTTGGGTCAGCAATGTTTTCCAGCTCCTCCAGGAGGTTCCCAAGATGTTGCCAGGCCAAATGAGAAATATAATCCCTACAGCATGTTCTGGGTCTTCATCAGGGTCTCCAATGGAAGGTGTACAGGAGGTACTTTGGAAGGAGCAGCAGCTCTAGTCTAAGCTCCCTTGCCCACTGCTCAACAACCTTGTGTGTGGACTGTGATCAAAGTTCAACAAGTTCTGAACTCCCTGAGTTCTAAGACACAACTTTATAAACATCAGCTAGAAAGCTGTATCATTGAAACAGATTTCCATTTAAACAGGCATGTATGTGTATTTTATGTAGAGAGGCCATACACTGTATGTGTACAGAGCATGTTGTTTGTTCCCATTCTATAGCTCTACAGACCTATTTAAGATTCTTAATTCAGCTCATAAACAATATTCTAATATTACAGAAGACCTACCGCACTAGAAAGTTTGTGAAGTCAGCCTATTTATCCGTGAACCTAATGACCGGTGCAGGACAGATCGCTTTGTGTCTAAAGACCCATTAAGACTGAGCACAGCCACCCGGCAGTAGAAATGAATTGTGTAATCATATTTCTTCATCATATTTCTTCCCCTGAGCTTACAACCATGGATGAGAATTGGAATGTAGACTGACTGGGAAATGAAGGTGTTTGAGCCAACAAGGGTTGAGAAACAAATACAATAAATGTTCAATGTTCGTCATACAATGATCTCTGGAGTGAATTGATTGTTGGACCATCAGATATGAGTAAGATCGGCTCTACAGAAGGTTTTTGCCTTGCAGCTCAGCTGCACAATGCCCAATTATTTGCCACAATGGTTTGGTACAATATCCACATGGTTTTTGACACTGCATTAATCAACAAGTCAATCTGAGGCTCAGTTTTACCCTCACCCATAAATGTCAATCCAAACTCCTTATGCCAGTGATTTACTCCTTACCTGAAGGGAGCAATTGGCCATACCATTTAATAAATAATTGCTTAATGTATATACATTCCCCAGCCAAAAAAACAAAACAAACAAACAAACAAACAAAAACTGTCAGAACCTGGATTTAACTTAGCAAACAGGTAGAAGCCTTCAAATAAATAATTACAACAGAGATGAATATGTCTTATGTCTAAGTTATTCAACCCTTATTGATGCATAAATTAGTTTCCTATTTGTTTTACAACCATATTGGAAGATATCACCAGTGGTCATAGCAAAAGGAGACAAAAGGAGATTGCTGAAATAATTAAAACTGGATTGACCACCACAGACTCTAGACTTTAACCCTATTGGGAATCTTTGGGGTGTGCTGGAGAAGACTTTAAGCAGTGCTCCGGGTCTCCCATCATCAAAACATTATTGCAAATCTGGACAGAAATAAATGTGACATTGCAGGTTGTTAAAAAGATGCTATGGTGAATGCCTGCAGTAATAAAAGCAAAAGATGGTCCAATGAAATATTAGAATGTGAATTTCCTTTGGCCTGGGTAGTGTAAGTCCCATGCTTGTATGCTTGTAGCAGGGCTAATACTGCAAATATTACTGCACTTAACCAGCAAAACCAGAAACTGTAACGAAAATATAGTAACAGCTGTAATGGTGCTGGGAATAGTCGCTTTGTTTCCTGTGATTTCACTGTAACAGCTCGCTTATGTGCTGTGCAGCCAAGCATTTTGATTAATATAACAGTACTACTACTAATGATAAATGGTGGGACATACATTTATTTAAGTAGTGTTCTAATAAAGAATTCTACGGTATTTCCATTTTACTTAGTTTCCATTTGCTGCTTCATTCTAAAGTTTCCCTACATTACAGTGGTAAACATTGTACTTCTATTACATTTAATTGACAACATTTTAGAAAATGATCCTTGGTGTGAAATTTACAAGGCACCTAGCTGCATATTAAGTAATTAAAAAAAAATTTAATTATTCAAAACAACATATAACACGTTATAACATACGTTATAATACCAACCCATCTCCTTACAAGCATGAGAGCCTATGGTATCACTCAAGGGCTATGTTGGCTTTGACCACATGATGTCTGCAATATGTCAAGTGATGATGTTACAGTGCTAACAATGTCAGGTTACAGGATGTTTTAACCTTAGCGGAACTATATGTGCAGACCGAGCTGGGAAAAACTGGTTTTAGTAATTGTGGTTTACACATGTAATTGTTTCTCTTGTGTGCAGAAAATTATGTCTGTTAAACTGTGTGATGTTTAATCACAACCTCACTATGGCTACCATGTCAAAATACAGGATTACATACATAAATACATATTAGTCTGCATGAGATAAATAATACTAACCAAACAGAAAGTCTCTATACCTTCAATGTAGTAATCTTACTATATATAGACAACATAGTCTACTTTAACATTAAAAAGAAAAATATTCCTCCTAAGCCATCATCTAGTTTGTCTGACTGCTTTCTATGTAGATCTACTAAATTTATTTTGAGGACTCTTGTTCTTCCTGTAAGTACAGTAGGACCAAATAGCAGTATGTTTCACTCTGAATTTTAGATTGACATGCTACTTGTAGACATGCATGATACCTCTCAAATATTAATTTTTCTATATGAAACTAGTAAAACAGGCCAAACTGTCAGTGTTGAGGAACCCTCAGAGTACTTTTTTCCTCAGTAGAGCTCCTCCACATGGTCTGCAGTGCTGTGTGTGTGTGTGTGTGCGTGTGTGAGACAGAGTGTGTTGGGGTGTGCTCACAGTGTTGACTCTGGACAACTCTCTGCAGGTGCTGAGCAGGCCGTTCTGCAGCACATCTCTCTGCTGGACAAGGCTCTGTGTGGCTGCGGCGTTAGAGCCGCTTTGTTCACTCAGTTCCTGACTGGCTGATAGCAGAGCCGTCTCTAGGGTGTGCTGCCAGACACACACCCACCCACATACACACACATACACACACACACATTTTAAATATAGCACATATAAACCTGGACAAGACGAAAACATGAATTCACACACTGACAGCTGTACCTTCTCTCTGTGTAGCTGCTGTAGTTTTTCTTCCTGCATCCTCACCGCCTTATCCTGTTCACACAGTCTGCTCAGCTTGGTCTAACACATACACGAAGCACACATGAGCTTGAAATTTCTTTGAAATGTATGAGGTGTATTTCTTAAGGCTGTGCTTCTCTTACATCTATGTCAGTCTCCTCTGTGTGCTGGGTGAAGGAGCCATCTTTGTAATCATCTGGGCTGATCTGAGAAGAGGACGCACAGTCAGAGACAGCAGGGGGCGATAACAACCTATCTGTAACGATGGAGAGGAGACTTTTCTGCACAAAATGCTGCTTTGTGCACTCTGGGGTAAAAGGATGCCCTGACATCTGATTTTTTTTTGTTTTTTACTTAACATTTTTCCAATTCATAGAGGATGTAATGTTTCAAATTGTGTAAGCTGGCCAAACTGATGACTAATCAACACCCTTTCTCAAAACAAAGAATTTAATCATATTTGGGATATACATTTTATTTTGGAAGGAGCACAAGTAAATTTCCCCAAATACTGTGCTTCCTGCTGTTCATTCCAGGGGCAGAGAGTGAGGAGATGTAGGGATGATCGCTCTGTGAATATTCACTAATCCTGTTTCATTTCCCTTAAAGCTGCTTATCCAGGTGTTACCTATTGTAGCTTATAATGAGCATGTAGAGAAAGACAGAGGAAGGTATAGCCTCCCCCTACCTATAACCATGTTTGGGAAGGAAAAACAAATCATGACATTTATATTTTAATTTCCAGTTCTATTTAATTGGCCATTCTGGTTTAACATATATTGAATCTTTAAAAACCAATAAAGACGACAACTTTTAGTCCTATAAATATTTAACTTTGTTACTGGTGAATCTCTGCCTTTTCCTCCTTAAAATGAAAAAGAACTTTTGGTGGCAGACACAAGGTGGTATAAAGGCACAGACAGAAAAAGATTATTAGTGGTCTTCAGTAAAGTAATATAGATCCCCTGACTGCATTTTACGTTGCACATTATCACGATCTGTTCCAGGAAATACAGCTGAGAAATGATGGTACAAACCCACACAGAGGGAATACAAAGGCTGCATTAAAATGTGGGGGCTTGTACTTCAAAAAACACAGTCTGAAGAGTATTGGCCTACTCCTAAGGCCTTGCAGAATTTCAAGTAAGTCATAAATAAATGCATTATAGGGACTCTTATCCAGGGATTCTCCTTGCAAGCAGAAATGATGAATGACTAATAATCAAAACAGCTTTAATTTTACTACTTTATTCACATTTTAAAATGCTGTACTTTAAAAAAAATTGTGGAGTCTCAGTCATCTGGTTATCCTTGATATTCTTTCCTTGATTTCCTCTCTCATCTAAAAAGCTTCTTTACTTCTACCTGACTGGATAGTAGTCCCAGGTGTTAAGCCTCTGTGGAGTTGTTAACACCCCGAGAGTCATTAACAATCCATTTTACTGCTGGGAAAAGGCAGAGATGGCTTTGTAAGTGGGTTATGAGAGGTGCTGTGGACCACACCACTCTGTTAATTTGATGGTTATTCCAGTTTGACATTGATAACATTCTTAGCTCCTCTTTTAAACCATCAGTCTTACTTTGTTCAAGGGAGCAGTTTTCAAATTGATCTAGTCAGTGTATCACAGCAGGACCTGGACAGTCCTGACTGGTATTGCAAAAATTCAAAAAGCATTATCCAAAACCACAGAACACCTGAAAAAAAAACTTCAATTCAAACATTCAATCTGTGTAAGCATTTCCAGGGTTTTGCCCAACAATGAAAAGTGCATTATAACGATGGTGAGAGGAGAATTCCATGGCTATGGTGCAAAGTTCCACCCATAAGCCATGCTTACGTCGGGTAAATTCCAACAGCATGAAAGCAATGAAATGAAATGTGCTGGATCCAAGCAAAAATTCACTTAATGCTATGAGGACTTCTGAGAAGGCAGAAAAATACAACTGACTGATAAACGGACTGACCACATCCAAACTGGTGAAACAAAGAGGTTGATGGTGATGTAGGAAGAGGTGGATACACATCCACTGGGTTACCAAGGCAAAGGTCTGGTTTGAGTCTTGTCTACTTCAGCTAACTTAAAATTAGTTATTTTAGAGCTTGGGGACGTCAAACCCCAAGCTGTGAATTTTTATAACTGGACTGTAGACGAAATAAAAGGCACACTAGTGACGTTTACAGTGTGTTAAAAGACAAACTGACTTCCTTGACACTGACTCAAGCCAGAGCCTGCCAAAGATCTTACTTGCTGGTAGAGTTGCGGTCTCGGTGCTGAGTTCTCGATCATAGTGTGAATCATGAAGATTAGAGGCTCATTCTCCTTTGTCTAGCAGAGCACGGAGAAAGAGGATACACTGGTGTAATAAAACAGCTGTAAGTTTTGGGTGATGATGTGCCACTGTCTGGTGACTCATAGCCAGGAAATGGAGCAATGACACCAGCTCACTTCCTGTCTTTTAAAGTACAGCAACAAGGATAACTAGGCTTACTGCTTAACGCTAACCCTAACCCCAACCCTCAATTCATGGAGTAGCCCTAAATCGTAATCACAACCCAACTAACTTTAAGGAAGGGTTTTATAATACCAAATCCAAAAAATGGAAAAACTCCATGCAGAAAAAATTTTCAATGCGTTTTAGCTTCTTAGATTACTTTTAGCTCACTGTGGTGGATGAAAGTAAGTTGTGGAAGTCAGTTTAGAATAGCGATGATTTATTCTAGTTTTAAATACTTTTTAATTTGTGTTACTCACTAAAACAACAAGTTTTTTAATAAGTAACAGAAAATTAAAGGTGCTCACTTGAAATAATATTTTATTTTTTATTTTTGAGTTAGTGCACATTTTTTGTTTGTAGTTGCTTGTTCTGTCATGGTCATGCCAAGGTCATGTGTTATGACCTTTTCATTTCATTTCATTAAAGAAAGAATATGCAAAATTGGGAAAGAAATATTTGCCCTCAAACCATATTACAGACTTGATCCAGCTTATTTGTAAGAGAAAATCCCTGAAAAATTCCATCGCAGTTTACAAAACTCTCTACACTCTGTACATTTCCTGTACAATGATGGGTTATTTGAAATCCGCTCTTAATTTTCTACGATTTCTTTGCTGACTTAGATGTACATGAAAATGGATTAAGGTTAACTTTTACTGAGCCATTCAATGAAGAACCTAAAATAGACCCTGTAAAAAATTCTTCCAAGGCTGTTTTCCCTGAAAAACAAAAATTTTTCAGAGCACAGCAATTGTATTTAATAAACACACAAAAGTGTAGAAAAGTAGGTTCTAAGCTACTATACAGGCAAAAAACAAACAAGATAAACCTCTGTGAATTGTTCACAAAACTGGTTATGTTTTTTTTTTACAATATTGCATATTACAAAAAAAAAATGCTGAAGAGACAGCAGAAGGAACATCCATATTATTTCTAAAATTAGTGCAAGAATTATCACAAAAAAACTTTATCCAGTGAGTTAAAACTAGAATAACCTTTAACATTTAACAATTTCCCTATAAACATTAACTGAATTTTGATGTTCACATGTACTTCCTAGCAGTTCCTACAGTTTGTTGTTTGGGCTGTGTCTGACGTGTACAAGGCTGACATTTGTAATCAGAGCGGTTGAGTGCTACTGTACTTTGGTACATACAAATAAGGCTGCAAATGGTGCTTAATACAGCTTAGAGCAATGTATGCTTATAAAGGTTGTGAAAAATTACAAAGGCAGTACTGTTAAGGCTATTTAACTGTCTGTCCATCAAGAGGCTAAGCAGTGTTTATGCATATTGCAGCTTATTTGCAATGGTACATTCTCTACATTTACTGGTAAATATTCCAAAGTATTTTCTGCTTGCTAGACAGTTAAACGAGGTCTTTGTGATGTGGCACTGGCCCTAAAAGTATGTACTGTAGGTCCACCTTTAAGTGGAAATAATGACATTTAATAACAATAATAACTTTTTTTAGCAAAACGTAAGAAAAAGTTTGAAGCTTGAATAAGCTTGAATTAAATGAAATAAAGCTTGGAATAGAAGTACTGTGTCAGAAACATTAAACCCATATTTTGGCTTGGACATCCTTACCTGGCTATCTAGGTAAATAAGGTTCCTCTGCAGGTGATGTGAAAGTACGTCAGTCTGCAGTAGCCACAGAAGAAGAAGGAGAAGAAGCAGAAGAGGTGAGGTCAAGGTTTTTTGGCAGATATAGACAAAGACATGTAAAGCAGGGATAGGACAAAGAAAGTAGGGGAGGAGGGAATCAAAGGCATACAAAAAGGTAGCATTCTTAAATGAATAAATACTAGGGAAGACGATAATCTGATATGCAGGGCTGCAGATTTAATAATGCATATCATATTTCTTTTAAGGAAAATGAACTGCAATGCATTTCTAGTTAACTGTCCTAAGGTTGATTAGATGTTTTGAAATTGTAGATGAAATAATATTGAAAAAGTTTTCAATTCAAGTCAGTTTAATTCAATTCAACTTTATTTATATAGCGCCAATTCACAACAAAGTCATTTCAAGGCACTTTACAGAATAAAGTCAAGACTATAAAGATGTGTAGAGAGAACCCAACAATTCCCGCTTGAGCAATGACTGGCTAAAAAACCTAATTGAACCTACCGTAACTGACAGAATCAAACTGTCCAATATCTGAATTACTGCAGAGTTGAAAGAGGTTTACTGTATCTAACAATCATAAGATAGACCTAGTTATAATGTGGACATGATGTATAAACTGTGACAAGGAGTCACTTCACTAATCTAAAATAGTCTAGTAAGTTGAAAAAATAAATGATATGACAGTAATGCAGCTTTTCTGACCAGGAAGAAAACAAAAGACATTTGACCTCTACCACCATGACTGCATTTACAAGCACTTACTGGGCGACTTCACCAATTTTCAACTTTCTTTCTATGGCTTTAGTTTATAGTATAAATGTACAACAATGCTTTTAAACTTTCTTCACACTTCCCTATATTAAAATATTTGTCTGCTTCTAACTAGAAAACTCATCCAGATGACCCAGAGGGGTTTTTCGTGATTAGGAGTTCAGGTGATGTCATCTGAAGGAGCTCTGGAAAAAGAGGTTGACTATGATTACAAACTACATATCATGAGCAGTGAGATGACATAATCTTAACTCATGGTTCCTCCAAGTGATGTCATCTAGAGGCATTTTTTTAGTTAGAAGTAGAACAGAGATATTAATGTATGTAAGTCAAACATTAGTTTAATGTACTACCCAAACTAGAACCAAAAAAAGCAGGTTTAAAATCAGTAAAGGCATCCTTTAAGTAATCAGTTTAGAGAAACCTGGTTACTGGAAATCTGCGTATACATGCAGCAGCTAATTAACCTGATTTCTCCTCCACCTCATTCTAATTTTGCAAGTCTGACTCTATCCTGAATCACCTACCCAAGTTTGGAGACCAGCTTTCCTCTTGACAGTTGAGAAATCTGGTTTTCAGAGATAACCTCTATAAATGCACTGCATGTTATCATCGAAAATCCCACTGTACAGCATCTAGTCTCATATTATTGACCATATGTATGGTTCAGTACAGCACCAACCACCAACCAATAAGCCAGTAGGTTGAATATCAACAATGTGGGTGTTATTTGGTGGCATCTAGTGGCCAGAGTAAATATGACAGAAGCATATGACACAGTAGCATCTAGTGATGTAACTTAAAAGTGATAAACTCCACATACTGACAACAAAATACAGGACTTTGACATAAGAGACATTAGTTTGTACATTTATTTTAACCACGGCCACAATGTTTTCTAATCTATCAATTAGCTTTTGTATCTCAACTTAGCCTTGTAGATTTGATGCCTATATATAATAAAGTTGTATATAATGATAACAAACATCTGATGAGAACCACCTTCTGTCCCTAATAGCAGGTACAAAAAGGATCCACTCAACAATATATAAAAACTAATAAGAACCGACGAGGGACCACACCAGAAGTTACAGTTTAATAGGGTGCACAAATATTTTTTTATTTATTTCTATTGTATTGCTCAACATGTAAACATGTAGACTGTTAGGAAGTCATGTGTTAACAGGCATCCTGTAATATAAATTACAAAAATAATTGCAAAACTTCGAGCAGTCAACCAAAAATAGATGCAGTTTTGCATAACAATTTTCAAATACCAGACGTTTTCTTATGTTGATATCCATGCATTGTTCAGATGCAGAAGTCTTAACTGATTAGTTAAAACCTTAACTGATTGACCCTAATTGATCTAAATGAATGCAAAAAACAAACAAACAAAAAACAAACACAGCACACTTAAACTAGATTATGGAGCAAATCAAGCTGCAAAGAGACAACGAATGATGTGTTGTTTGATGCATTAGCTTCAGTGCACAAATGCTCTCCTAGCTCAACTATAAAAGCCTCAAGTCAACGTGCATTGACAGGAACAGTGCCCCCATGCAAACACACACACACATAGATGTCCAAAGGATCTATGTTTCATTGGACAGGAATTTTGCAATCCTGTTGGACTTTTGTAAAATATATTCTAAGAGCTAACCAAACTTATTAAAATGTATTTTTTTACATTAACTTATGAATCACACTTCATTGGAAGTTACAAGTTACATTAATCACATTTTGACAACATACGTATATGGTAGTAGTCAAGCTATTTACCTGGTTAAGAAGAAACTCTAACCTGCTGGAAGTGCTAGATAAAGTGTCTGGAAAGTCAAAAGGAAATGTCTTCAACAGTTCATTAACTTGTGTCAGCGCACCAAGAAAGGGCTTGCCTAATAGTAGGGAGACTCCGTTTCATCACAGAACATTATAGTTTATGTGGAAGAAACTGCCAGTAGTGTCTTACATAAAGATCCTCCCCTTGCACATGAACACACCAAATGGGGGTTTTTTACTGCTTGGTTGGGAGGCAAAAACGTGTGCATGCTTACACCTGTACGTATACATTCAGTGCTGACCTTAGCGTTGGGCCCCTCCATACCTAGGGCCATTAGCTGAGCTACTGTGTGCTCCCGCAGGCTGTTGAGCTCCGCCTGCTGCCGGCGGAGCTTGATCAGCAGCAGGGTCAGCTCCTCGGGCTGCACAGAGCAACACACAGAGGAGAGAAGAAGAGCTGCCACACTGACAATATTACAACATCCACTGACTAACTAAAAAAATAACTCAGTTTAGGAGGAGACGAAGCACAGCGACAGCTTTTTTTTTTGTCTGGACTAAATATTAGAGTCCAATAAAGACAATGATACATGTGATGAAGACACAAGATTATGCATTTAAACACTTCATTAACATTCTAAATCCAAAGTTATATAATATGCAGATGACTACCTTGTTTACAGTAAAAATGTACAGACTTTTCAGTACACAGCCTCATATATCTTTTTCCTTCACTCCGAGACATTATGATCAAAAACCTCTAAATGCAACATGAGACAGGCAATCATTTAATTAAACCTTATTAATGGACTGTGTTGCCAAGAGACTGTTTCAGGATAGAATAGGTAAAGCTTCAGTTTTATTGGGAAAAGCTTGAATAATTAGCTATTTTGGCCATTAGTTGACAGATCAGCTCCAAAACAAGCTGGCAAACAATTCTGACATATTCATTTTTTACTAAGTTGTACAGACTACCATGCTAGAACTTATTTTAAATATTTAGCATGTCTTTAGCCATGTACTGGGTAAAGTCAACATTGACTCCCTGTTTGGGAGGTCAAGTCGGTCATCATCAACTCTCCCAAAGCAACAAAATGCACCAAAAGAGGCAAAAGAAGGTTCTGTAGAATTACAGTCACCTGGACTGAGCTTATCACTATAAGTGACCACCTTCACGTTAGATGTAATTTACATTTGTAACATAAAAGCTATGATTTGTGGAGATTTAATGTTACACTTTTAAACCTTAGAATGAATAGTGGACTTTTGCTTTTGCCCAGTAACATGGCTGTAAATAATTGATGCCAGCTGTGCAAACTGATTAACAAACAACAAACTGTGACCAATTGTTTGTCTGATGAGGTACAAAGCCGATGTTAAACTTATACAAAATCAAAAAGGTTCCTACATATACAATGTAGCTGGGTGAGGTAGGAAATATACTCCATATTTGGCAAATTCAATTAAGCATATCAAATGGAGAGGAAGTAGTTTCTGATATTTAGGGAGCTGTTTCCTGACATCATGATCTTGCTATTGTCCACTGTGTGTGAGCAACATGTCAACAACAAAACATTTGTGTACTACAACCATTTAGTTTGTCTTAGTGTCATTACAATTTCTCCTAGTTTAATTGTCAAGACCAAAGATTTAGTGATAGACTGGTGCACAGACACTGTCCCTGCAGAAAGTTCTTATAGGTAGAGGTGGGTGTCTCATATACACATACAAACACACACACAAACACACAGCATATCATCACTTGGAACAAAGTGAGATAAAGAAACAGGCATTGAAATTCACTGTAAGCACTGAAGTGCAAAAAGTCATGTAGAAAATTACTCATCAGTCTGTGGAGGCCCTTGACTGCCATCAAGCAATCACAATATTAGTCACAGCTTGCCTCATACAAAAATATCAGCTCTCACTCTGAGCAAAGACAATTTCACTTGCTACCATTGTATGTGTGTGTACACTGTTACAGACAATGGCATTGTCAGTAATTACATTGGTCCCAGAGAGACAATTGGAAATACAGCAATAAGAGGCTGCTGAGAACAAAACATTGATATGGACAAATCAGGTATAGGCACCAAGGACTGGTTTTCAGTTGGGTAAATTGCTTTGAAAATTCTGTTTGTAAGGATGAATTGAGAGCAGGTGGACAGTAGTTTAAATCTCGTAATACGGAGAGCGTGGGAAGAGAGAAAATGCACTTTAAGACTTACTGTCTTGCCTTGCAGGGACTGTGGGGTGATGGCCTGAGGAGGAACACTGGCTGCAATGGATCTTCGATCAGGTGTGTAGCCATACTGTGGGAGAGACATGAGAATGGAATGAATTTGATAGACAAAAGTATGTAAGCCGCTCTGTTTCACCCAACCTATTCAGATAATGACTTGAAAAAGTGGCTCCCAACCTTTTTTTTTGCATATGATATATATATGTAATTTCAAATATAGTAGATAAAATGTCCAGTGAGCTGGAAGTAAGCTCAGGATGCACAGAACAAAGAGCCACAGAAATCTCTTAACAGGGGCAGAACAAAGAGTAAACGTATGTGGTTTTCTTGGAGCTTTATTTTGTTCTTTGCACCTGATTTAATCCAAGCAAACCCAGTGTATGGTTACCCCACTGCACACTAGTCAGGGGGCTGCTTCCTTCAGAAAGAGAAGAAGACAAAAAAAAATTGCTAGTTCAGTTAAAAAAACCCTTGGAGTGCTGGTCGTTATATTCTTTGACACTGACATGGCATTCAGTGATCCCATTTGAAGGCACATTTTACAATAAATTCAGCAACTTTATGTGTAAGAATAGTCCGGGGGTTTTCGCTCCTGCGCATTGAATGCACATGTCTCGGTAGACAGGCCAAACTCAGCACAACACACCAAAGAGTGAAAAAACTGAGCACAGGCTCAATTTGAGTACTGCTAATATGTCAAATAAGTCTTTTAATTTAGGATGCAGATGGAGGGACTGTCTGGAGCCTGTCTGGTTTAATGTAGGGATTCCTGTGTCACTTGTAGTCACATTTTAGACAATTTTAGACAGTTTTATTGGGTATTAGAAAGGTCTGTGGACTGAAAACATAAATACACAGCAACTGTTAGCCAACTTATGTGACTTCCATCTGGCTGTGCAAATACAAGCAGAAAAAATAAATACATAAAAAAATGTAAAAGATGGTACATAGTTCTTGGGGGAGCTACTCACGGGTAGTAACTAGAAATGATTCCTTAGTACTCTTTGGTTTGAAAGCTACTATGTGTTTGCACTGCTATGCAGGTAACATACAGCTCTTTCAAGAGAATACCAGAGACAGATCTAAAATATTTTACCAGGATGTCCAGACAGGGGCACATGCTCAAAATAGGTTGGCACATTTGGAAAATTATTTAAGTGTTCAACTTAATTTTAAAAACATTTTTGGAAATAATAAACTGTATATTAATAGTATATTAATATACTATGATATATATTAATACTAATGTGTTTATAACATGTCTGTTATAAGTTATTTGTTATAAGTTATTATAATTAAACAAATCTTTTGGAGGACTAATCTGCCTGGTTGCAACTGCTACAAATTTGTTTTGGGACAAAATATATAAAACCACATAAATGTATAAAATAAAAACTAAAAAAAAAAATTAAAAGATGTTTTACAATATTAGTGATCTATTTCAACTTCAGGTTTGGCCAGTTCTACAGTCCTACAGCAGGTACCAACCTCTTTTTTTAATCCGGCAGGGCACTCACCTGACCCACAGTGAGCAACTGTTGCTCCTGGTGGGCCAAGGACACTTCGACATGTAGCTGGAAGCGGGGATCAAACCACTGACCCTGTGGTCCATGGACAACTGCCTTACCAACTGAGCTACAGCCGCCCCACTGTTCATTTCAGTTCATTTGTAAAGCACAAAAGTGACCTGTTATCACTACAGGAACAATCATTTTAGTGGACAGTTGTGAAAACTGTTTTCCCTTGTTTACACTTGTCTCAATTACTGTAATGTACTGTTCACTGGCCTTTAAAGAGACTTGGAACTTGGAAACAATGCATGTGTGTACAGTAAATACACATTATGTGATTCACACTTCAGTGTCACCTTAACAATATTGTACATTTAAGAAAGTGAAACACTGAAGATGAATGACTTTAACAGTAAAACAATGACTTGCAGTAATGTGGAGTTTGATAATAGTAATTAATTAGCTAATGCAAGCAGCAAAATTTTAATGCCATTTAACTGAATCCATTCAGGGATGTAACCAAGAATAAAATCAATGCACCAAAACAGAAACAATCTTCAAACAAAAAGGTAACAATAGGAAACAGTCAATCAGAGCTTTCCTTGTCAGCAAACACAAAACACTGATTAGGCTCAATTATTTTCAGTGTCAATAAATTCCGCTGCTACACTGGGGTAAAAGGAATGTACTGCACTGAGGCAGAACACTGATAAGCTGAGAAGACAATAGGCAAATTTCTTTAAGCCATTTTAGTTTATATTCAATCTTACATACTACAGTAGATTAACACATGGGCAAAGTAGGCAACACTTCAAATTTCTGAGGTTTTTTGGATTAATTAATTGGAAATGTGCAACATTAAACTGCACCATCAACTGAAGCTGAGATGATATGAACATTCACATTGGTCCAGCCATTTTAATCACTCTTATCAATTGGCTGTAGTGCATATTCTGCAATTAGTTTCCAATCAAATATATTTTGGTGAGGAGGGCTTAAATCAGGGCCTACAGCCCTTAACTGCAAGGTGGGTTGATTTGGTTTTGCGGTCCATTTTGTTCTACAAACATTTGCTACAGTACAACAACCTTATCAAATAAGTGTCCTTTAATTGTACATCATTATGAAAATGACTTGTTTTGTGAATTAAAAAAAAAATCTATGAAAAAAGTGTTTGTACAGAACAGAAAATCACTTCTTAATCACTACACTGACCATCTTATTCCTTTGCACTCAACTTTCATGGACTTGGCCTCATTCATTTTCTACTCTGTTCAAGTCAGGTTTCTTAAGCCAGTGGTGTTCTCTGTGGCTCCATTTTCTCTCCTGCTGTGAATACAGAGCAGATCGTGCATTAACATCACCTGTCTACAGTGTCTCACTCAGAGTGCAAACTTGATCTTAGGTGTCAGTGTGACTCACAATCTGGGGATGAGGACTGGACCTGGGCTTTACAGTTGTGACAGGAGGATTGGATTCTTCCACTGAAGTGAGAATCATCCACTGAATGCAAAACTTAACTCTGCATCCTGCTCATATCTCCCTGAAAATTCTTGTGGGGGAATCAGAAGGAACATCTGTGGTCACTTCAGATCCGGGACTTTTCCTGTATCTGACAAGGACCCCCTCAGAATATGCAGGAGGGTGTGCCAAGAACATGAGTGAGTTTTTCAATCAGAGAGCAAAGATTTTCTCAAATTTTTCTCTTCTGCTTGGAGAGATAAAAGAGAGAGCTGCAAAGAGACAGAGTCATCTCCAGCTATTTCCTGTTTGCTTTTGAGATCAGAGATTGTCAGAATGATTTATATTTAAAAGAACATATTATCATGGGACTGCTTGATTTCCTTTCAAAACCTGAGTGACACGTCATTATGATATTATCGTTCAGAAATTCTGAGTACTGTCACTGCACCCAGCACTTATTGGTTGAGAAATATAGTGTAGCAGACCAATCTGACTGCTCTGGAAACCCAATGACTTGTTTTAAAAGTTTTAATTGTTCATGTCCAAGATCAGTGATTGTGAGACTCAAGTTGATCTTTTTGAGGTTACACGTCAATTTTTTATTTTCACCGGAGATGTAGTTGATGATTTTTATCAAATAGAATTAAATCCCTCCCTACAGCTATCTAGCTTTGATGTGTTCATCCATCCATTAATTATCTGTAACCACTTTTCCTGTTTTAGGTGGGGCTGGAGTCTGGAGAGATACACAGACAGACAATTCACACTCGCATTCACACCTACAGGCAGTTTCAATTAACCTAACATCTTTGGAGTGGGAGGAAGCTGAAGTACATTTCATTGGTTACTGAGGTCTGCAGTAACTGCTTTGTTAAGCCATAGGTTCATGTACACAAGGACATGGGAGGGGAGAGTTTAGTATTTTGCAGGTATTTTTAAAAAATTATGTGATGGAGTAATTTCTTGCTAAAAATCTATGTTTTGTTGAAACTAAATATTACTAAATTGTCGAAATAAAAGTATTAAAAATGTATCATAATAATCGTCGTCCACAGACCACAGGGTCAGTGGTTCGATCCCCGTTCCCGGCTATATGTCGAACTATCTCTGGGCAAGACACTGAACCCCTAACAGCCCATTGCCCTCCCCAGCTGTGCAGTGCCGGTCCAAGCCCGGTAGAAATTGGAGAGGGTTGCGTCAGGAAGGGCATCCAGCATAAAAACTGTGCCAAATCAACATGCAGACAATCACGGGATAAGCTGAAAGGACGAAAAAAAAAGTATTTACACATGAGTAACTATTTGTTGTGGTTTGCCTTGAGGTCCAGCTGTCAGGAGGCCATGAGATCCTGTCATCTGCAAACATGTCACCTGTTTCCATTTCTACGCAGATGACACAATTCTGTATCTCTGTTGTAGCTGATGGACTGAACCCTGTCCGCAAGTATATATCCTGTATTTCACAAATAAGCAGTTTTGGTTAAGGATGTGCAAACAACACTGCTGTGATAAAATCTGTTCTCTGTTGGCTGTGAAATGTATTTAAAGGGTCATAACAAAGATTTGTCATTATGGTTGCTCAAAACTACATAACTGAACCAACATTTTCGGTACCTCACAATTCAGTCTTTTCACTGGCTGTCTCACAGTTCTGTGTAAAGCACAGTGTATTGCAAGTAAGTATTGTACCATCTTAGCCAAATTATGTGCCATGTCTTCTACCTTGGCGAGGTGTGCCCTGTGTCTGCGGTCCAGCGTCGCATCCCCTTTGAAGACCGGTGAGGACACCTCAGAGTGGGAGCTGCTGGGGTTGTGTGAAACCTGCTGGCGAGGAGGAGAGAAGGTGCTGTAGAGAGCCAGAGTGCCGTGAGATGGTGAGGTGGGGATGGAGTGAGCCATAACGTGTTCGGAGAGGTTGCCCATAGTCTTTGTGCTGGGCAGGGTACCATAATGACCCACAGCTGCAATCAGAACAAACAGGAGGAGAGAGAAGAGTCACAGTGGAGTCAGAAGCTTTCTTTGAACATAAAATTGGAGTTATATTCCACAACTGAGTAGGCAGCCATTTGAAAAAATTACTCAAATATTATTTTTAAAACACGCTGACATACTGTATGTTAATATGGAGCACTTAAGTCAGCCTAAGAGCATGCCTAGTAACACATATTTGGCTTTTCTTACTTGTAGTAATTACTTAGTATTATTACTTATTACTGTAGTATTACTTGAAGTAATGATGATGGCCAAAATATCAGAGCTATATGGAAGGATTTTTCATTGTCTAGTGTATAGAGTAATATGGCTATGTTTGATTTCTTCTGGATTGTTCTATGACTTGGAAGCAGTGCTTTAACTAGTTTTTTACCATCTCATGTGAAAATACAAAATCTGTAGGAAAGATCTTTTTGCAGAGACATGGGTCCTGAAAATAACTGGCAACCCTACCTACTGAACAGAAAATGTACCAACCTACAATAAGGCTTAGTATAGCAAATTTACATTACCGGTCATTGCTCCTACTGTAGGACAGGAAGAAGTATTATAATTGTGGGTGGTATATGCACCTGTCGGCTGAGCCAGACTTTGCCTGGAGAAGGCCTGCCTCTGCTGCCACTCATACAGCTGCCACATAGTGTCATCCCTCATCGACCTCCTCTTCTCTGCTGATGTGGCTGTGGTGGTAGAAGCAGGGCGGAGGGCGCGGTCGTACACCGATCCCACCACACTGCAGATGCTCTCCGGTCTCATCACGCTGTTTCGGGGCAGTGTGCGATAGCCCTCAGGGTATCGGGGCACAATCTGAGCACGGTGGCTGGGCATGTTCCTGGGTAGGGTCTGGTAGGATGTAACACTGGGAAAGAAAACACTATAAATAAATACTATGAATTCTGGTTGATTTTTATTCTATTACCTCAAGGAGGGGTGAGAGGTCAGGTTTAGAGCTAATATATCAAACATGAACTGTTTGCAAGACCAAAGTAAGATTCAAAATACATTGAGGAAAAGCCTAAAGAAAATAATACATTTGGATTTATCACTGTTGGAGATTCTTATGACTGTAGCCTAAAAGACCTATTTAACCAAACAAAACAAGTCTATGGTCCTTTAAAATTTTCTACAACTGAGAGTAAAAGTAAAGAAAAGGAAGGAAACAATACACAGTACTCATTGTTAAACAGTAGCCAATGTGATGCACCCCAGTAAGAGTCTGGGTGCTAATTTGACCTGCCTGTAGTACAGAGCTACTGATAATAGTTGTTATCAGCAGTTAAAAATCCTATTTTAAAATGAGCTCTTTTCAAAATGAGTGAACATATTTGAAAAAATCTAATTTCTTAGTTACAACTTCTGATATGTTGTAGTAAAGTACTGCTACACCAGAGTACCAGAGGTTTGCTCTTCTTGTGTTAGTTAGAAAAAGAAAAACAGCAGCATGCACCAACCAAACTTTGGAGATACTAGTGTTAAAGTGACTACATTTAGTTGTATAGTTAGATAGCAAACAGTCAACCAAGTTGGGTTTATTGAAGAGGTCACAAAGAGGACAAGGAGGCACGGGATGTGTCATGTTTAGAGGAACGCTTAAGATCACAGTCACTTTGTTGTTACAAGGCCCAAAGCAATGTAGTGGATAGTGGGTCCTGGGGTCAGAAGATCTACAAGAAGGTGCCATCAAAGGGTCTTATTGCTTCACAACTGTCATAGACAGATAACTTAAAAAGGGACAATAATCGTAGAGGTGGTCTTACTCGAATCTGACACTTCAGCAAATATTTCACTCCGAAGATTGTTGTATGACGCTCATCAAACATTTTTTGTACTTGTTTCTCAACTTAGCCGATGACGGATCAATTGTACATACAAGTACAGTAATCTCACAATCATGTTTGCAAAACAGCTTAAATAAACAAGTTTCTCAAAACATGGTTGAACTCACAAAACCCGCAGAACTCGTTAAGAAACCGTGTGCCTCCACAGCTACACACTGAACCTTTTTCTTCTACCTTGTTGCGGTCCACACCACCTTGTAGTCAGTTCCTCTGCTCCAGCTACCGTGTCACGTCTGCACCCTTCAGTGGCTGAGCTGAACTGAACGCTCTTGTAACAAAATCATTGCTATCCGTTGTTTCCTTGACTACTGGACAACAAACCTAAAAGGTAAACTACAAAGGCAACTGTCAAAAGCTATATGATGTCTCTATATATATATAATCAGTACACATAACACCATACACAATACATACTACATAAACAAAAACCAAAACTGAGGAAACCCTAGGTTGGCTCATACAAGAATGATGACTGTCAACTGCGTGCACCTGGTTTCTTCATTCATGTTTTGTGATGGTGGTTCCTTTCTTGGGTTTGTGTATAAATAGAAAGGGTTTGAGAAATACAATTCAGAAGACACCAACAGTCAAGTGTTCTTCTCAATGCCAGCATGTATTAAACTGAGATGGTTAATCACGCTGAGTTCTGTCTACAATTCTTCTGAGATCTAATAACAGTTAACTAAGGAAGAGGGAAAACTTCTATCACATTTGGCAATGAGGATGGGATGGACATTCTGATTATCGCCTGAGTTCAGACTAAAGGTTACTGCCGACCCTGGGAAAGTTCCGCTTCGACAAACAGAGATCCGAATCCCACCTGATGTCAGGGACAGGTGGTGGACAGCAGATGCTCCATTCAAGCAATAAGTGAGTACAGCGTCATGAACCATTTCTTTTTAGTAGTAGGTCACCAAGTTTGCATAAAGCATGTGTGGTAGCAACTGTAATATTCTTGTAAAGTCTGTGTGGTCTAGAGTGAATTTAGATTTGTGTAAAGCCTGCGTGGTAGTGAACACTTTGTGTAAAGCCTGTGTGGTAGTGATCAATTGTCTGTGTAATCCTGTGTGTTCTGAAAGAAAAAAGAAAAATAAGGTAAAAAGGTGAAATAAGGGAAAATAGATACACGTATACTACTGAGAAGTACCATCCTGAATAACTAAAGAAATGAATCAAAAATAGATCAATTTAATTAAAGATAAGTTATCTTACATATATGAAAGTATAAAGTCTGGTTTTGGTTCCATTTGAATAAAACGGGTGAATGACTGAGAAAATACAGACAAAAAAAAAGCTTTGTTATGACTCCTTCAGTGTCTTCAGTACAACCCACTGTGCATAGGGTAGTTGCTTGGAGCGAATGTGTCATAAAAAATGTATAAGTGTATGTGTGATCCAACCATACGATGAGATGGGAAGTGCAGTATGACTGAGTAAATTGTGTGTGATTGATAAGCCCATTGAAAGTTTAAGCACAAACCACAGTAAGTCAAGACAAAATGGGGAACAAAATGGGGAAATTTGAAAAATTATTTGATCCTCTTACAGGCCCTGCTGAAGAAATAGCAGATAAATAGGAAGGAAGAACACAAGTGGTTCCCTTGAAAGGTACACTAAGTACGGACTGTTTAGAATGCTGTAAAGTAATGTTATAAGAAAGAGAAGAGGAAGTGAAAAGAAAAGGAAAGTAGGGAAGAACGAAATAGATTGGTACTCTTTCCAAAATTAGGTGAGAGAGGCTGAAGGAGGAAAAAAATCTTCTGCAGGATTGATGTCAAAAATAAAAGAGTTAAGTATAGAGGAGAAAAATGAGAAACAGAAATGTAGGGCAAGAGATAGGATCCTGCCCTTTCTAGGCCTATTGCCCCTCGAGGCTTCACAGGGTCAAGCTGTGCCCCTGCAAATGACCAAGCACATGCGGCTCAGAAGAGGAGGATATTGAGTAAATTTACTGCCACAAAATCCTGAAGCACAGGCACACTGGACTCCACTGGAAGTCCTTGTCTACAGCAGCCGGATGAACTGAAGGAGGTGGCAGAGGAATTTCCTAATCCCCAAAGAACTGATGCTGGGAAATGGGTTGCAGCAATAAAACAACTACTTCCTATGTATAACTTTGCAAGAGATAGAAGCTGTATGTTGTAAATTTTTAAAGCTACGAAGCTACATCAGATTACAAAACACCACCTTGAGTAACTCGCTAACATATAAATTAGAGGTATTCATAGCTTATATTCTCAATCTGAACTAAGCATAACACTTGACACTGACAGCTAAAAAGATGTTTATGCTTGACATATTACCTGACAAATCGTGGGCTATAAGCAAATTTGATTTCAGAGATATTCATGGTGCAACTCCGGTTGATGTACAGCCAAAGTCTAAATTTAGACTATGTAAGCGACAATATCCACTTAGTGCTGAAGTGGTAGAGGACATTGCTCCTGTCATTCAATCATTAATAGATAAAAGTGCCGTAGTGGAATGTCCCCAGGCACCATGCCCCCCCCCCATCCTGCCTGCAAAGAAACCAAAGGGGGATGGAGACCGGTCCAAGACTTTAGAGCTGTAAATTAAACAGTTCACCATCCGGCTCCAACAGTGCCTAATATAACAACTCTGAAGTGTCAGGTTCCAGGAGATGCCTGCTGGTTCCTTGGTTATTGATTTAGCAAATGCATATTTTAATATTCCTGTGCATACTGACTCACAATTCTGGTTTGCTTTCACTTTCAATGGTAAACGGTAAACTTGGATGCATTTCGTGCAGGGTTTTTCTTCCAGTCCTACTTTATTTTCTATGGTAGTGGCAGAATCTCGCATTGGGAGCTCCCATTTAGTAGTACACTAATTCAGAATGTTGTTGACTTGTTAATTTGTTCACAAACTCAGATGGCCAAACTGACACAGTGTCCCAACTTTGTTTTCTGGCAGAAAACGGCCACAAGGTTTTGAAAGATAAGTTACAACTTGTCTCGCAATCTGTGTGCTATTGTGGCCATATCATAACTCCCGAGGTTCATAATTGGGTCCTAAATGCATCCAATCAATACTGGATGTGCAAAAAACCAAAAATTGAAAAACAATTCATGTTCATATTTTTAGGCTTAGCAACCTATTGCTGCTACCTATTGCTCAACTTTACTCCCTACAGCCAAAGATGGATAACCACATTCCGGTTTATGTACTTCTGACTGTGTTTTCTGTAGATCTACAATGAGGAATCCCTCAAATGGCTCACCTTTTGTGGCTTATGCCAATGGTAACTCTCTTATGCAGCAGACTTGGTTGCTCTATCCTGTGTTTTCATTTTAGGAGCTGCACAGCACATTCACCTGCTCGCTCTCTCCTTCTTTTCCCCAATTTTTATTACTGCTATTAAAACAATAAAACCAACTCTGAATGACTTCCATACTGGATCGGTCGGATTAACAATGACCGCAACCGGTGGTGTTGACCTACAGGGTACTGGTGGAAAATGGACTGAACACTTTCTTCCAGAAGAGGCAGGAACATAGGGTGACATATGAGAGCGGAGGTAGAAGTACTACATCTTGTTTAGACGTTGTAATCTGAAAGAGATTAGTGACTGCAATGTATTGGTAGGGGAGAGTGTAGCCAGACAACAAAGGATGGTGGTGTGTAAAAGGAATCTGGTGGTGAGGAAGATGCAGAGGACAAAGGCAGAGCAGCGGACAAAGTGGTGGAAGTTGAAAAAGGAAGAATGTTGGGTAGTTTTCAGGGAGGAACTGAGACAGACGCTGGGTGGTCAGAAAGTGCTCCCAGATGACTGGACCACTACAGCTAATATGATCAGGGAGACAGGTAGGAGGGTACTTGGTGCGTCATCTGGAAAGAGGAAAGTGGACAAGGACACTTGGTGGTGGAACGAGGAAGTTCAGGAGTGTATACAGCGAAAGAGGTTAGCTAAGAAGTAGTGGGAGACTGAGAAGACTGAAGAGAGTAGACAGGAGTACAGGGAGATACAGCGTAAGGTGAAGATAGAGGTGGCAAAGGCCAAACAAAGAGCATATGAGGACTTGTATGTTAGGTTGGACACTAAAGAGGGAGAGGTGGATTTTTACAGGTTGGCCAGACAAAGAGATAGAGATGGGAAGGATGTGCAGCAGGTTAGTGTGATTAAAGATAAGGATGGAAATGTACCGACAGGTGCCAGGAGTGTGATGGGAAGATGGAAGGAGAACTATGAAGAGTTGATGAACGAGGAAAATTAAAGGGAACGAAGAGTAGAAGAGGTGACTGGTGTGGAGCAGGACGTAGCAAAGATTAGTAAGAGTGAAGTGAGGAGGACATTGAAGAGGATGAAGAGCGGAAAGGCAGTTGGTCCTGATGACAAACCTGTTGAGGTATGGAAGTGTCTAGGAGAGGTGGCAGTAGAGTTTCTGACTAGTTTGTTTAACAAGATCTTGGAGAGTGAGAGGATGCTGAGGACTGGAGGAGAAGTGTACTGGTGCCAATTTATAAGAACAAGGGAGATGTGCAGAGCTGTGGCAACTACAGAGGAATAAAGCTGATGAGCCAAACAATGAAGTTGTGGGAAATAGTAGTGGAAGCTCGGCTAAGGGCAGAGGTGAACATTTGTGAGCAGCAATATGGTTTCATGCCTAGAAAGAGTCCAACAGATGAAGTATTTGATGCTGATGGAGAAGTACAGAGAAGGTCATAGGGAGTTGCATTGTGTCTTTGTAGATTTAGAGAAAGCGTATGACAGGGTGCTGAGAGAGGAGCTGTGGTATGAGGACGTCTGGAGTGGCAGAGAAGTATGTTAGAGTGGTGCAGGACATGTATGAGAGCTGTAAGACAGTGATGAGGTGCTGTAGGTGTGACAGAGGAGTTCAAGGTGGAGGCGGGTCTGCATCAAGGATCAGCTCTGAGCCCCTTCTTGTTTGCTCTGGTGATGGACAGACTGACAGATGAGGTTAGACAAGAATCTCCATGGTCTATGATGTTGCAGATTACATTCTGATTTGTAGTGAGAGCAGGGAGCAGGTGGAGGAAAATTTAGAGAGGTGGAGGTCTGCTCTGGAAAACAAAGGATTGAAGCTTAGCCGCAGTAAAACAGAATACATGTGTGTCAATGAGAGGGACCCAGGTGGAACAGTGAGGTTACATGGAACAGAGGTGAAGAAGGTGCAGGACTTTAAGTACTTAGGGTCAACGGTTCATAGCAACGGAGAGTGTGGAAAAGAGGTGAAGAGCCGAGTGCAAGCAGGTTGGAACAGGTGGAGAAAAGTGTCAGGTGTGTTGTGTGATAAAAGAGTATCAGCAAAGGTGTTCAAGACGGTGGTGAGACCAGAGATGTTGTTCAGCTTACAGACAGTGGCACTGAAGAAAAGACAGGAGGCAAAGATGGAGGTAGCAGAGCTTAAGATGTTGAGGTTCTCTTTGGGACTGACGAGGATGGACAGGATCGGGAATGAGGACATCAGAGGGACAGCTCATGTTAGATGTTTTGGAGATAAAGTCAGAGAGGCCAGATTGAGGTGGTTTGGACATGTTCAGAGGAGAAACTGTGAATATATCGGTAGAAGGATGCTGAGGTTGGAGCTGCCAGGCAGGAGGTCTAGAGGACGACCAAAGAGGAGATTTATGTTATAATGAATTTAACACATGAGGCTAATTCACCCTGGTCAATTTATTTCGGAAAGTGTTTTACTTGTCAGTGGTAGACATGATTCTGGCTATTACTTGTGTTTCATAGCAGAGTGTGTGTTTACAGGGGGATCTGACTTTTAAATTACTCCCAGACTTCTCATACAACCACTGAAGTTCTGCATCATGATTGTAAGAAATAAAAGAGGAAAATAACTTAAGACACATGTCTGGTAGTGCATGAATGGACACATGCACACATTAATTGCTGCTCATGGTTGTTATCTGTGTGTTTACTACTATACTGTGAAGCACTCAACTCACTTTAAAAAGCAGGACTGTTACCAACAATAGAAATCAGCGCCCCAACAAACATCCTCTATTTCCCTCCTTTAAGCTAGGTGCTGGTAAAGATGACAAATCTGGCTCAGCAGCACTCAGCTTGCTCTCATTACATCATTCCATTACTTATTCATGGCAGCAGAAGGAGAGGGGAAGCGCTGAGGGCGAGGGAGGCAGTGGCGCTCTGCACTTCTGTTCCGCTGTGTTCCTCGGTACAGTCAGCAAAATGACAGCTAAACACTAGCACTCCAAGCTGAAATTTATATCTGTGGTGACACAAAAAGCCTTCTATTCCCTTTGGCCTGCAAAGGTCACGGAAAAAGGACGAAGGAAAATACATGGGAAGGGAGGGGTGGACCGGAAAGATAGAATGGCAGTGAGAAGTTAAAAAAAGGTTTAAAGTCTTATGAGGTAGCATTAGAGTGAAGAAAGAATGAATGGCAGTGTAAGATGGCATCTATCTCATTGTGTTTTAGTCATACTTCTATTCAATTCATATATGACATAGCAGCATTGATTTAAGAAGAAAAGATGGAAGCCAATCAGGGTCCAGAGACTGAGCAAAGTAAGTGTTAGCCTTTCTTGTTTTAAGTCACAGAGCTCAGATGAAAGACATAGAATAAGTACAGAGATGCAAAATGAATCCAAATAGACAGAACATGAATGATGAAAAACATAAAGACACAATGCACACTGCAAAATGCAAAAAAATCTAAGTTGAGGTTAAAAATACTTAGAGATGAAAAATGACAAAAAAGGACAGATGATGAGCATTATAGACATAATAAGAAACACAATTTGAATTACACGAGACACAAGTGACCAGAAAAAGCCATAATAGCCAAAAATAGTTAAAGTAGTTAAAAAAAAGTTTAAAATAATAGTAACAAAAAGGTAAAATAGACTAAATAAACCCAAAGAGATGAAAAATGACCAATATGAACCACAACATTTCTGCAGATGTCATTTATAGATGTTTCTCTTTTGTTTTTGGCATTTTTTAAAAGAGGGATTTAGGGGCTTTTTACCCTTTTGTACCCAGGGGCCTACTGTTTCCCAATCTTTCCATATACATGTGTAATGACTGAAAAGAGACAAACAACATCAAACCACCTAAACAAAACCAAGGTCACCAATAGCAGATTGGTGATGAGTTCAGTTTATAGGACTTTTACAGGAGCTCCCCAAAGGTGAGAGAGTCTGGGGGTAAATAGGCCATTTTTTTATAATCTATCCATGGAGGCACAGGGTTAATGAGCTCCAGTAATCTGATATGTCCCATATAACAAAAAAACTAAGTCATACGGGACCAGCTTTTTTCTACTTCCGACTGGTGTCACTTACACATCACTTGATGGTTCTGAACACAAAGGCTCCAGTTCACAGATCACACATTCGCACATTTAGTCAGTCTTACCTCCTGGTGTCATCATCCAATCCTCTTGTCCTCTGTGCACGGACCCAGTGCTCAAGCTGCTGCATGGAGTTGGTCCTGGACAGGCCCCTCTCTGGCTCCTGGACTGGTGCAGGAGACTTGGCTGGACCCCTTGGTTGGCTGCCATCCACCTCTGGCGTACTGCTGTCCCCAGTCTGCTCCTCTGAAGTGGACCCTGATCCGTTAACTTGGGCAGACTTTTTGGACATCACAGCAGCTGCGATGGCGGCTGCCTGCGCTGGCTGTAGTTTGATGCTACTAATTTTAGTTAGAGACCTCTCTGCGCTCTGGTCTCTCTGGAAGCCATATTTGTCCCCATCATGAACGGCAGCATATTTCTCAACGTCTCTGAGAGTAGCATATTTATCCCCTTCTCGTAGTGTACTGTATTTTTTCACTTCCTTCAGAGTGCCGTATTTGTCCACAACTTGGATGGTACCATATTTATTCCCCATCTCCCTCATGGTGCTGTATCTGTCTGTCTCCTTTAATGACAGCTGTCTCTTCACTTCCTTCTGAGGGACATATTTCTGTCCATCTTTTTGGAGCATGTGACGGTCTCCAACCTTCTGTAGTGCATATTTTTCTCCATCTTTTGTGAGCAAATACTTCTCACCATCTTTAGAAGGAGCGTATTTCTCCTCTGTTGGTGTCACCGTGTGCTTTTCGTCCACTTTCCTAACAGCGTATTGTTCCAGATCCCTGTGTATGGCATACACCTCTCCGTCCTTCTGCAATAAGTATTTCTCTCCATCTTTTCGCAGCAGGAACTTCTCTCCATCCTTATGAAGAAGATATCGTTCTCCATCCTTCTGAAGCATGTAGCTCACCCCATCTTTCTTCAGTGAGTACCTCTCCCCATCTCTCTGTAACGTGTAGTATTCCCTCTCCCTCTGGCCATTGTGTTTCTCCACATCCTTTTGCCGCTTGTCATCCACCCGAGATAAGGAGTGTTGTCGAACAGGTTCGCGGTTGCGTTCATTGTTCTGGATCTCGGGCTTGGTTAGGATTCTGTGGTTCAATAAGTTGTTCAACTCCTGGGGAGGTCGCTGATCTACTTTCAACTTGTCCAATCTAGGAGGAAAAAACCTGATTAGAATATAAAAAGGGGGAAGTTTGACAAAGAAGAAAGTCCTTACTTTTTCTATACTTTTATGTGATTCTTTCTGTCCTAAGCCATTTCTGTTTAATCTCTGCAAGAAAACCCCTGAACAAGAAAAAGTCTCAATAGTATTGATATATTGATACCTGCAAAGAACTGATCTCTCCTTGGGAGTAATTTCACATTTATAACCAAGATTTTAAATTTTTGAGTTTTGGGGTTACATTGAAAGCAAGACGTGAGAGGACAGTGAGCACTTAAATTGATCTATCATCCAATCAAACCAACTCTAACCTGTGTCAAGTACCTCTGTCCCCAGGACAGTGGTCTGTGTGTCTGTCTGTGAGAAGGACAGAGATAGTGGCATGGTCCTAATATGACTCTTTTAAAATGTTTGCTTGTTTGTGTTGCTTGCAACAAATAAATTGTAATTATAGTATGGCACTTATTAAGCACACAACACACAACAACAAGCTCACCTTTGCCATGTCTCTTAGTTAAGGAGCTGTCTCAAGTCTTCGTGAATAGAAGAAAGATCTTATTTAGCCATTTAAGAGAACTCAAGAAATATGACAAAAAATATTTTATAATTACAGCCCCAAGGATGATACTGCACCCTTGATTGTGCAGTAAAGAAATATGAATGTATAGTTCCAACAAGGTGGCTTTGGGTCTCAAATATAATAACATAGCCATCACAGCTGTCTTTAGGTGTCTCCCTTTGGTGGGAACGCACCTTCTGGTTGGTTCACTGTGAACGAGGGCAGCATCCGTCATGACTTTCATCCACGACTCCATCTCTTTGGCTGTATCGGTGCAAAAATAATATGTCCGCATGTTGGGGTGAGTGGCCTGGAAGTGGCGGAACAGAGGTGGAGGAAAAAAGGAGGATATCGACATTGATATTGACAGTGAGGGAGAGACCAACAGGAGGAGGAGATACAGATAAATAGAGAGGGAGGGAGGGAGGGAGGGAGGGATAGGGAAGAGATAAAACAGCAGTGTGAGAAGCAGCTTTAGATGGTGACCTTTAGATACCAGCAGGGGGTCTTTACATGACTCCTTCAAGGTTCTTTAAAATTCATCTGTGTATCTGGGTGAAGCTGTATAGACAAGTCTGTAGTTCTGTATTTGGCCTATATCAAATCTTTTGATTCAGATCTAGTTCCAATATTGAGATTGTTTGAAATATATGCTTCAAAATAAAAAGCTTCCAAACTGTGGACAAAGCTCCTCTATTGAGCCTTAAGTTTGCCTTGTTCATATATGTACTCACTTCATCAACGCAGTGATGGAGCTTCTACTAGCAGAATGTTATGCTACCTGGCTACCTTAACCCAGCATGCTGTTCAGCTGTGAAATTTTGTAATATACAGTTATTATTAATATTTGTCTCTAATTGTCATGTACCATTGTGTTTGAAGAGAGTATGTTGTAGTAATTAAATTCTTATGTAACTTACTATATACCTGTTATTAAAATTATACCACCTATAAGTTTACTTTATAAACTATAAGGCAACACAAAATGATATAACTAATACTAGTAATAGTAGATAGAATTTATGGGTATACTAATTTTATACTATAAATATAAATTCACTTTTGCTTTGGTATACAGTTGCAGTGCTAAATAAAGCCTAGATGACAATTGGTTGTGTTCTCAAAGTGTAAAAGTCGTTGAGATATACATTCATAAATTAAAAAGTGGACTATCATCATATTACTTTTCAAAGCTCTATCTCTGGAGTATAGATTGCTCAGATCACCTCAGCTGAGAGCATAATAATCATCATCATCCGCACTCATTATGAAAGACTTGTGAGCTTTCAGCTATTCATGTTTTTTACCTTGAAAGCATATTTCCTGCTGATGTGGTCATCCACTGATAACATGGAGATATGAAAGCTGGGCAACAGGATACTTCCTAGGATGCTGTCCTCTTTCTCATCTGCAGGAAGAAACAGAACTTCATGAGTCTAATATGGCAACATAATACAGTATATTATAATGTATAAAAAATTACTGATACTCTATTAATCCCTATAGGGAAATTGGTGTTGGAAAGCACATAGGTTAGGTCATTACTATCGGGTTTCAGTGTCTTTTCCTTTACCATTTGGCCAGGATAAACCAGCTGTAAACTTGTGGACAATAGAATGTGAGGTTATCACATAGGCGCTGATGAAGTTTGTATGAGAGAATTTCTATGGATGATATTCATTATTTTTTAGCTTGGTTTGAGACATTTACAACAAAAATTTACCTTTTTTTCAAAATTCAGTAGTTTGATTTAGAGATAAAGGCTCTTCAATTTATGGGGCTCTCTAACGAATCGGGGTAGCAACAACGATTTTGCTGGAGAACTAAGTCTGACATGACATGAGGGTAAAGCACAGGATTGATGTAGACAGAGGGCCAGCTCTAAGTATTTACAAAGTTCTTCAGACAGTATTTTTGTTTTTGATGCTTTTATAAACAAATATATTTAATATTTTGAGGTAAACTGTTTGTCAGGTGTTTCATCAAGAATATAGACTCTTTCGATACAATTTTTAATAATCTTGGACCTAAACATGATGTGCATTTTATGCTGGCATGAGACTTGTTCAAACCATAGGGTCAGTGGTTCGACTCCTAGTCTTTCCCGGCTGTGTGTAGGAATGTTCTTGGGGAAGACACTGAAACCCCAAGTTGCTCTTGGTGGGTCAGGTGAGCACTTTGCATAGCAGCCACTGTCATCGGCGTGTGAATGTGAAAGGCTGAAAATTGTAGCTTTGGATAAAAGCACTATTTAATCTATTATTAGTCAAGATCAAATTATAATAAATGCAATACAATCTACTACTCTCCTTTCGGCTTGTCCCGTGAGTTCGGGGTCGCCACAGCGGATCATTGTCCGCATGTTGATTTGGCACAGTTTTTACGCTGGATGCCCTTCCTGACGCAACCCTCCCCAATTTCTACCGGGCTTGGACCGGCACTACATGGGGGAGGGGGAATGGGCTGTTAGGGGTTCAGTGTCTTGCCCGGGGACACATATAGCCAGGGCCGGGGATCGAACCACTCACCCTGTGGTCCGTAAGCAACTGCCTTTACCAACTGAGCTATAGCCGCCCATAAATGCAATACAATAATTCAATTCAATTCAACTTTATTTATATAGCGCCAATTGAAACAAAGTCATCTCAAGGCACTTGATGCATAGAATAAGTCAAGACTATAAAAATGTAAAAAACAATTACAATAAATAAGGAACTGCTAAACTTCAGGGTTAGTGTGAGTGTGGCTCAGTTTGTAGAGCAACTGCCCATGAACCTGAGGCATTCCAATGACAATCAATAAAGTATCAAATATTTATAGTTATCACTAATAAACAGAAATCTTTGAAATTATCTAATTCGTTAGATAGGAGCAGCATGGTTGGGGAGTGGTTAGCACCACTGCCTCACAGCTAGGTCACGGGTCTGTGGCCCTGGCCAACCGTGGTCTTTCTATGTGGAGTTTCCATGTTCTCCCCATGCTTGCTTGAATTTCCTCCCGATACTCCGGTTTCCTCCCACAGTACAAAAGCATGCATGTTAGTTTAATTGGTGACTTGATGTCTCTCTTCAGTTTAAATTTGTCTTCTTAGACAGTTCAGTAAAAAGGAATTTACTTAGCTGCCAATTACCTGAATAAAGCTATTTTTTAGTCTGGAATAAGCGCTTACCAGATTGGTGTTTTAGCTTGCATAGTATCAGTTTTCTGTTTTTAACTGTTTGGTAAAGTTTTTATGCTTCTGAGTCATCAAACCAAGTAGACAAACTAAAGTAGACAAACTTCCAACATCTTTTTCTATTTCTCTTTCAGCATAAAGTTACCTATTATGTTTCCCTGGATAGTGTGTTCTTGAGAAAAGGTAAAATGCAGGGCACTAGTGTAAAATCAAGGGAAACAAAAGTTGAACAGGTAAATGGGGCTGTAGCTCAGTTGGTAGAGCAATTGTCCATGAACCACAGGGTCAGTGGTTCAACATGTCCCACTCACTACATGGTGAAGTGTCTCTGGGCAAGACACTAAACTCCACAGTTATCCCTAGTGTCCGCTACCTACCTGTAAGTCACTTTGGATAAAAGTAACTGCTAAATGACTAATTGTAATTAAATTGCCCATAGGTGTGAAAGTCTGTGTGAATGGTTGTCTGTCTGTGTATCTCTCTCTGTGTTGGCCCTGAGATAGACTGGAGATCTGTGACAGGATAAGACGTTGAAGATAATAGATGGATGGTTAGAAGGGTGAGACACACTCAAAATCTTTTAAATGGGAAATGCTCTGCTTATATAGCACTTTTTTCCAAAGCCCTTTACAATGCTGCTTTCATTTACTCATTCTCAGACACACACACACACATTTTGACATGTAGGAGGGAATTGGAGTCAAACCATTGATACTTAGACCTGTGGACAACTGCCTTACCTACTGAGCCACTGAGCTATATTGTTGACTGCTCTAACAGAGTAAAATTCAGTGATGCCACATGAAAAACCTTGAAAAAACAAGATTTATTCGCATTAAGCCAGTATTGTCTGTCACCTTTCTGCACTTTCTATAAAAATAATGCTGCTTTGATGGGAGCTAGAAATTATAGATAGCACTGTGAAGGCAGAAACTTGTCCACTGCACCAACTACAGCAAAAACCTACAGAGCCTGCAGCCAACGCTGCTGTTTGCTTTAGCTCGAGCCTGCATTGCGAGCCCTAGAGCTCCTCCGGCCCTATCCCTGCTGCTGAATTATTGAGATACAGAACAGACACACACACACACACACACACACAGAAAAAGAGCAAGAAAGAGAAGGAGTGAGTCAGCTGGCATGCAGAGAGATTCTGTCAGTATGAACTGCAGTGTGAGTGGGTGCTTTCTTTTAAGAATGATATTTTAAAATGAATTACATTTCAAGGTTTTTCACCAGGTTCACTGGGGTTTGAAAAGGCTGCAAATCTGCAGATGTATTGTGTTTGTTCAGAAGGGTTCCTGATTACAACCACTGTGACTTTGATCAAATAACTTTTGATCAAATAACTCAATAATAATTTAAATTAATCCCTTTAAAGTCTTAAAAAAAAAACATTTTTCCTGGTGTCCACGGATCAAATCAAATATTGTGCCAATTTTTCATGCAATAACCTGTGTCCACAAGACATTGATCAATGAACTCACTAGTGCATTTGAAGAAAAAGTGTGTGCAGAAGTTATTTTCCTGTGGAGATGTGTGGCTGATTATTGCATGAGTCCTTGCTGCATAGGATGGATGCAAAAAAGTCCATCCCTACCTATTCTGTGGTCGGGGTGGACACTGTACTGTACAAGGCAATTCTGAAGCTTGCAAAAAGAGGAGAGACGGATGCGTATCGTCCCTGCTTACAAAAAAAGTCCACAATACTCTGCTAAAACCTAACACCCTGAGTGACAGAAAGTACTTAGAATTATAAAGTGACAGAGCATGCAGGTATTATTGGAAAGCTGATCACGTCATTGTCCTATGTGAGAATGCCTCCTTTCTCTCGTCGCTGCCCGGCTAAGCCAATAAACATCCAATTCTCCCCTGAGTTTGTCATGAAAGCTGCTGTTGATTGCACTTGGGCGGCGGTTAATTTGTCAATTTATGGAGATGGAAAAATCTCTCTCAAGGGTTTAGGGGAAACAAAGCAGGAACAGATGAGCATTTGTGAATGTAAAGTTGTAAATTAGTGCTTCAGTGTGGGTGTTGCAACCAGAGGGGAAAGCAAAGAAAGTAACATGGACACTTGACCTCTTGAACCTCTATTTTCCCCCATTACACTGCACTTAATGAACTTTTAAGGTCAAAAAAACGATTTCTCCACCACATTTGTTGCATCACTTCATCTTCAATCATCTTATGTAGCATGCAGTAGGGTGGGAAATGGAAAAACACACATAAATGTGTTAGTAGCATGTTAAAAGAGTGCTTTTGAGTCCCAAGTCTTAGGACTTTATTAAGGGGATGTCCTTCGTAAAGAAATGTATTTTTCCCTCATGATGGCTGTAGAAACCAAAACCAGATGTGGGTTAACAGAGTCCTACTCCACCTTCTATTGAGGCTGTTGTCCACGAGTCTTCATCAACTTATGATACATATTGATGACATGTACCTTCTGACTAGACAAAGTTTGCCCCCTCTGAATCACAATTATGTAGCAGCTAATTAATGGGGTGATAAAAATGTGAAATAGCTGCCAAAATCAAACTGTTAAACTAATTTCCTACTTCCTAACTAGTTTCCTGTAAGCTCTTTTCCGTCGTTGTCCAGTACAGTCAAAATGCCCCAAATCACTTGATAGGTGTCCATGTTACCCAACTGTGAATGGCATAATTATAATGAGGGCCTACCATAAAATAGGGAGCACAGTAAATGACAGGCGCATAACAATCCAACACAATGGATAAGTGAATAACATGTGCAACACGGGACCATCTTGATGTTTTATATAGCGAATGTGTTCAAATGTTCTTGAAGAGTCCTTGTTACTCTAATCCTAAAGTTAGAATATGGGTGTGCGTGTGTACATACCTCGGTAGTAGAAGAGGCACATGTCAGATAGAACAAACCATCTCTTCTTCCACAGCTTCATGCCTGTGCTGTCCTGCAGGGGTCAAGAGTCACAGAACATTAGCCACTCAATCAAAGTGTAGTAATTACAGAGAACAATACACTCTCTTACTCCCTCTGTCTCTGTCTCTCTCTCTCTCTCACACACACACACACACACACACACACACACACACACACACACACACACTCACCCCATTTTCTCTCCCTTGTTTGATCTCCCCTCACTTCCCTCCACTCGACACAGTCAGTGTCTCTCCCTCTGGCTGCTTCTATTAACCAGCTTCTATCTCCTTCTCAGAAACAAATTGCTCTGTTTTATCTCTTCATAACGCAGTGACAAATTTGCCTCTGTGCTGCTCAGGGCAAAGGCCTGTGCTTTGTTTTCGACAAGGCTGCAGTTCATTTTGTTCCCTCTCTCTGGCACCGTAATGACTGCAGCAACAAAAGCATGTTTTTTTTTTGAGACCGTTCACTCATTCTAGTAGGGTTTTTTTAGTGCTGTTTGCGATGTGACAGGTACAGCCACAGGTCCTCAGGTTAGGAGCGTTTTTAGTAAAACACTGATGACATTTCTTACGTGAGTAAGCACTTTCCCTGACAGGTCTGTGGGAAAGAGAAGGAGGTTTTGCTGGTGTGAAGTGAATCGATTTTCATCTTGGTGTGAATGCAGGGAGTGGCCATGGTTGAGGCTGGGATGGAGGTTATTGACAGGGTCTCTAACTGGGGTCTGTAAGCTGACTTAAAAGGAGGCTGTCATAAGGAGAGTGAGTGAGTTGAAAAACAGATTCAACGTAGATCTATATGGGGCGAAGAGGACTGACTAACCTTAAAGTTGATTGTAGAAGGCAATAGATGAACAAGGTAGTTGTTTGTTAAAAAGACCAATAACCTTAACTAAGGTGGGTAGTCATCTACATTTTACTTTCATTTCACCTTAAATCATCAGCATGACATAGGATTTACGTTAGTCTGTGGGTGAATTAAATAAGTCATAATAGCAGCTTACCCTTCAAAAGATGCTTTCAGGCGGGGGTAGTCTACAGCCCCACCAAGATTTACAAAACTTCTGTCATTCTTTCCTTCTTTTAATGTGCTTGTAGTTCTTTGTGAGTTTTCTTCACGTACAAGTACTGCATGGCATCGTATTTACATTTAGGCAGTGACATACCATCATCTGGCACCCTAGCTTTTGTGGTATGTCCAATACCATTGCAACTATTCAAACCTGCCTCTGCCTCTTTTTTTAGCTGGCATGTTGAAATGGGGGCACTATACATTGGTGAGAGACACAAGTCTGATTGGCTAATCAATGTAATGAATGAGTGCACGAGAAAGGAACAATTAAAAGTGATAAAAGCACACAACTGACAAAGTTAAGAGGACGCACACAAGCTACTTCTCAATTTTCATTTTCCTCATTTGAAAATTCCAATAGGAGAATGTTTTCAGGGCTACCTGAAAATTATTTATGGTTTGCATATTGACTGTTCTATTATAAGCTTTTATTATCTTCTATCACCAGAGATCTGCTTTCTTTCAAGCAGGTAAATAATGTACAAATGGTAAATGGTCTGCACCTATATAGCACTTTACACTGCTTCTTATTTACCCATTCACACTCACAATCACACACACACTCATACACCGATGGGGGATGAATATGGGAACATATTCAGCTGGCCAACACTCACTGGGAGCAACTAAGTTGGGGTTCAGTGTCTTGCTCAAGGACACTTTGACATGTGGAGGAGATGGGATTGAACCAACAACTGTGAGATTGGTGGACAACCGCTCTACCTTCTGCGCCACAGTCGCCCACAAGCTAGTTGTCCACTGGCTGTGTTCAAGTGCACCTTTCCGAGGTGTTTGTTGCTACTAATTCCTTGATGCACTGCACTAACGCTCTTCTGTCTTCAGTTTGGTCCAAGCTACTACTTGGGTCAGTATGCAGTTTATACAGTAATTACCGTTTATAAAAGCTTGAGAGTGTTATTTTATTAAGTGGTGTATTTGAGTAGAGATGGATGCAAAAGGTATTGTAAGCTTAAAATAAACATCTAAATTCACTGCATCAACACATTTTATAAAATGAATTTTTTAGTAGAATTCTGGCCCTGACTATGTCTCCTGCGTCTATTTGTTCATCTAATGTAACATACTGTACATCATACCACTATCTCCCCTTAACCCTGAAAAATAAACCCACAAAGTGTAAAATGCAAATTATGTAGGAGTTGCTTCCATAATGTTAAGGTTGACCTGCTTTTTCCAGTACCTGTTTGTAAAGCCAGTTGCTCTTGACCACCGGGGCATTGGGGTTCCTTTTGATGGAGTTGGATCTCTTTCCAAAATTGTGAATTTTTTTGGAAGACCTAGAAGGCTGCCAAACAATGAGATGAGAGGCTTTGTGAAAATCCAGTAATCTTAGCTTGGCAAAGAGACTTTTACATTAATGACATTAATGACCAGAAAATGCAAGTTTTAAAATAAATAGGCGAAAAAATATGTAAAACAATCCTTCTAATCCTTTATGAAAAACCCCAAACAACCCATGTGGGCTTGTGTTTTCATCCTACAACTCCTACAGTGTGAACACAGCAGGCAGAACTATAAAAAGCAGCAAGAGAGGCAGATGTATTCAGCTCATTAAACTAAGCATACTGCACATCCCCCATACATCATGGATCACTTACTGAAGATTGCAGCACTGCAGCACAACAATCTCTTTAATGTCAGTAACAGCAGAGCAGTATAAAGAATTGTTAGACTTAATTTAAATGGATGAAAGTATTGTTGAACAATTTTACTATAAATGACCATATTATTACTAAATCCATTAGAATAATGTTTCCTAAAGTTATTAGTACCACCACCATTAATCTGGAATGTCTTCGAGAACATGCATACCCCTGGGTATGGGACGGTTCCACAGGTCTGTTTTGGGTCAGTTCCAAATGTTTTGGATGTATGAGGACTTCTAATAAAAACTGTATAGTAGATAGTTCTGGTGCAAAGATCCCTCTGTCTACTAGAAAGTTGCATAAGTTGCATAGTTTAAAAGGAATCTACTTTATTTGCCAACTCAATTATGTTCATAGGAAACCGTCTTCTAGTCAAAGTTCTACTTTCACTTCTTTACCAAGTGCTGCATGTGATTTATTTTAGGTTTAGATTCCCCTGAATAGGTTAAAATTATGGAAAGGTTGGAAAGGAATCACACAATTTCTTTCTTGAATTGCCTTAACACATCATAAACATGGTAATCAATATGTGCTTGCTAGTACAGTAGCAGACATTTAAGGAGAACACAAATATCAGTCACCACTTTGCATGTATGTTTGCAATTGGGCTAATGTTAAAGTAAAGGGTCCTTATTATGCTTTTGAAAATCATTAATGCCGTATTATGCTTTAGTACAGCTCTTAGGCAGATGTCCAATATTGAACAGTGCTGGGGTCAGGCCTCTGTGTGAGCAACGTATTGATTTAAAATAGCTTTTCTGTACAACAAAACTACAATGACGGATTATGTTTTCTATCAACACAATAAGGATATAATGGCAAGTTATGTATTTATTTTCTGCCAAAATACCAGTTTTTGCAGTAAAACACTACCATTTCTTTATGGTGCTGGCTTTGGATCATGTTGGTGAAAGGTTCAAATACAGCAGAGGCGTAGGCTATGTGTGTGTGTGTGTGTGTGTGTTCTTTAAAAAAGTTTCTCTGCTGTGTTATTGTCAAGGCCTAGGGATTTTGTGCTTTGTTTATTGTTGTTCTAACCCTGTCTCCCTGAGCACAGGCAAGCTGTCGGCATTGGAACGGTAGAGGCACATAGGAGGAGGTCTTTGTTTGTACTGTGGAGAGTCCGGACACCTTATCAAGTCCTGTCCCTCGGGGGGCTCGCCAGTGAGGGGGCACCTGCCGAGCCACACGTCAACCTTTAAGTCAACCTCAAGACTTTCTGTGAGGCGCCACGTCTCCCACCAGCAGCGCACGGGTGTGTTCCTTACACTCACTGACTCCAGGTCATATGGGAATCTCATGTCTTCAGAGGTAGTTCAGAGATTGGGCATTCCCTCTATAAGCGTTGACCCCCCGGTGGTCAACGCCATAAATGGGTCCCTTATTCACCACATTTCTGCACGCGCAGTAACTGTCAAAAAAACTCTATCAGGAAACCACAGTGAGACTGCCTCCTTTTATGTGGTTGATTCTGTGAAGCCCTCTGTAATCTCGGGCTTCCCATGGTTGTGTAAACTCTACCCCTACATAGACTGGTCCTCTGGTACAATACTCTCCTGGAGCCCATACTGTCTGTTGAACTGTTTACTACTTTGTGTTCTCCCTTGCCTCTCCTCAAGCTCCTCCTTTGTTCTGTCCTTGCTGAGTATCATGACCTCGGTGCCATCTTCAGCAAAGCTAAGACACAATCCTTACCGCCTCACCAGCCATACGACTGCGCCATTGAACTCCTCCCATGTGCACAGCCACCCAAGGGTCACCTCTATCCCCGAAGCCCGAAGTCAGAGCAAGAGGCAATGGAGCGGTATCTTGGGGAGGGGCTGGAGGTAGGCATCATCCGCCCGTCCTCCTCCCCCCGCTGATGGTGGCTTCTTCTTTGTGTGTAAAAAGGATGGAGGACTCTGCCCCTGTATTGACTATTGTGGATTAAACCAGGTCACTGTAAGGAAGGCATCTACCTCTCTTACACTCTGCTTTGGACTTGTTAAAGGGGCTAATATTTTCTCTAAGCTGGATCTCTGCAGTGCCTACCACCTGGTGCGCATTAGAGAATGGAAGATGGCATGTAACACTCACAGTGGGCACTTTGAATACTTGGTGAGGCCTTTTGTTTGTTTTGTTTCGTTACCCTCGTTGTTGTATTTTGTATTAATATATTAAAATGTGTATCCAGCCCATGTTTTTCCCTGTACTTGCCAGCCTCCCAGTCGTTCTTATTATACTGAATTTACTTCCCTACCTCAGCCTGTGTGTATGTGTATGTGTGTGTGCTGATTCTGCTTTTGGGTCAGGGTCTGATATACCTTAAAAGGTATACAGCTCGGTTAGAAATGATGACATGAATACACGAGGATATGCAGTGTTATACTTTCTTTTGGCCAGTGTAAGTAGAAGCAATGCATTATTTATTAATGAAAGCACTGATCTCCTGATTTCATCTTCCCATCCATAAATATTTCCTGTGTTTGTGAGGTTTATGAAGCATTTATAACTGGACATGCTGTTTAATCCAACAGCATTGTGACCTGTGCAGATGACACGCTTAGGGCTAAGACAGCTGACTTAGTCTGCTCTCTGCTCCCCACTTATCCAGCATGAAATGAGAGGTAGTGACAACATGTAGTGACACATTCCAGGATAGTGACTGAACACTGTGACGACTCAGCATATTACCATTATAAATGGCCTTAGGTTGACCTACAGCACAGAGTTATGGGAACAATAACTACAAGATTACAGGACTGTTTGCAACTGCACTAACAGATATTGGAGTGCATTCTATTCATACCTTCAGTTGTCAATCCAGTGCATTAAACAATGAATGTAAAATATGTAAAGAAAAATTCAGAACTGGAGAATGTTCTTCTTTAATAAACCTATCATAATCACCTGTTTTGAAGAAATTGTTAAACAGCCTGTAAATGTCCTTTCTCTCTCTGGTGAAGCGTTAGATGAGACAATTAAAATCAACCTCATGTCTGTGCATGTAATGATGGCTACAGCCAGTTAGCAGCTAGCTTAGTTTATCAGGTGGCCAAAAGTTTAGGACCACCTCTAATGCACTCCAGTATGACTCCACCACCCACTATGACCACAATAATAAACAGAGAGTAGAATTATCCCCTAAAAACTGAGAAATGTTAACATTGTAAAAGTGTGATTGTCAAGGGCCCTGATTTACAACAGGAATTAACTTACTCATTAATTCAATTTAAGTAAATTTAACTTTATTTTTATAGCACCAGTTCACAACAATTAAAGCTATGTTTAAGGTTTCAGGTTCGTTTGGATGGAGACTGACCCGTGTGGACAATGTGGAGGTGGTGTTGACTGTAGTGACAGTGGTGGCAGGGCTGCCAGGAAAGGTGCTGTAGTCAGAGCCACCTGTGTAGTTGGAAGCCTCACTCATAGTGCTCATTGGACGTTCCTTCTTGTCACCACTGCTGCCCTGGTCTGATGAGGCCTTAGGGACTGGCCTGTTACAGGGAGGGAGACATAGAGACACAAACAAAGAGGCAGTCAGTCATACAGATTATCTTTACATGAAGAATGCACAATAACATACAGTACTTAAAGTAAAAGCTGGGAGGTGTGACTACCACTGAAGAAGTTAAGATATGTGCAGTGGGCAGGTGATGTGAGTGGTCGGCCATCTAGGAAAAGAAGTGAGCATAGGCATCAGTTGTAGTTTGCCCTCAGATCATTTAATGCTTGGCTTTCCAAGCATGAGGAGCTGCTGACTGCCAGACATCAACATCCATCTCTTCAGACAGTGAATCAAGTTTCTTTAAACTCTTATTTTCAAAGCTGCGAATTGTCTTTGAAAGAAACATTGTTCTTCTTTAAGTGTGAAATAACAACACACATCAAGTCATTAAGATAGAGTTGCAGGGAAGCTTTGGTTGATGATTCTAAATCAATAGATGAATAATCGATTATAAGATTACCAGTTTGATTAGTGATGAACAGAAAATACCTGATTACTACTGATTATGAGGCCTTTCACTTGCTCTTAATTCCATTTGTGTCTTGATGTTGAAGGAGCGATGGACGAGCGGATCACCTATTCATGTGCTGGAGAGATGATCAGAGTTTCCCCTTCCTGTCTAAGTTAGCTTACTGAGGTGGAGAGAGCAGACAATGTTCCCGTCGGGTGTCTTCTTAGCAAGTCAAGCGTATTCTCTAAGACTTTGTGATTTTCATGGAGAAAACCTCAAAGGGTTAGTTGAGGAATGAAGAGTATCCAGGTTGGTGCTATACTTTATTTAGCTGAGGTAGCATTTAATGCAAAACTGTCCCAGTGCATGATGGATCTCATGACTGGATAGAAGCTGAAAGGTTTCTCATCAATCTTAACAAGCACTGTCTTAACGATACAGTATCTTTGTTATTCCATTAAAGAGAGTGAGGATGAGAATAAGAGTAGTTTGAATGATGGCGACGGAGACGAATGCCAAAGAAACAGAGATAAAGAAACTAAGAGTGAGACAGAGGGAGAAGAACTATTCACATGAATCACAGCCATTATTCTCTAGGTGTCACCTCTAATATGTGCTTCTACGTCAACTTGGCCTGACAAATTGAACTCTCTCAAAGTTTGTTTGTTTTAGTCTGGGTAGAAAGACAATAGCTAATAAGAAAAAGAAGTTAAATATGCTAGTGTCTGATTGAAACTAGAACACAGAGACAGCTTTATCGCTGCTGCACAATATGATCACAGCAAGTCACAGAAACTCACTGTTTTTTTTTTTACAAATTACAACAAATGCACAGTCATTCTTTGAGAAGAAATTGGCATCTTGCATCTTTGTGTTTGCTGCAGTTGGAAATGCAATTTGTGTCCAGTGGGATTCAAGTTCGTATTTTTAACAAGATAACACAATGAGTTTCAAGGTGTGGGTGTCAGTCCCTAACAGAATAACATTTTCTGGGCTGGTGATTTGGTGCCTACAGATTTATGGAGATATTACGTTACTGTTTTAATCTCTGACAGAAGGCATGGTCAGCCATAAGGAACATTTATTAAAATTCTACTTTTAAGTGTATATCTAGCGCTTTTGATGTGGTCACAGACTAACCTGATCTAACCCAGACGAATATTACTGAATGTATGAAGCTTTTTAATTGACGCTGGAACAACAGGTTGAGCAGCTAATCCCATTTTGAAGCAAAGATTATTTGGGTGGTGGAGGGATTGGCACTGCTACCTCACAGCTCGAAGACTGTGGGTTTTTCTGTGGTCCCTGGCTGACTGGGGCCTTTCTGTGCATGTTCTCCCCATGCTTGTGTGGGTTTCCACTGGGTACTCCAGTTTCCTCCCACAGTCCAAAGACCTGCATGTTAGATTAATTGTTGACTCAAATTGCCTGTAGGTGTGAGTGGTTGCATGTCTCACTGTGTTGGCCCTGAGATATACTGGAGAGCTGTACAGGGGGTACCGCACCTCTCGCCCTATGACACCTGGGATAGGCTCTAGCCCACCAAGACCCTAACAGGATAAGTGGTTACAGATGATGGATGGAGTAGCTGTTTTACTGGTCAGGAGTAACAGTTGGTCCATCCCTAGATGCTGCAGCTTGTTCCATAGGACTTGTTCAATAAGATTCAATTCAATTCAATTCAACTTTATTTATATAGCGCCAATTCACAACAAAGTCATCTCAGGGCACTTTACAGAATAAAGTCAAGATTATAAAGATATATAAAGAGAACCCAACAATTCCCCCTGGAGCAAGCCATAGGCAACAGTGGAGAGGAAAAACTCCCTTTAACGGAAGAAACCTCCAGCAGAACCAGGCTCAGGGTGGACGGCCATCCGCCTCGACCGGTTGGGGTGAGTGGAAAGGGGAGAGAGAAAAGAACAGAGCAACAAAAGCAACAACAAAACATCTGGCAGATTGGTAGGATCAGTAGCTTCACGCTGGAAGACACACAGCTTCAAAGCCGGGGGACACCTGCAGAAAGGGACAGAGAGAGGGGGACAGAGGAGGACAAAGACAACTACGGGAGAGAACACACAGAGTTAATGACATACAGTGGTGACAATTGCTGGATGAGAGGAGAGGAGAGATGGTCAAGAGGAGGAAAGGAGCTCAGTGCATTGGGGGGTGGGTCCCCCAGCAGTCTAAGCCTATGGCAGCATAACTATAACTAACTATATGCTTTATTAAAAAGGAAGGTTTTAAGCCTAGACTTAAAAGTAGAGAGGGTGTCTGCTTCCCGAATCTGAACTGGGAGCTGGTTCCACAGGAGAGGAGCTTGATAGCTAAAGGCTCTACCTGACATGACATTAAGACTATAATTAGATATAATTAGATATATTTACTATAATTACATTCCATCCTCTGTAATGCTGACAACACTTACATTACAAAACAAAACTTTAGAAGCATCCGTTTCTTGTCATGTTAATATACAAAATATATTTTAGTTTATGACCGATCAAAGGTTTTGCAACGCAGGATATTTTTAAAAGGCAACTTTTGTGGAACAGTTGGTATCACAGCAGTTAGCCATTCTTCACTTTGGCAGAAGCACTTAAGGCAAGTTAGCTTGTCACATTTAATAGTCAGCTCTTAATAGGTGGTAAATTAATAATATTAGTTAGGAGAGCTGCATTAGTGAATTTAAGTTAGGGTCAATTATGCTTTTAAGAGTAGTTTAGAGACTGTGGCAGGGTTCTGTTGTTCTAATTACACCTTTTATTCTCTTTTGATTTGGGATTCACAGAGAACTTCAAAAGTTGACATCAAACTGAATGCCAAAAAATAGCAGGTTTCACTATTTCGGCTCATATTTCCACATAGATACCTTGGACATGGCTTTAGGCTGTTTTTGAAAATTCTGGGAATACCTGGAAGTTCAAAGATGAGGCAGCTGGGCTTCATTTCATCAAGATTATTCATCTGACAACTGAAAAAGGTTATGCACTGTGAGTATCTCTGTAAGGACACTTACATGTTGACTCTTAAGACTGGAGTATATACTCCATATATAGGTGTCAGAAATGCATTCAGTCCTATCCAAAAGTTATGGAATGGCAATGCAAATGTTTTGCTGTACACTGAAGACATTTTGATGTTTTGGATCATCGTCTTGCTACATGATGAAGCCGCTCCCAATTAGTTTGATGTATTATGTTGTTATATGAACAAATCATCATCAATGAGCCTGCCCTAGAGATGAGCGTTACCTCCGCCATCTTTCACAGATTCACAATTTGGATCATGAGCAGATCTTTTCTTCCTCCATACTTTGGTCTTTCCATCACATTGATAAAGGTTCATCTTGGTCTCATCACTCTATAAAACTTTAATAATGAAATTTTGTGGATCATCTCCGTTTTTTAAATTCCAACTCTTCCAATTCTAACTGCTGATGAGGGGTTTACATCTTGTGGTATAGGCCTGTTGTGTTTTGCTGATCTGTTCAATGTATATTGCTCAGTTCACCAGTGATTTCCTACTTTTTCAAAACATTCAAATTGTTGTATCATCTATGCCCAACTTTACCTAATACCTAATCGATTTTCCGTTTTAGACAGCTTAAAAAATTGATCTTTAAGGTTTTAGAGCAGTGGCTTCTTTCCTGGATGGCACATTGGCAATGCCTCCCATTAACTTGCATTCAAGAACAAGTACATTGCATAACAATGCATTGCATACTAAACTTATATGAACATGTCATTTTAAAAAAGAAAAAAGAGCAAAGTGGAGGCTAAAAATGACCAACGAGTTTAAATGAGATAACTCTCAGTCTCAGTCGAAGCCAAGCATTAAGTGCTAGAATCAGCTGGTACTGCATGATATTATAGCTGTATCTGGTATCTATCCACACTGCTGTGTGTTAAATCTCTAAGACACCCACACCGGAGGTTCAAATACACCATTCTATTCACAGCAGCATGGCAACCTCACTGACTGGAAGAGCTTGAAGAGTCAAAGTCAAAATACATTCATTATGAAATATTTTTCAGCGGAGCTGGTCACAATCACATATTACAGTCTCAACTGTATGTGTGTAAAATGTGAAGGCATTAAGGCCTTGGAAAACAGAGAGCCATTGTTGCCTAAGGTGGATATTCTGAAATTGGTCCCATTTCATGGCTCTGTCAGTGACACTGAATTGCTGGCCAATTGACTGCGAGTAAGAGAGGAGGGCTTCACTTGCCTTCAGTAACAAGAGCCCTAGATCTAAAGAAGAATGACTAACACACACACACACAAACACAGACAACAACAGCAACAACACAAATCGCCCACTGCCTGCATGGCCAATCTGTTTTTCCCCCTCTCTGCCTTTTTAATCCTGCCCACTGTCTCATATGGTCCTCCCTTTCATCTTTTAGTCTCACGGTTATCTTACTCTTTATTAACCTTTCCTACATAAACGCCTTCCACCAGCTGCTCTGTTTATTCTCACTTCAGTGACTTGCTGATGAAACCTGTTAGTGAGAGTACTTGCAGTGCAGGCTTTTCCTCACCCATCTCAGCAGGATCAGAGAGCTTGGGAAATGAAATCAAAAGAAAAAAAAATTTCCCCATGATCCATTTGTTTGTAGTTTGACTTCCCCTGTTCTCTGAACACAGATGTTTGTTTAGTCTGAATGTGACTGATGAGTTCGCTCAACTTCAAACATGTACTCTGTACGATTTTTAGTTTTAGAGGTCCATATGTGAACCGTCATCACTTGAGGAGAATTCAAATATTAAACTATAAGGAAAATAACAACATAAATATTTTTTTTAAATCATTTGTCATTGCGTGTAGAAGTCACTGGACTACATGTTGAGATGAGAAAGGAGGAGCTGCTTCGACTGATCTGACACCAAAACCACGCACACTAAAACATGACCGCAGCCCATGATGAATAAAAATGAATACAAGTAATTTACGGAATATTTAACAACATTTACACACAATCTGTTACAGTACCCAGAATTTCCAACACAGCACCTGTTTAGTTTGTCTACAACTAATGATCTGTAGACCTGTGCTTACAACTACAGCAAAGAGAGGAGAACGTATTTTAATTAATATTGAAAAGACTTTAAAGCTGATTGATCACTGGTTATGGTTCTTTCATGGAACAACATTGGAATCCAATTCACAAATCTGACATTAAAGTGCTGCACTTTTCCACCTCCCCACTTGAGTAGAGCGATGGACAAGCATTCACATGTCTGTGGGTAAATGTATCGATTCATTCATTAAAGACTATATTAAAGTGGGCTATATTGCAAATATCAAATGTTCCCTTCATAATGACCCACGTTAATGAGACAGAGATACAATCTATAGGAAATCTTATGTCCATCACATCATCTGACAAAGTCAACATAAACACAGGTTTATGACAGCAGCTGTGTAATAGATCAGATTTAAAACTATGTTTCACTAGAAGTTGTTAATGATTCTACAGATTCAGTACTGTGGACTTACAGAACGCCACAAGTAGGGTACAACTGACATACCAAACACAAAAACTATAGTGGATACATCTGTACATACATAATTAACAAGTAAAATACAGCATTGTGAAATGTATGTAAATCACATCGATTAGGCACAGTTCACTAAAAGATACTTCAAAGCTTTTGCAGAGAGAGAGAATTCTGAAGTTCTGCTTTGAATCCCTGTCATTTAGCAATTTAAAATTATGTGGAGTAATAGTAGTAATCTGACAGCTGATTTTATTTAATAATTTCTGATTTAATAAATGGTAAATTAAATGGTCTGCACTTATATAGTGCTTTTCTACCTATTGGCACTCAAAGTGCTTTACACTGCTTCTTATTCACTTATTCACACTCACAATCGCACACACACTCATACACCGATGGGGGAGCTGCTATGCAGCTGGCCAACACTCACCAGGAGCAACTAAGTTGGGGTTCAGTGTCTTGCTCAAGGACACTTCGACATGTGACTGGAGGAGTAGGGGATTGAACCAACAACTGTGAGATTGGTGGACAACCGCTCTACCTTCCTGTGCCACAGTCGCCCTAAATAAAGCCACTGCTTAAGGAAAAGGGGATTTAATTTGATTCTAATCGCAATAACCAAAACAAAAAAGAAGAAGAAAAAGAAAACATTGAATTCAATTACAACTACAAGTACAACTAAGCTTATTATTCAGAGAATACATTTTACAGTAACTGCTGAGTGCTAGAGACACAACCCATGACATACACATTATTCACCCACAATATCATTTGCAGAGTGTTGCATAGCAGCTCATCAGGCAATTCACACAGTCCCGACATTTTAGGTTTGTGGAATTCACTAAGCACTTGAGAAGCAGCAGGCTGTTGACTTACCTGAGAAGTAGTTACTTTGTTAGATAGGTGGGTTTTACCTTTTATAGTGCAAAAGTAAAGGAACAGCGTGACTTGTTTGCTGTCTTTCGAAGTCACATGAGAAGATCAATATCTTAGACAAATAAAAAAAAATTACTGACAATGCACCCACTGCATGGAAAACTGGATTCTTTTCAAGAAAACCTTAGGGAAGCAGTTCTTAATCTATTTTAGGAGGAAAGTTGCTATTGATCTTCTCATCTGATCACATCAAGATGGCAACCAAGTGCACGAACTGTTCACTGAATCATACAACAGCTAAAAAGACATTCTGCATGCAACTATTCTTGTATTGGGTGGTTGCAGTGGTGGTTTTAGTCATTGCCAATAGCAAACTAGTATTTAAAGCATCAAGACTGATGAAGAAGCTAAAGTCAAAGCAGCTTTTCCATTGATGAAACAGATTATTACCTTGTGAGGGCCTCTACTGGCTTGTCAGGGTGGATAAGCTTTCCACAATTCATGCTAGAATAAAAAAGAATAAAAAACGGAGAAAGAATAACAAAATAATAGGAACTCAAACTCTACAACATTTACATTCACTCTTGTAACGATAGAAATAATATCAAATCAAAAAAATTAGAGTAGAAAAGGTAAACAAAAAAGTGAATACATTTATTTCAAGTTAGGTCATGAAGGTCAAGCGAAATATCTGAATGAGTCCATGTGGAAGCAAGAAGTTTTTTGATCAAACTGAAAAAAATCCTTGCTCTTCTAAATCCCAAACTAATAGTGCTACCCTCCAGACTATCTGGCTATTAATTTACAGGCATGCTATTTTTCCATCAGATATGGCTTTTATCAACCCATCGGGCCACTGCGGGCCCCTCATTAACCCAACATCATGGGTGAGTCCAACCATTTTCAATTGTTTTCCAATCTTCTGATCATTGTGTTTGTACAATTAGACAACTATAGATATTTGAGCATAATATGTTAATGATTACATGGGGAACCAGAAAAAAAGAAAGAAAGAAAATGTCTGTTTTAAAAAAGGGGTCTGATTTGAGGCAGAAGAATGCAAGACATCTTTGGAAAATGTTCAGCCAAACTTCTTAGGACAGGGTAAGCAGTAAGCTATTAACAAAGCATGAGGGATATGAAGAGAACAGATATTAGTGTGTTGGACATATTGCAAAAGAAGAAAAAAATGGGAACTAGAGAGTCATTAATAAAAGCAAGAGCTGCAGAGGCGTATGGTCCATCCTAATAAGATAAGTAGAGAGAAACCTACCCTAAGGGAAAAAAAGCAACTTCCTGTATGTGTATGTTAAGAATATCTTCATTTAAAGTTCTCCTCAGTGAGTGACATTTAAATAGGTGAATGGCTGTGGAGCACTGACCATTAAATGCAGTGCAGATGGAAAAATCTAATTTTCATTAGTGACAAGACAAGGCCAAAAATGACTGAGGTGATGCTGTGAGCTAAATGTCAGTCTTACACTGCAAAGCCGCACACCCCCACCCCTTTTTTTTAGCATATATATGTTTACATTTTGGCCTGATGGCAGCATCAAATTATGCTGATTTATCTGTTAGCTGTTAGTTTACAATGTACCCAATAATCTACAACCACCGCTGGATTGCTTTGATACAGAGGAAGCATTAAAAATGGGATTATTCTGGACGGGCTCTGGGTTTTTAGGGACTGTTTTTGTTCTGTTTTGTTTCTGTTTTCTGTGTGCCTCTTCAAGTTTCACAACCTCTGCTCCAGAGGAAGATATCAAGAATACTACAGGTTACATCCCCATGACATTTTGTGCAGATAGTTTGTTTTTAACATATCTGTAAAGCACACAGCTACAAACACGAGCTCTATGTGCCAGCAAGTCTACAATTTATTTCGACTGAACTTTAAAGCAAAGATACTTTCCTTTTACTCGTCATCTTCATGGAAGTCAGGGCAAAACAAGGTGAGGCTTTCATTAGCAGTATCGCCTCACTTAAACACCTTTCTTCATGACTTTCTCACCTCCGCTCTGCTCTACATTTAAAACTTTAAAAATACAAAACTTTGCACACCTCATTTACATAATTCACACTCACACGGACACCTCAGCACTCCTTAACAGGGGAGAGGAGATAATTGGGATAGCAGATGAATGGGGTGTGTGTGCGAAAGCAACGGAGATTGAGTGTGCTAGAGAGAGAGAGAGAGAGAGAGAGAGAGAGAGAGAGAGGGTGCTATCTTGGTTGCACAGTTCAGGGAGCAGAGCAGATTGAAATACCATTCTGATGACTCTTTTGGAGGTGGAGCAAGGAATTGCTGCATTATGTTTGTCTCTCTCACAAGCTGTGGCCCTAAATTTCATTTCAGCCCTGTCATTCTGACTTTTTTGTTGTTTATCTCTTGAAAAGCAGAGAGTAGTTTCATTTTGAAAATTGTATGTGTTTCCTGAAATGGATCCTATTTCAGAGCTGATTGGTAGGGCACATGCAACAAGTCAGTGGTTCCAACAGCTGAGAGCAAATTAAGGAAAAATATTCAAAGAGAATTTGGGTTTGCTTTTGTAAAGTGCATAGCACAGCTGACATAAATACATCATACAAAGAGAGACAAAGATGGATTTCAGAGACAGACAGCAGATCACAAAAAATAGAGGACAGGACAGGAGAGGACAGATAAAAATCGAGTAATGGACAAAGTGATGCAAGGAACTGATAGAATGACTGACCTACACATGATTAAAAGCAATAGGAGATAGAAGCATGTGCAGTCTGGCAGTTGTCGGCAGCACTGTAAAATTTCTAGACAGTTACTGACTTTGTCGACCAGTCCAGCATGAATCCAGAACTTATTTCAAAGATATTGGTCATCAGAATTCAGGCATAAATAAAATAATAAAAGAGTGTGCAGGTTACCTGGCATAGTGAACCTTATTCAGACTTCACAGTATTGTTTTTGATGAAACTTTCTTTCCGAACATTAAAAACTGACCTAAATCTTATGTGCATAAATTAATTTGCAAAACTAGACAGACCATCTGAGAAGGACTGTCCTGACCCAACTTGACCAAGTAAGCATATATTTGACTATATTATAAAACCTGATCCAAAATCCATTGACAGCAACAAAAATAGAACACGACTACTGGCACCAGAATGATGTGCTAACAGTAAGTTTTATAACATGGACTGACATTTGATTTAGATCTATCTCTGCTCCAGTCCCAGTGAAGTCTCAGTTTCCTAAAAGTGAGTGGGCCTGTGAAGACCTCTAGCTGGCATCAGTCGAGTTAAAGGTGAATCGTCTCGGTCTAGAATGAGGATTCTGCTCCTGATAGCCATTCATTCACTTTGATCAAGAAAAACATTTTCCCATATTCAAAATGCTTAGCAAACAGTCACAGCTAACCTTTGTTTTCACTAAGGCTATCACAATACTGTAATTTATTACTTTAATAAAGCTGCTGAAAAATATGTACCATATGATTTTAAAACTCACAGAAAAAATAGACACAATGTTAAGGGCATAACATTTTTGATTATTTTTGTGAGTTTGCATTATGATAATGTAAGCTGTTTGTCACTGTCATTAAAAGTCGATTTGCTTAATCTTCTGTCTGTTGCTATATTGTTTTAGAGAAGTTATACATTTTCTCTTTAGATCAGGTCTAAATAACAATATGATCTTAGAAATTAAGTAAAGTTAATATAAGATTCCTGTGCACTGCACTGTGAAACATATCAGAAATAAAGTGGACTCAAGTCAGCTTTTCTAGTTTATTTAATGTAAATAACTACATTTAAGTGTATAATTTTCTTTTTTAAAATTGAATTGTTCTAACATGAGTCCTTTCAACCTGAAATGATAAGTTGCAACAAATAAACTACTCAGAGTTCCCTCAAGTCAGTACATAAAGTTTTAAATAAAGAAATAAAACTACAGACTTTTTATAAATAATAAATAATGATGTTAACCATGATGAAGGATAGTGTTGAATTCAGTCTCTGCCTGCAGACACATTAACATTTCGCAAAGACACTGGGAGCAGCCTTAGATAATGTCTTTATTCTGATTCTGGTACAAAATAATTTCAGTTGTGCCAGCTGGAAGTACTTTGTGTCAGCATAAAAACAAGTTCTTTAAACCATTAAATATCAAAAGAAATAAAATATATGTTTTGACTGGCCATGTAATTAAATAGCAGAATCAACTTCATATCTGGAGTTTACTTAACTGAGTTAGATTTACATTTTCAAAACTGATGAACTAATAAATCTAAATTCAGTTAAATAGTTTTTCCAAGCAGGAGGTGAATTATGTTTTTAAGTTTAAAAAAACCTGAAATGGTTTCCAGGTTGGTCAAAGTATTTTCCTATTAGCTGAAAATCTGCTTTGTGAGATTCATCATATAAATCTACCTTCAATTTCTTTTATAAATGTAAACTGCAGTTGACTGAGATTTAATAAATTGTGAGAATCTCCAAAAAGCGCACTCTGTTAATTGTTGTAAGAAATAAAGTTAAATTTAGATTTAACAAAACAAAGGAAATGTAGTTTACTATATTAGCAGGTACAAAAATAAGACCCAACTAAAATAATTCTTTAAAAACACCAACGAAACCTTTAATACAGCTCTAATGTCTAACTCCTTAGTGTACTTGATTGATCCTGTCCTTATTTGTTAGACTCACAATTTCCTTTAAAAGACAAAAAAAAAAAAAAAAATGTAAAAAAATTTTTATGTAATTAAAAAAAATTAACACACACATAATAATGTACAATGTACATAGAGACACAAAGGCAGCTTAGTATAAGCGAAGGAGTAGACAAACAAAAGAAACACACATACGGCTGTGGCACTGTGAACATGTGTAGTGTAGATCCTCAAACGGAAATGATTATCCCAAGTATATTGTGGGTAAAACACAACCACAATCCTGCTTTGTATGAAACCCCTACCTACAGGGAGCTCAGACAACATCAACTCTGCAGAAGCGGCATTGAAAACAGATTCTAACATGCTACATTTATATGTTGTGAAAACCCGACAGGATTTGGGGCGATGAACAAAGTCTGGATTGTGATAAGCACAAAGTAGTTTTGCTCAGTGTTCGGTATTTGTGCTGCTGAGAGCTGCAGACTGTTAAAGCTTTGTTAAAGCCTCACAGCTGCATGGACTCATACATTAACAGTGTCTGTTACATGCAAAAGACCAGACCTCAGATAGTCAAGAGCTTTAACATGGCTCCAAACAATGCAGCCAGTCCCCCACAGCACCAGTGCTAAAGCCACATTGCTGCAAAAAGAAGATGTACTGTACTTACACTGAACCACCGAGAAAGTTTTGTCACCCTTCACATCTAAACACTGTGGAGTCTACTAATAACATACCTTATATAAATGTCATCAACACAAGAAGAGGCTTCCAGACATTGCTGTTTTGTAACTATTGCTTTTTCTTCCTATATATAGTCTGTTGAGAATTTAGTCGGTACACCGGGCTAAAATGAACGTGCTCAGATCCAACAGTTGTACAATAAATCCTTCTTATAAACACGTGTCAATTCCACTGTTTGACCCCTTAGGAAAATGTACTTTTTGTTGCATTCAGGTGATGAAACTAATACAATGCAAACATTCAGATGCTGCTCATAGTTGTTCCATTAACTTTGTCCACACAGCTAAATAATGTAATTTAATTCAAACTTTTTTAGTTTTTTGTTGCTGTTGATGATTCAAATTTAGTTGTTTGAAGGGCTGCAGCCATTCTCCACGACTGCAGAGGGTCATGTTTGTTATGGTGTGTCTCCACGAGCTTTATATTGTTGTCCTGTGTTAATAAGTGTTTGAGGTCATGTTTTTACAGTGTAAGAAGTCTTAATACTACTTACACTTAATTTACATGTTACAATAATATTCTTATCAGCTCTCATCCTGACAAAATCAAATTCATGGGAATCGTTCCACCTACTAAATGTAGGTACGTCCATTTTCCAATCAGCTTACTGCTTATGGTGCTGCTAAGAGGGACGTGTGCAAGTGTGACAACTATAATTATTAAATGTGGGATTTCAAAACAATCTTTGTTTTGGTAACAACAAAAGTAATGTTGTAACAAGTTGTTTTTAGAGTGTGTAACTGAAATATTATTACTGGAATTTTTTAAAAACTATTCTTTTTTAGACTTTAGTGACAATGATTTTCAGGAGAGTGTGCATTTCATAAATCCACTTGCTTCATTTGTTTGGAATTTGGCCTGGAAAACAACTTGTATGTGTATAGTGACACGGTTAAGGTACCTACAATACTGTGTATGAGGCTCCCTCATGACTCCTGACTTCTCCTGGCACTATTCTGACTGCTGTCCCTTTCTGAGTCATATCGCCTGAGCCACCTGCGTCATTCTGATGATGTAGTTTGGTTTTAAATTATCAGGTTATAAATGGCACAAATACTAATTCCACTATCATCAGTAGCCCCAGGTCCATCTTCCTTGCCAGGGGTGCTGTCATTAAAACCTCTATTATCAAGGAAAATGCTAATCTGCACTAAACCTTATGTTCTCTATTAAACTTGTTGTCATATTTGCTCTACCAGTTTTCCATGACGTTTTAAGTCAGACAGTGTTGTGTGGTTGTGTCACAGTGCATAGAGACTTACTGTTCGTTTACAACAAAGATGCAGTTGTCTTGGGAGGGGACACCTGACACTGGGTGTTTACAGGTCACCTTTCGCTCATTGTGACTGAAGGTTGAAAGAAAGGAGAAAAAAAAATTAGTAAAACAACACAACAGTTCATATGTGATTTTTCACGCATGTCAAAATATCACAGCAGAAAAAATATTACCTTAAACGCTTGGAAAAAAAACCAAAAAGCAAAACAAAACAAATCAGCTCCCTGCAGAACACTTCACAGTCACACTCTAAATACACTCAGTCACACACCTGTTGCTGTGGGTAATGCTGAACTTCAGCATATTGTCGCTTTGGAAACTCTACTTTGAAATCGTTCTTCTCCCAAACTGTAGGTACAGCAGTCCACAACAGACTCGACAGTTTCAGAGTGAAAACACCAAATGGCCTCCCATCTCTACACACCCTCTCTCCTTCTCTGCCCCACTGGTTCTTCGCTTATCCATTGCTCCTGTTTGTTCTTTCTCCCTTTATCTTCTTCTGTCTTTTGTTTGTGCCATTTCCCCATTTTGTCTTGTTTCATTGTCATCAGACCTAAAAATCATGAGTTAATTATTGATTTATATTAAATCCAATTATTCAGTATTTAAATGATGAAGCAAAAGATCAAAAAAATCATCACCTACAGATACCAGAAACTTCCAAACTACGGACATTGAGGTCAGTGTACTCGCATTTATCAATAGAAAATTAGATCTACTTGTCACACTTCACGACGAAATAAAAGAACTCTGAACAAGTCTAGAATTTGCTCAAAACAACATTGAAAAGTTAGAACAGTCAAATAACTCACTCCAAACTACTGTCAAGACATTCAATGAAAAAATGGACAAACGAAAAAATACAAAAAGGTGTTGGAAAGTATTTTGATTTGATTTGATTTACATTCAAACTAGAAGCATGTGTGACAACTTGATATTCTCCGGCATCACAGAACAACCATCCGACAACCCCGAAGCACTGATTAAAGAATTAATGAAAACACAACTCAAACTTGCACCGGACACAGTCAATCACATCACCTTCCACCCCGCGTTCACCGTCTCGGATCACATTCGAACAGAACACGCAACCTATCATCGCCAAACTGGAACAGTATAAACACAAAGAACTGATTAAGAGCAAAGGACAAGAACTAAAAGGAACCAAATAGGGTCTCCATTTCCATATTGCCACGCAAAATAAACGAACGGCGTAAAATACTCTATCCCATCATGAAACAACACAGACAAAACATCAAACGTGCATCCCTGACAGTGGACAAACTGTACATCGAAGGACAACTCTACTGCAACTCCAGCATCACTCCATGGCTTTTCTAACAAACACAACATTTATCAAACACCGACTAACACATCAGAAATAACCAAGCCTCCACCACCATTCGGATCAGATAAATATACATATACCACTGACTTGAATTCATACAGATTCAAAATGCCCTTCCTGCCTTAATGTCTCCCTCCTTTTTGTTACCCTATGTTTGAACATATATACACTTGTTTGTTTCTCTGTATTATTGTTTTATCACTTCTACCTCACACTTACTTATTCACACTGGACAATATGTATTCTCATTCTCATTCTCATCACATAATTTAAATTAAGCTTCTTAACTTACAACCAACCATATAGTCAATTAAACTAGTATCATGGAATGTGCGTGGCTTCAGAACCCAAACAAAAAAACTTAAAATCCTTAATAATCTGGCTAAGCTAAAAGCTGATAAATGCTTCTTACAGGAAACACATTTGAACAATTCGGACATGCCAAACCTAACAATTAAACATTATTTAAACATTATTCTCATGAACATATAATAGCAAGCAAAGAGGTGTTAAAATTAATAAAAACATCCCATTAGTCCTCAACACACCAGTGGTTCACTCAGAAGGAAAATTTTTATTTGTAAAAGCATCAATTAATCACACAAAGCTCACACTTGTTAACATTTACGGTCCAAACAATGACGATCCATCTTTGTTCCATAATCTATTTTCATTATTATGTGACTCAACAAACATCATTATCACTGGAGACTTTAATACTGTCATAAACCCCCAAAATTGATCGCTCAAATACATCTGGCAATACAAGAAATTGGCACTCTACAGAAATAATAAAACAATATATGAATTACAATGGACTCAGTAACAGCTGGAGAGTAAATAATCCCAAATCTAGAGAACATACTTACTTTTCCCCTCCACATCAGACTTTCTGCAGAATTTATTTTTTCCTTATCAATAACTCACTCACCCAACAAGTAAAACCACATTGGGTGAATTGAAACCACATTTCACACAATCATAATCAGTGACCACGCACCCATCTCACTCACACTAAACATCCAAACCCATATTAAACCACGCACACGATGTCGTTCCAATTCATCATTACTCCAAGACACTGAATTGGATAATCTCAGAAAGAGAGAGTGGGCATCCTTTCTGGAAATTAACAACTCTATGGATACCAAACCATCAGCACTATGGGAAATAAGCAAACTGGAAGAAAACATTAAAGAATTAACAAACTCACAGTCCATTAATCCCAGTGAACAAACACAAAATGATTTAAACTATTATAAAATGCAATATGACATCCATAAGGAACTCCACAGCTCAAACTGTCAACAATCCACAGGCTATGTATAACGTCTTTCAAAACTTCTACAGTACCCTATACTCCTCTGTACATAGGGTAATAAGTCAGATATAGACACCTTTTTAAACAAGCTCCAACTGCCAACACTATCCCGAGAACATGTGAACAGCTCAGATGCACCACTCACCACTGATGAACTACATAAAGCACTTATTAAAATGCCAAATAATAAATCACCTGGTCCGGATGGATTTCCAGCAGAATTCTAAAAACACTTCTGGCAAATCTTGTCACCATTATTTTACAGAGTAACCACGGAAATAAATCTACCTCAACAATACCTACACACGAATACATCTATCATGACCCTTCTACTAAAATCCAACAAAGACCCAACCCATCCTTCCAGTTACCGTCCCCTCTCACTTATCACCACAGATTTAAAGATCATCGCCAAAGCACTAGCTACTAGAATAGAGACTCCCATCATAGTCCGCCCAGACCAAACAGGATTCATCAAAAACAGGAACCCATCAGACAATGTCCGAAGACTATTTAACTTAATCACCCTGTCACAACAAAAACAAACTAAAACCATAATTTTATCATTAGACACGTAAAAAGCATTTGATAAAGTTAACTGTGTATTACTTTTCAGCATCCTTCACAAGTTTGGTTTCGGAGGGTCTTTCACTTGATAAAAAAGCTATACACTGCACTCAGGGCCACTGTAATCACAAATTGGGACACCCAGAGAGTTTTACACTCTCACTTACACACTCTCATTCACTCTCACTCACTCTCTCCAGCTTTATTGATCAATTTCAACTATAACCCTATATTAAAAAAATAGAAGGCGATCTCAGATGCTGGAAAAACTTCCACTTTCACTCATTGGACGAATTGCCACAGTAAAAATGAAAATCTTACCAAAAATCAACTATTTGTTGTCAATGCTCCCTACAGCTCCCACAGATAATTGATTTAAATCACTTGACTCACTAACATCTAATTTTACTGGAAAAACAAGAAACCTAGAATCTCACTGAACATTACAAAAGAAAAAAATCGAAAAGGTGGCCTTGAAGCACCTAATTTCCAACAAAGCACCTAATTTCCAACACTACTTCCTAGCAACATAAAAAGCATTTACCTAGTCATTTACCAGGCAAATACCTAGTCAGATGGATTCAAAAGGATAATTACAACAACGTATGGATAGACCTAGAACCGAATCAATATAAACCCGCCTCCTTTTGGGAAGTCCTATGTTTTGTTGAGCCATCCCTCCACCTCCTTGATAAGTTTTCCTAAACCTAACCAATCCATGAAACTAATCTTGTTGTAACAGTTTCATAGTAATTTTGTATCACAACAGACATTGGGCCATTGCCAGTACAAATAAATAAATAAATAAATAAATAAATACTTTTTTTCAGTAAATGTGAATTGCTAGGAACTGCACTATGATTATTTAAATCTTATCTATCTGATAGACTTCAATTTGTTTATGTTAATGATGAATCCTCCATGCACACAAAGGTTAGCTATGGAGTTCCACAAGGCTCTGTGTTAGGACCAATACTTTTTACTTTATATATGTCTCCTTTAGGCAACAATTTTAGAAAACTCTCCATAAATTCCCAATGCTATGCTGATGATACCCAGCTATAACTACTTATGGAACCAGATGAAAAAATCAGTTAATTAAGTTTCACGCATGCCTACAAGACATAAAGGCCTGGATGTCCCACAATTTTTTACTTCTAAACTCAGACAAAACTAAAGTCATAGTATTTGGGCCTAAAAATCTCAGAGATATAATGTCCAACTATACCGTTACTCTAGATGGCATAAATCTGGCCTCTGTTACTACTGCAAGGAACCTTGGAGTTATTTTTGACCAGGATTTGTCCTTTACCTCACATATAAAACAAATCTCTATAACAGCTTTCTTCCACCTACAAAACATTGCCAAAATTGGGAGCATCCTCACTCAAAGTGATGCCAAAAAAACTAGTCCATGCATTTGTTACCTCTAGGTTGGACTACTGTAATTCCCTACTTTCAGGATGCCCCAGTAACTCCCTAAAGAACCTGCAATTAATCCAAAATGCTGCAGCAAGAGTGCTGACTGGAACTAGCAAGAGAGATCATATTTCACCTTCACTAGCTTCTCTCCATTGGCTTCCCATTAAATCTAGAATAGAATTTAAAACCGTGCTTCTTACATATAAAGCTCTGAATGTTCAGGCTCCATCATATTTAGAAGACCTCATAGCACCATACCATCCCAGTAGACCACTTCGATCTCAGAATCCAGTCCTACTTGTGGTTCCCAGAATTTCCAAAGGTAGAATGGGAGGCAGAGCCTTTAGCTATCAAGCTCCTCTCCTGTGGAACCAGCTTCCAGTTCAGAAGCAGACACCCTCTCTACTTTTTAACCCTCTCTCCTCTCCTCTCAACCCATAATTTTCACCCCTGTATGACATTGATTCTGTGTTTTCTCCGAGAGTTGTCTTTCTCCTTCTCTGTCTCCCTTTCTCTGTCCCTTTCTGCAGGTGTCCCCAGCTTTGAAGCTGTGTGTTTTCCAGTGTGCAGCTACTGGTCCTATCAACCTGTCCGATGTTTTGTTGTTGCTTTTGTTGCTCTTTTTCTTTTCTCTCTTCACTTTCCACTCACCCAAACCAGTCAAGGCAGATGGCCGCCCACCCTGAGCCTGATTCTGCTGGAGGTTTCTTCTGTTAAAGGGAGCTTTTCCTCTTCACTGTTGCCAAGGGCTTGCTCAAGGGGGAATTGTTCGGTTCTCTCTATACATCATTATAGTCTTGACTTTATTCTGTAAAGTGCCTTGAGATTACTTTGTTGTGAACTGGCGCTATATAAATAAAGTTTAAATGAATTGAATTGAATAGATTCAAGGGATGTTAATATTGCCTGTGTCAATCTCTATTCTGACCATAGACATCTCGATGACACATAGTGAAAATTTAAATCATTAATTTTCATCCACCTGAATCCTTTAATAAACTCAGTTGGCTGTTTTCACAACCACATCTGGGGATGCCAGATGTGCTGGGAGTCAGGGGAAGTAGGGGAAGGGGCTTCTCCTGAGTCCATCCAGCCGTGCAGCACCATTAATGGGATCACTATGCGACTCTAGTGCCCAATAGCAGGAGGAGTGTTTTGCAGGTCTGCCAGAACACAGGGACGTTAAGAAACAGAGAAAAGTGTGCATCAATATCTGCATAGATGCCAAAAAATAAAAAACTAGTACAAGTACTGATTATTTTTCTGTTTTATAAATGAAATACACACACTTTAGGCTGACAAAAATAAAGCAAACCATATCAGCCGCATACTGTGATTATGTGATGTCTTTTTTAAGCATGTAAAAAAACTAGAGAAATAGAAGAACCAGAAACCTATCTGCCGCTGATAACAAGACAGCACAGCAGTAGTGAATAAACTATCACGGTGGCTTTCAACAAGCTTTCACCTTCAACTTATAGCAGCATTTCAAACCAGAGGCATCATTATACTGTGTATGAGATATGCAGTCAGAAAAATCACAGTGAAGTATCAAGCCAGGAGACTTGAAATGCGCTGCGTCTTATCCTATTTTAACTTTAGTCACATCTCTGCAGCACTGCACAGCCTGATGTAGCTCTGATGAGACAGAAATGATTGTGTGAGTCACCTTGAGTCATAAAACCAACCGGTTCATTTCCCAATAATCACCAGACAGATATTTAAACACGAACAGCAACAGGCAGCAGCAATAACGACCTTATAAATATCACTTTTACTATCGGTGTCAAATATCACATCCTTTGTAATACTGCTACACAAATGCATAACCACATTATTGTTTAATAATGTAATTATTTGTTACTATTGATGCTCCAGGAGCGCCACTATTTGACCCCATGCTAACAACAGCATCTGTATTGAGGATACAGGAACATCATCAATAAAGTGCACAATATCTTGCACTAGAGTTGAACCCTGGTCTCCTGTGGAAAATTGTGTATCTTCTTGTACCATCCACCACCCTATGAGACTTTTTGACTTAATATTCAACATAATTGTTTTAGGTAGCAAATATTTGAAGCGTTGGGGGCGTTTCCATTAAACTACATTGAAAAGCTCAAAGCGTCAATCACCACAAATAGTTACCCTAATAAGTACCCAAATACTGAAAGGACTGGACAAAGCGGTTCTTTTTGACACGTCAGGAATGAGAATGGACTGCTTTTTTAAAGCTGAACCAGTCTTATGATATTAGACAACTTTCAGCATTGGCATTAGGATATCATAAATCAATGATGAGTGATCAGTGATCAATGATAAGCTACAGAATCATCAGATGTGAATGTTAATTCCTTGGACAGCTAATTGTCAACAATGTTACAAAACTACATATATGTTTGCCATTAAAATGAGAAGGAGAAAGGCAACTCTTTCTGGGTTCCAGCTTCGCTTTGATCATAATCCTCAACTGCAAACACAGTTTTAAGCAGCAAACTAATGTGAGTGTACATCAGCAACACACCGGCCTGACCACCCCCTACAACATGACAGGCCTTAGTTTCAGTTCGTGCATCAGTCAACAATTTCCCTTCAGGAAGAATCCAAAGCTGCTCTCAGCTGGTAGTTATTAAGTTGCTTCAAGGAATGGGCCATTGTACAACAGAGAGCAGAAAATAAAGAGACACATGGAGACAAGAGAGAAAAAAATGGGAGGTGAGAAATAAACTGTAAAGGGAGGCCAAGACGAGAGAGAGAAAAACAAATAAGTGAAATAAACAGAGGAAACCGAGAGCCAATACACGGCTGCTTCCTGGTTTGGAGCCAAAAAACTTCAATTCAAAAATAATCACATAAAAGTAGGGTGGTAAACAGAATGGGAGGGGTATTAAGATGTTGTGTGTCTATGAAGGGATGACAATTTAAAACAACAGCCTACTGATATCAGATGTGACAGACCAAAAAACTATTGGACAATTCTGGTGCCTGAATCATGTGTTCATACAATGGTTGTTGTATTAGAATAACAAGCAAATGCATGTAATTCCTGCAGCGTTTTAGGACAAACAGAAAGATTGAGTAACCATATTGGTTACTCAATCTTTCTGTGTTTGTCAACCTTTCACTACACTGTAAAGGATTTTCCAGCCCTATGTACATACTGTATCCAGCAGCCACTTTTACCAAGAAATAATATGCCTCAATCCTGACATAACACATATTACTATAACTCCAAGAAGTGCAAATGTCAAAGCTGTTAAATGGGTGATGAGAGATGAAAAAGAAATGAGAAAACTTCTTTAGTACTGGATTTTTCATATTTCTTCTAACCTCTGAGCATGAACTCTTTCTAGTCAACCATGTAAAACCCTTAACAATAGTTGCTGTAAATGTAATTTTACATTCTCACAGTTTGTTCTGCTGCACAGCAAATGACACCTGCAACACACACACATACACACACGCAAACATACGTTATAAATTCAACAAGATTAACATCCGAATACCAAGCTGAACTTTTAATAAACTGTATACACTGGATACACATCACACAACATCAGGTTTCATGGTGGAACACAAAAACACATATGCACATTAACTCTCACACACACATGCACACAAACACACACAATTTATCATCTTCGAACAATATGAAATGCGAAATGTCAGCAAATGTTTATGACTAAATGCCATGTGAAAAAGCTCCTCTGTGGTCAATGTGTGTGTGTTTGCATGTGTCAGTATTCACAGCCTGGCTATGGCTCTTCTCTTCTCCACTTGCAGATTGGCTGTCATTGACTGTTTCTCCCTCAGGCCACTAACCTTTCAAAAAGGCCACCAGCACTGACAGCACATCCCCTACTCTTCAATTTCTTCCTTACACTCAGTCCCTCCATATCACAGCTCTTAGTTTTCCCTTCATATATTACATGCTCCACCAACATTTTTCCCTCTGATTTGCCCCTTTACCCTCTGAATTGGGTCTTTCTGGATCTGCCAGTACTTCGGCTGATTCTCCTGATCCCTTCTGACCCTGCTAACAGCCTGTTTCTCTCTGGTCCCTCCTCTTCTGCTTTGGTACATGTCTTACATAGTGTCTAACCCTAAAAATACTGCACTGCCTTTTTGAAATAAAGGTTGGTCTTTTGAATCATTTTCTATCAACTGTTTTTGTTTACCAAAATTCTTTTCCATCACATCCTTACATTCTATCATCTACTATGCTAATGACACATAGCTCTTCAATGTCTCACGTTTCTGTATGTCTCTGTAATGTGACTGTAATCTCTCCAAGACAAACATTCTGCTCTTCACAGCCAGCCTCAGCATCATACTAAGATCTTCAGTAATTGCCCTGCAAAGCTTTGTAAAAATCCAGGGGAGGGATCAATGTTTTTGACCAACTAAGCTTTACTGACTGCACCTCCTCCATCTCTCTTGGACAGGCGCATTTGCCCTCTACAATATCAGAAAGATCAGACGCTAACTTTCTCAATATGCAAACTAACTCCTTATGCAGGCACTGATCAGATCTCGTCATGACCACTGCAATACTCTGTTCACAGGGGCATAAGTACCTAACCACTGCAGAATATCCAAATTGCAGCTGCGCATCTTATTTTTAATCAGCTAATGCCATTACAGCCTCCCAGAACTTCAAATTCGTTGGATTAAGTTTATTAATTTATACATATTTTATTATATAAATATAGAGAAAGGCAGCAAAAACTAAAGCCTCTTTCACACATGCACCAGAAACCTGACATTCTCCTGACTTGGTCCGGAGGGAGTGTATATGTGAGAATACAAATGTCTGACTACAATGCTCCTGACTTTATCCTGACTTTATCCTTTGAGCACTACGTTTTAAAACATGTTATGCCTCCTGGCTGCACTGACTGTGCACTGAAAACAGGAGTTTCTCCTGTTAAAATGCAGATTTTTACAGACATTGTACAGAGTTCATATGTGAAAAATGCTTAAGACACTTTTCCTGCAAAACATTCATCATTTGAGTCAATGGGTTTCCACAACCAATGTTTTGCATGATGAATGACTAAAGCACTTCTTGCGTTCCGTTCTGAACAAGTACGACAAACTCACACTCTTCCTCTCTAACAATCCTACCAGCTGTTCTCTAGATCACATCCTTCCCACTCTCATTCAAGCAACTGCACCCTTACTAATTCCAGCCACCACACAAATCATAATTACATCTATCACAACAGGCACCTTCCCCCCACCTTCATCCTATCTCCATTAATGACCTTACAATTTACTATGAATGTAACAAGTATTCTACAAATGTGACCTACATTGCTGATAAGAACTTTTTAAAGCATGTTGCTACTTTATTAAAGTAAAAACCAAAGCACAAAGGCCAATTATAGGTCCACATGCCAAGAACAGAAGAAATACAGGATTCCTGGATATTTTATATAATCATGGGCATGAGGGAGCTGCTATTAATACACAGGAGACTGTGGGAACTTCTTGAAGTAGCTTTAGTTGTGTCAGTAAAAAAACTACTCCTCAGAAGCATGAGGATTATTTCTCACTGGAACAAGTTGCCTTTGATTTTTAATGAATTTTACAAACACAAATATTTTAGCAATTGCTACTTCCTCAAATGATTTCATTGCACAAAAATGCCTACAGACAACAACACAACATTCATCACATTTTGTTTTTAGAAAAGCTGTCACTTAATTATTTAGGGCTGTAAGAAATCTCTGAGGGTCTGCTAAGTCATAACACATATGATATGTAAAGTGCTTTATTTCTTATTACACATATAAGGTGTACAAAGAAATTGTCAGATGGAGGGTTAGTCCTGAGACTCTGCTATGGGCCAACCTGACCTAACCCCTAACACACGTTTTTAGTGGTGGTGGAAACCAGAGACCCTGGAGCAAACCTACACAAATGCGGTGGAAACATGCAACTCCACACAGAAAGGTCCGTTCAGGTCCAGGGATTGAACCAAGGACCTTTTTGCTGTCGTTGCCCTGGTGTCTATTGGCCGAGCTCCACATCCACTGCTGTGATGACTGCACGGCGAAAAGGGACCCATACAATGCTTACGAAGGCCGCTGCAGCAGTACCTGGTTGTGGCGTCCTGGTTGCTATGGACTACTTCACGAAGTGGCCTGAGGCATATGCAGTGCTGCTACCACAGCAGCTCAGTGTCTGGTGGAGGACATGTTCTCCCAGTTTGGGGTAACAGACGAACTACACAGTGATCAGGTATGGAACTTTGAAAGCCGGCTGTTTGCTGAGGTGTGCCAGCTGCTTGGGATAAATAAGACCCGGACCGCACCACTCTACCCTCATAGTGATTACCTGGTGGAGTGGATTAGTTGCACCCTGGCCACCCAGCTTGCCATCTTAACCAGCCTTAGGCTTACCGGAGCGCTGTCCAGGGGTCTAGCCAGTGTACCGAGGCCGCACTGAGGTACACTGGGACAGTTAAGGGACTTTGTTGTAGGCCTATGCAGTGACTGAGGGTTGTGGGGACACTGAACCCTCTTGGGGGGGGTGTGTAACAGCCCGGCTAGTGGGTTAGTGTGGGGACTGGCTGGTGAGCCCCGGGGAATTATGGGTAGAAGCCATGTGGATACTTCTGTATGTGTATCTTTAAAGACAGGGATGGCTGTAAAAAGGCAAGAGCTGTCTGGTCATTTCTTCCTGTAAACTAGTGATGGGCGACACCAGTGATTTCAGATTCGATCCGATACCAAGTAATACCTTGGCTAGTATCGCGATATCGATCCGATCCGATATCCAGAGTGTTATGTTAATTCTGTCATCTGATCACGATGATACACAATCACGTGAGCCCTTACAGGGAATAATTAAAAACATTAAAACGACAGCAAAATCATTTTTCAACCTATTGGCATTTTTAACATTTTCATTATTTTAAATAAAACGTATTAACATTCTGACTTATCTCCATGACAACAGCATGACACTTTCTTTATCAGGTGAACAGTTTATGTCACTTGATATCCATGACTTGCCCTCATCTACATGTATGTCTTATATACCCATCTGTATTTCCTTCCCTTTGTTTAAAACCAATTATGGATTAAACACACTTTGCCTATTTCTACAATTCTCTTGAAACAGAACGTTCGTAGCTTAATAGTCCGTGAATAAAAATGATACATTTCGCTCTGAAATGCTGCCTGTATCTGGAGGCGGAGCCGCCAGCCGGCCGAGCACGTGTCGAAGAAGTTTAGTTGAAGATTGTGGATCATGGGGCGGATCGGCGGAAGGAAAAGTAGTTCCTATGCAGTGCATCACAAATAATATACAAATTGATGTAGACGGAGCAGAAAACATTCGGATATGACTGCAGAGAAAATATGAATAAATAAACAGAAAATATCGATATTTTAACTTGAGAATCGATATTTAAAAATTGGCCGTCAAGATCAAAATATCGATATTTTGGTATCGATCCGCCCATCACTACTGTAAACCAGCTTGAGACACTTGGGGTCATGTGGTGTACGGGGCACAAGTGTTCTCTCTTTTGCCGGCCATTTTGGAAAGTTCACTCCTGTGCTAGCCTGCTAGCTCCCAAGCTAACTGCATAATTTAGCTTTGCTGCCTCCCACAATTAAGTCCCATAATCTGTGGGTCACTAGCATATTATGCCAGTCTGTATTTATCTTTATGTAGTTAGATCAATAAATATTAATTTATCAATATCAGGTGATTTGTTGTTTATTCATTTGGTGACAGAAGTCAGGGATCACTTATCAAGAGCCCACCTCTGATATGTGACTCGTTAATTATTTGTTCTGGTTAAATCCATGGGTAACTGGTTAGAACAGAGTGATAATCTCTTATAACCGATCTGATAAATTATTGATAAAGTGTATGTTTGCTGCATTATAGTGATGCTCCAGTGCAAGGCCTGTTATCAGCATTCATATTAATAACTCTGTATTGCTACAAATATATATATATATATATAGAGAGAGAGAGAGAGAGAAACTGAATTTAATTAAAAGTTTAAATTTTTTTATTTGTTTGCAAAGACAGAAAATAGACAATTCACCTTGTAAAGGTTACAGGTTTACAGGAAGCAGAACAGGAAGAGGTGTTGGATGAGCTAAGATGAGAGAGACTGGAGACTTATGATATATGGCTTTTTATGTCTTTAAAAACAGAGACACTGTATCATGTGTTTGGTGACCAGAGCAGAGGAGCTGCTACTGCTTTGCTAACATTCTGCGTAGACCTGGTGGAAAGCTGACAAACAGTAAGTGCAGCTGACAAATGGGACCATGAGTATAAAAAAGATAAGTGCGACTGACAAATGAACATCTGAAGTGTTGCTGAGTCTGATGAATGAGAGCCAGGTGTGACAAATGACAGGTGAGACTGGCCAAAAGAGTTGTAATGGACAAAGTTGAGCCTTATTAAGACCAGCTGAAACAGATGGATGGTGAGATCAGCCTGATTAATTCTTGTACTAGAGTTAACTGTGCCAATATAGAGCTGGTGGTAAAAACTTACTTTTGTTTTTTTTTCACAGACCATTAAAGACCAATAAAACTACTTTGGCTCTAGACTTTTCATGGTCAGTAGATTGTGTGACTATTTAGTATGATTAGACGATGGTGAGGAGGGCTTCCAAACACACTTATCCAGGGGCCTAAAGGTGTAATTTTTAAAGCTCATCTCATCTGGGGATGATTGCATTTAATAACTAAAAACAGACGCTACAATTAGTTAGAATTAGCTATTAGTTCACGTAGCATTATGTACACAGGCGTGCCCTCTTTTTACTGATCAGGCTGCTTATCAGGATCCTTCCACCTCCAATTGCTCCACATGAATACTCCTACCTTGGCCTCCTTCCTATACTAACTTGGCTTATCGAATTATATTACTGTTATGCTCACACAGAGCCATCTGGATGAGTGTGCCAACACACAGAACCAGCAAGATGCCAGAGTTCCTTACGTATAATGAGAACCAGCAGCACAACAAACTGTCTTTGTTGCTCAATCACAAAGCAATTCCTTTTTTTGCGTTATTACTAGGGGAAGTATCTTAATTAGGTCAGGTAAGAGACATGCTGTGCAGTCGGACAGGTTTACCTGTGGGTTATGTCTGAGCTGTGTGTGGTGCATCCTACTTTGAGGTACTAATGCACATGAATTAATATTAGAATATTTAGAATAAGGATGTAGAATAAAATAAATACATATTAGGCCTCACTTTTTTTAAATGACCAAGAATTTTATTTACTCCAAGTTTGAGCTATTTTTCTCAATATCTTATATCAGCTTTTCATTTGATAAAAGGTGAATGGTAATAATAATCTGTTCACGTTTATATTTAATATTCTGCACAGTTTCATACAAATATAACAAAATAAAAAAGGGATATGTTGGTATTAAAATATTGAAGAGAACTACATATACTATCTTTTTGCTGGGAAAAACCTTGCTTGCAGTAGAAGCTGAAAGTTAGAGGTTGTGTCCAAAATCAATCCCTTTTAGCTACATGATGTACTACATTTACTATCTGTTTTTTTAGTGTCGGAATGTTGAGCGATTAAATTGATTCACTAAGTTGTGTCCTCAAAAAATCCACAATGAAGAAAGAGCACAAAGCTGGACATTAACACTATTGTCTGCTTACAATATTACAGTAAACGACAATAAAGAATATAGTGTTGTAGCATTCGCAGCATGCTTTTAAAACATAGTGGAACATTTAGCAGCCTGATATTTCTTTTTGTAGGCCATTTTTTGTTACTGTGGCATCTTCCTGGTTCCCTCAACTGAAAGTCAATCGGATTTTTCCATTGGCATTTGGATTATTGTGGAAAACAAGCTCTGTGACAAACAAGTTTATAATATCTACAGATGAACACCACTTATTATTTTTGAAGATTAGAAGTAAAAAGCTATTTAAAACTGTAATTCAATTAAAATATTTACCCCTTCTACAAATGCATGTCTTCCTATTGTATATTGATGTGAAAAGTTAGTTATCTTTAGTTATGAACTCAACAAGGCAGTAAATACAGATGAGTGTATGAGTATAACAAACTTTAATGTTACAGACAACATCTGTAATCTTTTTAATACACATAAAAGCTCAAAAATAGCTCTAAGTGGGTATAAAGTTACATTTTCTTCAATAGAGTACGGACCATATTTCAGACATTTAACCAAAAACCCTTTTGAAAAACCTACTGGATGGACTTGAAGTCCAAATGCTAATTGAATTCTTAATTGTAGGACTTATTCCTACAGCACTCCATCAAACTTAAATGAATATTAACTGGTTCCTTCTTGTTAGCCTTTCAATGTACAGCTTTGGCATATTAGTTAATTTGTCTTTTTTATTATACAGAAAGAAAAAAGTCTAAGTACTTTTTATATATAGTCCAAATTAGGAGTGGGCAAAGCATCTGTGTAAGCAACGTCAATGATTATGTAGATACATCATTTACGTAACGTGTCGATGCATCGTAAGTAAAATGGTTGTGTGTTAGAACATGGAGTAAGTTTATACAATTGACTTCCCACTACATTTCCTATGTTAAACCAGACTGACCTTGGCTAGGGAAAAACAATGCCTACTTCTTCATGTTAAAATCCCTCTAATCAAGCAACAATGACCAGAGTAGCCACTGTGTATTAGTACAAGTACACATGTCAAGCCTCTTATGTTGCTTACAAACAACCTTGTGTTATATAACACTGAGGACATGGAGCCACATGAAGAGTGTCATTCTATTTGCTACCACATTGTTGCTCGGTGTCGATGTTGATATTGGTTAATATGACAGATGGCTGATGGGATTGTGATTGTGATGAAGGTCCCTGGAGTTGAGTGCAATCCGCCAGACGAGGAGTCCACCCTTCCACCCAAGAGACAATTCAGAAATATACTGCGGAGAGGAAATCTACATGGAATAAAAAGCAGATCTCTCCTTTTCTCCTTTATATGCACTCCTCCCTCTTTCTTACATCTTACGATCATCATCATCATTATCATCACCATCACTGTCAGCTGCAATTAGCCTTGACGCCCACGTCCTCTTAGTGTAAAGGCCAGTGATATTAACTCTTTCTATCCTTTAGCCAGAAAAATCCCACTCTTTTAACATTTTCACACTAAAGGTGTTTGACTGATGACGAACATACCATGAGGGTGGTGGTGGTGGAATATGTTTCAAGACCTGCAATTTACTATCTATTACAGCGAGGAGCACTTAGCTGCTGCATGAAGTCATGTACAAAGCACTTAAGACATGCTCAGGTCAGGGGCATATACTTACAAGTGGGTTTATGTAACATTTATTACATTTATTCATGTTGCTTCATGCCAGATGTTAGCATGTATTGATTAATAGCGCCTTTAAATTTTTGAGACAATAGTAAAAGAACAAAGACAAAGAATTCATTTTGCAGAATATGAGTTTTTGTTCTTTGTTCTTTCAGCTGCTGTTGTTGTTTCCTTTGCTGACCTGTTCTGTTTTTGTTGCTCAGTGCACCAGTGCTTTCTTTCTTTGAGATAACAATTTATTATGTTGTATTGGTTAAGCCCAATGTCTCTGTCTGTTTGATTTCTACTTCTTTTTTTTTTTTTTTTAATAAAATAGGCTTTTAAAGTAAAACCCAAGGGTGAAACCAATGGTTATTTAGGGCTATTTATTAATCACAAGACACCTTTGGGTAACATGTCACCTGTCAGTCACATTTTCCAATTCTTTCAGCCATTTAAAATTTGGGTCATCTGATTCAAATTTGATATGTTCTATGATATGTAAATGTATTTAGCTGCAAATACAATACAGGAAAAGCTGAATTTTCGCCTCACATTCATCTTTTGACCTTTAACCCACATGTCTTCAGTGTAGATACAAAAACGACATTTGGAGAGGACTGTATCCAGATTAAATATTAATACTCCACTTTATTTGAAGGCAATATTTAAAGCAAGCATATCGGCCCTTTATTGTTCAGCAAAACTGTGTGAACACAAATACAGTATAACACCAGGTCAAAGTTAAACTGTGATAGATCTTTATACATTATTCAAACTATGTGTGCTTAAGAGAAAGAGCAGGAAAAAGTCCTGTTCATGCTAACACACACTTTTAACGTTCTAATTACATCATAAGCAGCCTAACTGAGCTGTACATTAGTGGTTTGTTAAAACAACATAGCTCATTTTAATTAATTACATTGACTAAATTACTACTTTTATTTAGATGTAAGCCCATTAGTATTGACTTTGCACCCGTTTTACCACAGGTATGTGGGATATGTTGTACTTGTCATAATCTATCAGCATCACTTAATGGAATTGCAACTTATTTTCCCAGTTGTTTGTGATTAAAGTATAAAGCACATGACTTAGTGCATTAAAAAGTTTAGGTAATGGGCTGTTGTTTCCCTGTAGCAGAGATGTCTGTCTAACTTGGAGCCTTGTTTAAATCCTGGCTGACAAGGTTGACTGCTTTTGTTTCTTGCACTGGCAGACAGCTTTTAACTAATGTCACGTAGCTTTTTCTGTAACTTGGGAAAAATAATGTTAATATGTTAATGTGGTCTTGCTTGGAGAAACACTACAATTTAAAGCCCCACTGGTTTGAGATAATTGGTATTGGTCTACCAGATGTCCTGACCTCTGTCACACTTGTTTGTAGCAATTAAATGCAGGATTCCCACTTAATTTGAAAGTGATAGATTGATGAATGAAAATGTTCCATGTAGTGTGTCTGATTCCAGCTGGGGATGAGTATATGTGAGGAAATTAAGAAAACAGAAGTGAGATGGAAAGGACGTAAAGACAAGGAATGTGAGAACCTGTACCATGCTATCAGACTATTATTATGCCTTTTGCACACATAATGCAACCACAACGGGGCACAAGCCAGTGTCTTCTTGTGCCAGTCCCAAGTCTGGATAAATGCAGAGGGTTGAGTCAGGAATGGCATTCGACATAAAACACATGCCAAATTAAAAATGCCAATCATGACAGTTATTTTCATACCGGATTGGTCGGGACCCGGGTTAACAACGACTGCCACGGTGCTGTTGACCTATAGGGTACCGGTGGAAATTGGACTACTGATGGTCGAAGTCGAAGAAGGAGAGGAGGAAGGTGTGTTTGTAGGAAGAGAGAAGATGAAAGCTAAGAATGTAGGACTGACAGTAGGGACTTTGAATGTTGGGACTATGACAGGGAAGGCTAGAGAGTTGGTTGACATGATGCAGAGAAGGAAGGTGGACATACTGTGTGTCCAGGAGACCAGGTGGAAAGGTAGCAAGACTAGAAGCTTAGAATCAGGGTTCAAGTTGTTTTACCATGGGTCACATAGGAGGAGAAATGGAGTAGGAGTTATACTGAAAGAGGAGTTTGTGAGGAATGTTCTAGAGGTATCAGACAGGGTAATGACTCTGAAGCTGGAAACCGAAGGTGTAATGTTCAATGTTGTTAGTGGTTACGCCCCACAGGTAGGATGTGAGTTAGAAGAGAAGTAGAAATTCTGGAGTGAGTTAGATGAAGTGATGCAGAGCATCCCGAGAGGTGAGAGAGTTGTCATTGGTGCAGATTTCAATGGACATGTAGGTGAAGGGAACAGAGGTGATGAGAATGTAATTGGCAGATTTGGTCTTCAGGACAGGATTACTGAAGGACAGATGGTGGTAGCAAAGAGGATGAAAATGGCTGGAGTGAACACTTTCTTCCAGAAGAGGTAGGAACATAGGCTGACATTTAAGAGCGGAGGTAGAAGCACTCAGGTGGACTATGTCTTGTGTAGATGTTGTAATCTGAAAGAGATCAGTGACTGTAAAGTGTTGGTAGGGGAGAATGAAGCCAGACAACCCAGGAAGGTTGTGTGTAAAATAATTCTGGTGGTGAGGAGAATGAAGAGGACAAAGGCAGAGCAGAGGACAAAGTGGGGAAAGTTGAAAAAGAAGATTGCTGTGTAGCCTTCAAGGAGGAGTTTAAGACAGGCTCTGGGTGGTCAGGAGGTGCTTCCAGATGACTGGACCACTACAGCTAATGTGATCAGGGAGACAGGTAGGAGGGTACTCGGTGTGTCATCTGGAAAGAGGAAAGTGGACAAGGAGACTTGGTGGTGGAACAAGGAAGTTCAGGAGTGTATACACAGAAAGAGGTTAGCTAAGAAGAAGTGGGACACTGAGAGGACTGAAGAGAGTAGACAGGAGTACATGGAGATACAGCGTAAGGTGAAGGTAGAGGTGGCAAAGGCCAAACAAAGAGCATATGAGGACTTGTATGTTAGGTTGGACACTAAAGAGTGAGAGGTGGATTTGTACAGGTTGGCCAGACAAAGAAATAGAGATAGAAAGGATGTGCAGCAGGTTAGGGTGATTAAAGATAAGGATGGAAATGTATTGACAGGTGCCAGGAGTGTGATGGGAAGATGGAAGGAGAACTTTGAAGAGTTGATGAATGAGGAAAATTAAAGGGAACAAAGAGTAGATGAGGTGGAGCAGGAAGCAGCAAATATTAGTAAGAGTGAAGTGAGGAAGACTTTGAAGAGGATGAAGAGTGGAAAGGCAGTTGGTCCTGATGACAAACCTGTGGAGGTATGGAAGTGTTTAGGAGAGGTGGCAGTAGAGTTTCTGACTAGTTTGTTTAACAAGATCTTGGAGAGTGAGAGGATGCTGAGGACTGGAGGAGAAGTGTACTGGTCCCGATCTCCCGAAGCTGGATGAGCAGAGCTGTGGCAACTACAGGAATAAAGTTGATGAGCCAAACAATCTAGTGGTGGGAAAGAGTAGTGGAAGCTCGGCTAAGGACAGAGGTGAACATTTGTGAGCAGCAATATAGTTTCATGCCTAGAAAGAGTCCAAGAGATGCAGTATTTGCTTTGAGGATGCTGATGGAGAAGTACAGAAAAGGTCAGAGGGAGTTGCACTGTGTCTTTGTAGATTTAGAAAAAGCGTATGACAGGGTGCCGAGAGAGGAGCTGTGGTATTGTATGAGGACGTCTGGAGTGGCAGAGAAGTATGTTAGAGTGGTGCAGGACATGTATGAGAGCTGTAAGACTGTGGTGAGGTGCTGTAGGTGTGACAGAGGAGTTCAAGGTGGAGGTGGGTCTGCATCAAGGATCGGCTCTGAGCCCCTTCTTGTTTGCTCTGGTGATGGACAGACTGACAGATGAGGTTAGACAAGAATGTCCATGAACTATGATGTTTGCAGATGACATTGTGATTTGTAGTGAGAACAGGGAGCAGGTGGAGGAAAATCTTGATGGAGGTCTGCTCTGGAAAACAGACGATTGAAAGTTAGCTGAAGCAAGACAGAATACATGTGTCTCAATGAGAGGGACCCAAGTGGAACTTTGAGGTTACATGGAACAGAGGTGAAGAAGGTGCAGGACATTAAGTACTGCGAGTGTAAGCAGGTTGGAACAGGTGGAGAAAAGTGTCATGTGTGTGATAAAAGAGTATCAGCAAAGGTGGTGAGACCAGAGATGTTGTTCGGCTTAGAGACAGTGGCACTGAAGAAAAGACAGGAGATCTTAAGATGTTGAGGTTCTCTTTGGGAGTGACGAGGATAGACAGGATCAAGAATGAATACAGCTCATGTTAGATCATCCCCATCCTTCAGTATTGTCATCACAGCGATTAGGGCTATGATGAAGATCAATCAGCCGAGCCAGTGTTATCTGATGAGATTGTCAACATTGCGCTGCTTTATTTGACAGTTGTGGTAATATACTGTAATGTCACTATGCTTAATAGATAAAACATAGATTTTAACTTAAGTTTTTTATAGATCAAAAGTAAAAATGAAAAACATTCTTGTTTCTTCAGCTAATAGACTAATAAAGATGCACCGATCACCCTCAACTTTACCATCGCTGGTCTTAATAATGTGATGGAGGACCAATGTCAGCATGGTCACTATGAGCAGTTACAGCCACATACACAACAACATGTGATACACTGTGTGCGGAGATGGTAGAAGTACACAAATTCAATACTCAAGTAGCAAGTAGCACTTCAGATCTTTTACTCAAGTAAAAGTACGAAGTGATTGTTCGTATGACATTAAAACGCCCAGGTGATGATAATGTTGTAGCTGATTAGTGTTTTTCAGTATATTTGGGATTTTTCTACAACTAAGATATGCAGAATAGTTATAACCATTATATTTTCTGAACATTATGTAGGTGATTATATAAGATACCTCCTTCAGACACACTGGGGTGCATCAGCCGTTATATTCGTTAAGCCGTCAGGGGACTCAGGTATTTCAACATCTGACCCCCTCACTCAGGTGACCCAGCTGCAATTGTCAATTGACAGAATGCAATTTTTGGAAGTGTCTGATGTGGACATTAAACAGAATATACAATACCTCCTTAGTACAAAGCCCCTTTAATGTCTGACTGAGCTTGTATGTGAAAAGATCAGGTCATTGTCTGGAGAATTCACATTGAGCAAATCAGGTGACTTGCACTGCTTCAATGTCCTGTAAACAAAACACTGCACTTTCTACTGTGTAGCCTTTCCGTTATGTCAGACCTATGCAGCACCGTTTGCTGAAATAAATTGAAGTTTTTCTAGTAGGTGAGTAATGCATCTAAAATGCACAATCTCCTGCGGTGCGTAACATGTGTGAAAGATCAGACACTCAGATTATTCAGATGCTCTCTGGAGTTTATATATAAAAAAATGCAGATAGGTCATCTACAACCTGAAGCTCGCAAAAAAAGCTAGATTTAATAATTTCCCACAAATAATAAGTGATGCAGAACAAACTTATTTTGTGATTTATGCATCAAAAATAGTTTTACTACACTCTAAATATAAAGAAAAAGATGATGTTCTACATTTTACATTCTTCCATGTTTTCAGCAATTCACATCAATTTAGAGCGAAACCTTAAGTCCTTTATTCTGATGAGGAAAACAAGACTGCACTCGAGGATAACAACTATCTGTAATGACATTAGTAGTTGCTGCACCTCTGAATCACCGAGCTGAAGGAGCATGCAAAAAGCTCAGAGCCACCGTGGAAGCAGTTAATTAGATTTTTGCTCATATTTTGAAAGGAAGCCTTGGCAACAGCATGTGTTAATCTTCCATCGCAATCTCAGTGCCAATAAATAACCCCTCAGCATATGCCACACTGTACAGCATATTTCACAGTGTCTGTATACCAGGAAAATGTGCACGCTAAACACATCAATAAGAAGAAAAGACAACGGTAATAAGGTCCATAGCTTGTTGACTCACCAGAGGAATTGTAGCTGGAGTTAAGGAGGCAGGTAGAGCAAGAAGAGCACGAAGAGGACAGCTGCCTCTTCCATGGGATCCGGCTGAAGGCGAGCGACGCTGCTTGTGCGAGCACTGCTGAACAGCCCTCCCTCCCTCATTTTTTCTCTACTGCTCTGCCTGCACAACCATTGTTCCAGCTTTAACAGTCAGATGTGTCAAGTGTGGAGGGTTTTGCAGCTAGAAAACCCCATGAGGCTGACCCATGAGCACTGCCAAGCCAAGCAGGCATGTCTGGACTGGAACACTCTGGATTCTGTCCAGAGCTGCACTGAATTCACTGGCATGACACAGGAATTGGCAATTTACTTGAGTGTTATTTTTCCTCTTTGGCTTACCGAGCAATCAGCTAATTAATTGCTTTGACACCAAACCTGCTTGTTGAGAGTAGCACCTGAGCTATAAACAAATGTCAAAGAACACCTTTCAAGCTCAATCCATGCTTTAATTGATTATCAATTAAGGTAACAGGCGCTAAATGAAACAAGGACAACTGTTACCCTCATGTACAGTATTCTAGAAGTACAAATCTGCACTAGCATCTGTAAATAGCCAATGAAAGGCCAGGGGCACTAACCATCGACATCCATGGTGCTAAAATGTCACTGCCCATTGCTTGGGCAGCTCACAATTACATCCACAAGTCTTTGGCTGCATGCTGCCTTAAGGAGACAGCTACTGAGTGACATTTTGAGATGGAGTAGTATCATACAGTCAAAGTTTGCTTTGAGCCGCTGTACTCATGATTATCAAGCAGAAGAGAGTTAACTTCATCAGAAATCATTTTAATACACACAGGATTATAAGAGATTAAAATTGCAGCACAGGTGCAACAGTTTCAGTGCTTTGTGATGTTCCAAGTGCTGTACAGCTTCTGTTCATACTTGAAATGGGGAAACCTGCTGTGAAGCTCTGTGTGTATATTCTTATTCTCTCAAACATCTTCCCTGAACTATCCAGTAGCGAGTGTTACACTTTTTCCGGGTGTTGAATCTGCTTTGATACCGTTTCTCCCATTGTGTGTAATTCATTTGTTCCTGCAGTTGAAACTCTTATTCTACTATGAAATGAACATCGACTTCTTAAAGCTCTCTGCTGATCGTTTATGCTGCACCAATTTTTTTTTTCTGTCACTTAGCTACTTCCAGAACAAGACATCGTGGGTGTGAATCCTTGAAAAAAATCAAAGATTGTATCACTCATTAAACATGCAGTGTTTGCTCCAAGCTGAAACATCCCAAACAAGTAAGAGAGGTAAGACACCGCCTGAACATAAAGTGTGAGAACACTGTGTGGAAATGAATGTGCAGCATTCACTTTCTTTTAAGTTAGTTTTGTTAAGAGTGTTGTACTCCATAATACAGTTTCAAAGGCTTTTCCAGGCTGCTGCATATAAGAGAGGAAACTGTAACTGATCAAAGCGATCATGTTTGAAACTGGTAATATCCTCTCATTCTGCTACATCTTTCAAAAAGTATTTAATAGGGATCAGCTTTAGACACACATCTGAGCCCCACAACTAAAAGAACAAAACAATGACTCAAAGTTTATTGGGAGAAGATTATGATCAAAGCCATCTAAGAAAATAGAAATCCCTGAGGAGTCTGGTGGTCCATAGAGGCCAGGGAGTCTGGTTGCAGGGTTTGAGATCACTTTGAGGACCAATCTCACTCAATAAATTACTGTGATACAAGCTAATCTCTGTAAAAGAGCTTGTACAGACTATCACTGTTTATTAGTGTGTCCTTTGCTAAAACCCTTTTTGCAATTTGGAGTTAAGACATTAGTGTGTGGAAAGGACATATAAAAAAATTAATCACCTTGTCAAATTACCATCAAGAAAGTACTATGGTGCCTAAACCCCCAAACAAACATTAAGAAGTCCAAAAAGTGTCTAAGATGCAAACCATACCAACCACTAACAGATCAGCATGCTAACAGATCCACTACAATGAACAGCTGCAATGATCCCATCCACTCCACACACTGGCTGTATTGAAAACTGATGTACTAAAATTACCAAAACACCAGGGAAGGGAGGACAGAATCACAGGAGGATCACAGAGGCTGATAGTGGGTTTAATATAATAATAGGTTTGTAAAAACAGATTGAGTCAACGCATGTCAGACAGTGATAATTATAGTCAGCGTCACGGGACAAGGAGAGGTCCCGGTATAACAGTCCAGAGTCCAAAAATACATGCCAAATTACTGAGCAGGGAACCCAGAAGCTTTAGAGGTAAACTGAGAAATCAACAAGTTAGGTTCAAAGTCAGAGAGAGATGTAAGCATGTGATCAGAGGAGTGGTTACATTAAAATGTTAACTAGAATAGAGTCCACGTAACATAGCGCTCTGGCAAAAACAATAGCATGAAGGCTAGTATGAATATTTTATAGAGGAAATAAGAGAAAATAAATCAGGTGTGCAGGTGCATTGGGTAGAGTGCAGGTGACCCGGCAAGTCAGGTACAGAGAAGGAAATTAGGTGCGACTTGTGGCTATGGAACTGGCAGAAGATGAGACTGAATAACACTGAACAGAAACTAAAATGATGAGCCAAAGCAAGACCATGGGTGTAGACCGATGGTGGTTGGTGATAAAGACCGACCACCACGAGATGAGGCTGGAGGCCGGCGTCTAAAGCGGAAGCCCTCCATGGGCCGGGCTGGCATCCGAGGTGGCTTGACCACCTCCGGCACCGAGTAGGTGGGTCGTCTGGCAACCCCGAGGCAGGCGAGACACCAACCAACAGAGGAGAGGATCAGGTGCTTGGCCCGAAGGGATGTTGCCTGACCCCCACCTAACGTGACAAATAACAGGTGATACGATGGCCACCTCAGGAAGAGGGGTGGCAACCAGCTTGGGATGAGGAGAACTGTTGGCCAGCTTGGTAAAAGCAACAGGAGAGATGTCACCCGAGCCAAAGACAGGAACAAGACCAGTGGCGGCATTGACCCGCTCGGAGACAGGAACAGGATTAGAACTGATGGCATTATTGACCCCGCTCAGAAACAGGAACAGGATCAGAAGCTGGACAGGCAGCAGGATTTAGGAATGGAACAGGAGCAGGGCCCAGAGCAGGGACTGAAACAGGAGAGGAGGCAGGTGCCCTAGGAATAGGTTCAGGGAGGGGCTCAGGAGCAGACAGAAGGTTAGCAGATTGGTGTGGCTGGTGACTGACAGACCTAGTGTTAGGTACAGAAAAAGTGACTCGGCTGGTAACATACTTCCACCTATAGAAGGCCACTTCTTAGGCAAAGTTTGGATCACGCTTCCAAAAGATCACCAGCCTGTTTAGGAACTTTAGGTCTACAAAAAATACCTGGAGACATTAAAAGTCCTTCCTGGGAAAGGGCAGTGAGTTTACCTTAGGGACTGTATGAGGCTCACAGTTACAGAGTAACAGACTGAGTGGAACCCGATATCTGAGGTTTGTTCTGAGGGTTAGATTCAACTCTACGTTGGCAGCCTATGACATAACTTGGGTCTATTTGCAACGTAACAGAACCATGATCTGGGTTTTCCAACAAATAAGACTGATTATCAATCTGAGCTCAATAGTGAAGCCAAAACTTGACTAACTCTGATGGTTTCAGGGTGACTATTTCACAAGTGCCTCAGGTTCCGATACTGGCCAGATCATACTGTCTCGTTTTGTATAAAGATGAACCCAAGTGAAGAGATGGTGAGAGGGAGTAAGCTAATAAACAGGTTTAATTAAGGAAAAAAACTCAAGAATCAACATAAAATCACTCATAAGAGGAGGTTATGAAAAACACACGGCAGATTACAAAAACACTGAATGGTAAATGGTCTGCTCTTATATAGCACTTTTCCACCTATTGGCACTGAAAGCACTTCACACTGCTTCTCATTCACAAGGGAGTTGCTATGCAGCTGGCCAACACTGACCGGGAGCAACTAGGTTGGGGTTTAGTGTCTCGCCAACTACAATATTGGTGGATGACCACTCTACCTTTCTGCACCACAGTCACCACTCACTGAGGAGTTCTTGGTGCAGTGGAGGACCTTCTGCCATTTCTGCTGAGCAGCTGCATATGTCATCCATGGAGCAGTGTCTTTTTCTTGAAAGGATGGGTGACAAAATTACGCATACTGTAGACTCCTTTTATTGTGTTGTGCCATCTTCCTGGTTCTAACAACTCCATCTCACAATGATATTGATTTTATTTTTATTTTAATGATCATTGTCTTTCTGTTCTAGACAAAGTGGCACCAAGACTCCATCCAGAAAGTATTCGCAGCACTTAACTTTTTCCACATTTTGTTGTTACATCCCTATTTCAAAATTAATTAAATTATAATTAAATTATTTTCCTCACATTTCTACAAGCAGTACCCCATAATGACAATGTGAAAAAGGTATGTTTGAAACTCAAATCACATGAAACAAATGAAACAAATCAAATGTACATAAGTATTCTCTGCCTTTGCTTAATACTTTGGTGCAGCACCTTTAGCCTCAAGCATCAAGTCTCTGAGTATGATGCTACAATCTTAGCACACTTATTTTTGGGCAGTTACTCCCATTCTTCTATGCAGTACTTCTCAAGCTTCATCAGGTTGGATGGGGACCATCGGTGCAGAGATGTTCAATCAGTTTCTGGGCTCTGGCTGTGCCACTCAAGGACATTCACAGAGTTGTCCTGTAGCCTCTACTATGTTATCTTGGCTGTGTGCTTAGGGTTGTTGTCCTGTTGAAGGATGAACCGGCACGACAGTATGAGGTCCAGAGCTCTCTGGAACAGGTTTTCTTCAAGGATGTCTCTTTACATTGCTGCATTTATCTTTTCCTCAATCCTGACTAGTCTCCCAGTTCCTGCTGCTAAAAAACATCCCCATAGCTTGATGCTTTACTGTATGGATATTGTTGGCCAGGTGGTGAGTGGTGCCTGGTTTCCTCCAGACATCACACTTGGCATTCAGGCCAATGAGTTCAATCTTTGTTTCATCAGGCCAAAGAATGTTGTTTCTCATAGTCTGAGACTCTTTAGGTGCCTTTTGGTAAATTCCGGCGGGCTGATATAAGCCTTTTACTAAGAAGTGCTTTCCTTCTGGCAACTCTACCATACAGGCCTTATTGGTGGAGTGCTGCAGAGATAGTTGTTCTTCTGAAAGGTTCCCCTCTCTCCACAGTGAAATGCTGGAGCTCTTTCAGAGTGACCATCAGGTACTTGGTCATGTCCTTGACTAAGGTCCTTCTCTCTCAATCGCCCAGTTTGGCAGGCTGGCCATCTCTAGAAAGAATCCTAGTGGTTTCAAACTTCTTCCATTTACGGATGATGGAGGCCACTGTGCTTATTGGAATCTTTAATGCTGCAGAAATGTTTCTGTACCCTTCCCCAGATCTGTGCCTCGATACAATCCTGTCTTGGAGGTCTACAGACAATTCCTTGGACTTCATGGCTTGATTTGTCCTCTGACATGCACTGTTAACTGTGGAACCTTATACAGACAGGTGTATGCTTTTCCAAATCATATCCAATAAACTGAATTTCTTACAGGTGGACAATCAAGTTGTAAAAACATCACAAAGATGATCAGTGGAAACACAATGCACCAGAGCTCAATTTTGAGTGACATGGCAACGGCAATGAATACTTATGTACATATGATTTTTTTTCGTTTATTAGCTTTAATAAATTTGCAAAGATTTAAAACAAACATCTTTCATGTTCTCATTATGGGATATTGTATTTTTAGAATTTTAAGGAAAATAATGATTTTGATCCATTTTGGAATAAGGCTGTAACAAAAAATGTGGAAAAAGTTAATTGCCTGGAATACTTTCCGGATGCACGTCCTTGATTACCTACTTACTCAGTTACTACTTCTTGCTTGAGTTCAACATCTCTGTCTGCAATTACTGGGGGTGGGGGGCTGCCATAGGATCTATCTATAGTGCTGAAATACAGTATCTTGGAGGTGTCAATGATTGGGACAAAATCAAAAGAAGAAATGAGTTTTGTCTCAAGTAACAAAGTCAAACTTTTGCGGCAAGTTGCAACTCCTCTTCCCTCCCAACTTCTCACTGCAGTATCTTTGATATCAGACTCTTTTCGTCTCTTTTCCCACATCCTTTACATCTAAAATGCAGAAAGTCCAAGAATAGTCTCTGACACACCATGGGACATCAGAAGAAAATAGTGTGCTACTGCAAAATTTTGGCTTTTCTGTGTTTTTGTAGACTACCCTGGCGTGTGAAATGCTTTGCCAATTCACTGAAGGAGACTGGAAAATGAGAACAAGTAAACACTAAGTGTGTTGGAGAGGTATGCAGTGCACTGTTCAGCGACCGAAATAGTCTGATATTTGGGACAAATAGTGGTGTGTTTCTGCTTCTATTTCTTCAAGATGGCAGTAAAAAGGCAAGCTGTTCAAAAGATGTTCCATCAAGAACACTTGCACTTGGGGGGCGCAGAGGTTGGTGTAATGTAATGAATTTGGGCCTTTAAAAGAGTGCCGTGCACTTAGGCTACAGTGGAAAGGGCACATGTGGTGCATTAAGAAAAAAGGCCAGAGCACAGCGTTCAGTGGTGGGAGGAAATGACAAGTAGAAGGGACATCGAAAGCAAGAACATATTCGCTGAGATACTGGCGTTCAAATGTACATGAAGAGCAGGAAAAATGTGTTCCTGTGTATGACACAGATATACATATACAACAACGCAAACACACTTACTGGAATACCTTGCTAACAGGGCTTTTATTTTTTTATGCTCCCATTCTTCCAGGGAAGAGTTAGTCTTGCAAAGCCAGCTAATGGTGCCATTAGCTGGCTTTGGTGCCTTGTGGAAATGCTAAATTCGAAAACTATATAAAATCTGTTACAGATCAGAATATGAAGAAATAAAAGCTGCCTTTAGTGGATCATTTATCCGCCACATTCTAGGTGCAAATCAGAAGCTGAAAGCAAAAGATGTTGGATTCCTTCTAAAGCAGCAACAAATTATAGTTTATGATCAATTTATTTTATTTATTTATTCTCATATAAAAGAGAAAAGAAGCAAATCCTCACTCTGGAAACGCTAGAAAATATTTTGGTATTTTTTGCTTTAATAAATAACTATATCAAATGAAGATTTTTTTAAACAACCAATTAATTATTTATCATGTGCAGTATCAAAACAGCTAATGAAATAACAAATACTATTACAAGTCACAAGTTAAACAGAAATGCTTAAGAAAAAAAAATGACATAATGAAATACAGTTACAAATGTAACTGGATTTCGGATTAGAAGTGGAAATGCCTCTGTGGCTGGCTACACCACAGGAATCTGATTTAATTTGAAAGAGTGTCTGTTATGATATATGGTTAAACCAACAAGATTGTTTTTCATTTTATTAGGGATGATGTTTTACCATGTTTGAAAATAAAAAAGCTCCCTCTCTTTTACTTATGGACAGAATATGAGAAAATAGGCTGCTGGGCACAGACCAGTAAAAGGTCTCCACACCTACTGTGTAGGTCTTTCAGATTGTTTTGTGTAGTCTTGCAATCATTGCTGACTCTTTGTGTTTATTTTGCAGTGGTCTTGTTTGTTTGCTTGGTAGTTTTGTGTGCTGGGGATTTTCACCTCTTGTAATTCATTTGTATCTGTTTTTTGTAGCTTTGTTTGCTTTAATAGTAGTAACTGTCAGTGGTCAAGGTCCATTGCGAATAAAAATGGGCTCATAGTCTGACAATGACGTACAGTACAGTGAAAATTCGGTCTGGTGGACTGAATTATCACATGGCTGTGTGAGCGTTGTCTCGATGCATAGTCGTGAATTAAAAGACACTTTAAGTTGTTTAACCTGTGGCAAATATAGGCCTGAATAAACTAACAACTGAAGTTTATACTCACACATGTTGTAAGCTTGTAGCACTTAGTATACAGAATGTCTGTGAGTATTCATGGTCATCCAATTCCTGCTCATTCCAAAGCTGCTGTTCAGTGGCAAATTGATTAGTTCAAGAACCTTGTGATTCAACAGGGGTTTATTTGCAATCAAATCAAACACATCTAAGAGCAAAACTTTAGTAATGCAACCCAAAAATTATAAAAACCTTTCTATAAAAAATTAACTCATTTAAATCGTTCTTTTGTTCTTTTGTTTGCCGCTTTTCTCGCATTCTCTCTCGGTTCACAGTTTTCTCCTTTGCAATTAAAAAACTCTTGGAGTTCAAATTACAACACAGTAGGAAGGTTGGGGGGTAATATACCATCTCTATTGGCCAGCTCAGGCAGGAATTACCTCTACCCTTTCAAATTCATCCGTGTTCCAGGGCGCTAGACTCAGACACAGCTCAAGAAGTTCCAGTGAGTCCAGCTAGCAGCTTTGGGATAGCAGCTGATGTACAAAATGTACAAACAGTCCAGTTGTATGGTTTTGGCCAATAAAGCAAGGTGAGACAATCTAAAAGAACCATATAAGTTCTGTTGTGTATACATTTTTGTCATGCATGTCATACACTACAGTTACACTCCTAATATAATAATGTCTACACAGTCTATGTCATCCTGCATGTCACTTGCAATACATATGAGTAGCTGCAACCTGAAGGATTTTCCTGTGCTTAAATGGCGACTGTGTATTGGGCACTGAATGCTTGTAAAACATGGGCTTGCCTACACTTTGTACAGACACACAGGCAGCACCCAAGCTGCTTCTGTTTCTATGCTAACATGCTACACAGCTCCTGCTTGTGTGTGGTGGTTAACTTCTTTGCCATGCTCTTCCCACTCATTAACTGCATGTCAAGGGCTGTCCCGTTTAATTCACATAACCACGATGTGTGAGGGAGAGTCAGGGGGAGAGAGGGGGGCAGTTGAAATTACCTGTGTATAAGATGGTTTGACCAGAATTTATAACAAGGGCACTCCACTACACTCTATCTATTTTCTAGAATGACCATAATAAGGTCTGCTGCTGACTGCTGAAGTGCTAAATTCACTTTGGGTCGGTGATATCAACAATCAGAAAGTAAATGTCTTTCATTATCTATTCACTGTAGATGTAGTAAAGTGAGGAAATCAAGAAAACAGACTGTAGAACTCCTCTCCACTAATAAGACATAAGCCTGACAGGGTCGAACATGATGGAGCAATACAATGTGGCTGCTTTTTACATTTGAAGATTAAAAGGATTACATGATAAGGTTAGAGTTAGGGTTTATCTTGAGGGGATGAATGTGTCAAATAGTTGTCAAGATGTCAAACTCATGGTGCTGGTAGAGGAAAGTGCAAACAGATCATGTGCTATACATGAAGCTATGTATTATGCAAGGAATAGCTTTGTATATGGAGGAAGGCTTAGTGCAGAAATGCATCACAAATGCAGTGCACTACACGAGAGAGGCAACATAACGCACCCACTGCACATGTTCAGTCAAAAGCAACACACAAAGGCTCCTTTTCTCCTTGTTGCCACTCTCCAGAGTGGACATTCATTCTCTCAAAAGGAGAATGAATATATGACTTTATGCATCCATAAAGTGAGGACAGATCTACTGGAGGGCAAACCTATACTACAAATTAGGCTTTTGCCTCGCACCTTTGAGGACAGCAATGTCCACACTCCGGCCAGAGAAGACTGAAGGTTTTAAAGAAAAGGAAACAATCTCCATCTAACTGGAATGGCCGAATAATAAGGTGGTGTAACTGGCAATTTCATAATGGTTCCTGTGTGACCAAAATAACACACGATAGAGCTGTGGGACAACCGTTCAAATCCGCCTTAATGACCCTGGAGGTGTTAGGGTTAAAAACTTACGAACCCCAACCACTCAGAACTTTTAAAACCTTTTGGATGAGAGGTGAAATATCTTCAACAAACTCTGTTTTGTGGCTCAGTAGTTTCAACACACTTTCATACAGACTCCGCTTTGAATTAATTAAATTGCAAATTTGAAAAAACAAGTTCCATAACTGTCAGATCCAGCCAGTACATTTCCACTGTGAGAAAAGTGTGGAAGGAAGGAAGAAGGTCTTAGATGCTGTTAGACAAGCAATTTCTTTAAAGCTGAGCATGTCACCACTTTTCTGTTTGTCCACTAACATGAGAAAAAGTTTACTAAGAGTTATTGTAGACATTTGTTAGAGGACATCACTGTTCAGCTGAAGTTAACATGTAAATCCCCAAGCACTGGACCTTTTCATTGGTTTCACCCCAATAGAGACGATAAGCACCTGATGAAATGTATAGCTGCAGCAAATGAGATAATATTAAAAGAAAACAATTTGCATGTTGGGGAAAAGAAGGAAATTAAAGGCTTTGTGCTTGAGAGAGAGGGAATCAGCAGAAAGTACTTTTGTGCAGGGAAATGAGCCTCGGACTACAAGGCAGTGGTCCAGCTTTGTGAGTGTCCATATGTTAGATATGGCAGATGGTGAAATGGATCATCTACCATACCCAGCATGAGTAGACGTGAGAACCTAATAAACCATTTTTATGAATGTATCCTGAAGATATTGCCAATATCACACCTACATTATTAGTGCAGTAAGGCTGCTGTTTGTTACTGATATATGATTGATCAGGCTCCTCCTGTCACTGTGAGCTTTCTGGTTCTAAAATGAATAAGAATGAATGAATTCTTACATACATAGATGGATGGATACTTTATTAATCCCTGAAGGGAAATGTTTGCAGTAGCTTTTACACATAATAATACAGTATATATTCAAAAAGTATTATTACACTGTACGTGCAATTTAGGAGGTGAACAGTTCTAAAAAGCCAGAGACACTAAGAAACAGTGGATGTATTATGCAGTTGTTATAGTCGTGTTGCTGATTTCTTCCTGCTAAGCTGACTATTTACAGTATATGACTATAGGCACTTTATTAGACCACACTGTTACTCTGCTGACATGTGCACTCACATCTCACTTTCAATAGTCCCAGTCAGTCAGATGACATCAATATGACATCATTAGGATTCTTTTCCCACTATTGACAAACCTTCTTCAGAGCCACAGAGTTAAATGTTCTGCACTTATGTAGCGCTTTTCTACCTAATGGCACTGAAAGCACTTTACACTGCTTCTTATTCACACTCACAGTCACACACACACACACACCGATGGGGGAGTTGCTATGCAGCTGGTCAACACTCACCGGGAGCAACTAAGTTGGGGTTCAGTGTCTTGCTCAAGGACACTTCGACATTGAACCAACAACTGTGAGATTGGTGGACAACCGCTCTACCTTCCTGCGCCACAGTCGCCCCACATTATACAAGTTGTATACAAGTTTTGGTGAGTAGATTTATGTTCATGGGTAAAATTTGTGCAATTAAAAGCAACAAGATTGTGAGACACTGTGCCACTGGACTAAACCGAGGGTTAATCCAGAGCAAGTAGAGAAACCTAAGACAGATCAGTCAGTCCCTGTCATCGTATCCGTCAGTGTGTATTGGTGGCGTATGATGCTAATTAGCAGCCAATAAGTTTAATGGAACTAAACACATCACAGCTGTGTGAAAAACCAACAACAACCTCTGACACTTTTGCCTTTGTTGCTTGGCAACAAAGGAAAACTCTGCTAGCGTGTACAACAGGATTCCTGACTGCATTTTGATGCTTTTATGGCATCTGCTGTGAGAGCAGCATTTTGACAGCCCCATAGAGGAGGACAGGAGGAAAAGGAAAAATGTGGATGGGGATTATGGGTTAGTGTGCTAATAAATCTGTTATAGAAATCAGTCTGCCTGATGCTCATGATGCTGACAGCAGAACATTCTGCTGCTCACTCAAGTGTGTCTGTAGAGAGGCACATGATGTTTGGACTAATCAATAAAGTGATACTTTTTACAAAAGTGGAGTCCTGAGAGAAGTTAAATCTATTTTGTGTCATTAGCTTTTTTGACATGAAATATATTCAGAGCCCATAATGCACCCTCAGGCAGCAAGAGTCATTTTCATGCCATGAAATGCATTTCCAACCACTGAAGACAGTAAATTTTGAATAAATAGAACAAAATGACAGCATCATTACCACATTTATTTAAAGCACGTTAAAAGTGCATTATCATGTTTTAGCCAGTTTCTTAACTCTCAGTGAGCATTTCATGATAGAGGCAGGAAGCAATTTCCTGCACAAACTGGGACTGTTTCATTTCATGCACTGAAACGCATCTTGTGACGTGACCAAATGCACTGCTTTGATGTTGGATTATGCAGTTTGTGCAAACGTTGACATCGTGACATTTAATTCATGCATGAAATTGCTTGGAAATAGAGTGAATACATTTAGTTGCACAAAATGTCAAAATACAAATTAGCAAATTAACAGCATTTTAGTTAAAACAGGGAAACCCAGACCTCTAATGACTGTACAAGTGACTTAATATGTTCTGATCCAGACTTGGAAATTACTGTAAGAATATGTATGAGGTGCACTGATACAAAATGTGTTGCTTATCTTGGAAATATTTGTATTAATTATTATTATTAAAAATGATTACATTTTTCAGCCACAGAATAGAAAACACAGAGGAATTGTTGCGAGTGCTTCTCCTGAGGTAAAATTATGGATAAAGTCCCATAAGCGAGGTAAACAAAATTAATTTAGAAACTTTCAACATACTCATACTTTCTGTTTACCCTATGATCAGTGAGAAAAAGAAGAATCCTCTATTGTATCGTATGAAAAAAAAACTGTATGTGCAGTATGTGTATCAGCAGAACAGTGGTAATGGTGTAATTAATTTCGCATTACCTTAGATGTATGAAATGAAGAGCTAGTTTCCAACCCTCACAGACTTGGGTGGTAACAAATTGATGGACACATAGTGGATGCAGAAAGTAAAGAATTATCAGGCCTCTACATTAACAGTCTGTAGAACAGTGTAGTGCCTTTCAGTTATACTCAGGTTTGTCAGGCCCAGCATCATCTCTAAGCTCTCTGTAATTCTGTACCATCTCTTGTTACCTTTGTCTTCAGTTTTTCCTTTCTGTAAGACAGACAGTTGTTTCAACATCATTTCAACATCAAACTCAAAATTTGTCGCCTCGAAGAAAGCACTTTTCTGATATCACTGCCTTTGGTCTTTAAAAGGAGCATCTTTCCATCTCCTCCCTCCTCTCCTGCCCTGTGTTCTCCTCCCTTTTTGCTTGCTTGCCTTACACACTTAGCGAGCGGCTGCTATCCAGTAGCATCCTGGGAGGGTTGCGTCAGAGCTGAAGCAGCAGTAATTTAAAACCCGCCTGCTTAAACCTAGAGAGGGCTGATCTGAGCTACAGATTCATCTGCACATGACTCGTTTAAGTCCACTGAGAGGCACCGAACACCTCCCACATCTGTGGGCTGCAAATTAAGAATTTGCTGTAAAGCAACTTTCTAAAATATGTTATAAATGCCTGACTTGGCTCTCAAGTGAAGCCATTAGTCTTGTATGTGTAGCCATTTAGAGTGAAGAGGAGTCGACTGGTCTCTGCAATTTAGAGCATTTTTCACTGTGTAAATTTATATTTTGCTGCATGTTTCCCTCTAAGATACAAATATAAAGCGTGAATGCCTCTGGGCTTTTGATCAGCAGGCCACCCTGCTGCTCCACTTGTTAGTAGGAAACTGGAAGAATGAGTGTTAACCAGCGGGCGACTGTGGTGTAGGAAGGTAGAGCGGTTGTCCACCAATCTCACAGTTGTTGGTTCAATCCCCGGCTCCTCCGGTCACATGTTAAAGTGTCCTTGAGCAAGACACTGAACCCCAACTTAGTTGCTCCTGGTGAGTGTTGACCAGCTGCATAGCAGCTCCCCCATCGGTGTGTGAGTGTGTGTGATTGTGAGTGAATGGGTGAATAAGAAGCAGTGTAAAGTGCTTTGAGTGCCAATAGGTAGAAAAGCGCTATATAAGTGCAGAACATTTACCATTTAACAAGTGTTGGGTTGCTGTTACTTAGGTTTAAAGTGCTGGGGAAAAAAAAAGAAATAATTTTTTGCCTTAACGATAAGTCTTATGCATATTTATGAGCGTATTTTACTTTTAAAAACGTACTTTAAAATGCTGTATTTATGTATTCTGAACCATATGTAGTATACTCTTAATGATGCATAATTGAAATTATTATTTTTAAAAACACATGGTGTACATATGTATGCCATATATGTCTATCCATCCATTCATTATCTGTAACCACTTATCCTGTGTAGCGTTGTGGGGGCTAAAGCCCACCCTGGACAGGTCTCAGGGCAAACACAGAGAGACATACACAGACAAACAACCATTCACACTCACATTCAAACCTACGGACAATTTAGTTTCACCAGTTAACTTAACATGCATGTGTTTGGACTGTGGGAGGAAACCGGAGTACCTGGATGAAAACCTGGATGAAAACACGCATAAATACAGGGAGAACAGGAAAACTTTACACAGAAAGGCCACAATCAGGAAACAAGCCACAACCTTCTAGATTTGAGGCAGCAGCAGTAACAAGTCCACCACCGTGCTGCCCATCTTCTTTTTTGTTTTACAATTGTGTCAAACTACATAACATTAGAAAGCTGCTTTGCCACAGAGCACCTTTTCTGCTTGTTTTATTGTGTATTTTTCTGCTACCACTGTTTCACAAACTCCATTAAGGAGAAACACACCTGCAGGAGCTGGGTGCAGCAGATAAAAGATAGGACTTCACTGCCATCTCTGTGACAGCACAGGCAGTCCTGTACCCTGCTCAGTCAGAACAAGAGAATTACATTCCAGACCTTTCAATTTACAAGTTCATGATGAGATGTTAAATCCAGGACCATGCCAGACCGACAGCTGCTGCAGCTCCACCAGTGCACACAATGACTCCCCGCTCATAGATCCAACTTCACATATACACCTGTTCAACACTCGGCATTAATAGTGTATGTAAATTTTTACCCTCATTTTTATTGTAATTATATTGCGTAATTAAAAGGTCAACAATACGTTATTTTTGCCCGAAATATATCTACTACTCTCTCCTGCTTTTGAATCAGCCTCTTGAATCCTAATATGTGATAGTAAACTCTACAACTCTGATGTGAATACAGTACACGGTCAGCTGTGTTTAAAATTAGCTAGCACCTGTCACGGACCCAGACTCTTGCAGTCATTTTGCCCCATTCTAACAATTTTCTGTCAATAATTATTTCTTTTAATCCTCATTGGTTCCTGGTCTCTTCCATGCACAGCAGGCTCATAATTATACGACCATGATCCATCATATGCATACAAATATACATTTTTAGTGTAAAATTTGATCTGTATTTCTACATTTTGATCATCACTGATCACCTGCAATACGCACTTCTCCATGATTCTGTAGTGTAAATCACTGCATGGGCTCAGGACCATCTCTGACAACCAATATGAGTGAACACAGTGTGTGTCAAGTTAAAACTGTACATGCAAAGAAACAACCACATCTAAAGAAGATCAATAAAACAATGCTTATCTGTGAACTCAGACTCATTTAAAACTGAGGTGGACTGAGGTAAAGTGGAAAACTCTCCTGTAGTCTGATGAGTCAAATTTTTAAATTCTATCCTATATAAAGTAGTACTCATCAGTACCTCAACTCTTGTTGTCCTCACATACTATTGTTAAAAACTTGATGCAACACAGTAGTAAAGTTGTTCCAACTTTTCAAAAATGTGTTGCTGCCATCAAATTCAAAATGATAATTTTAAAAAAAAAACTTCAACATTAAATATATTGCATTTATAGTATTTACAATCACACAGACACTTGTACACATATCAGCTAAAAGATTGGCAAATCTTTGCTAAACAAACAGTGCAGATTAGATATAGATGAAGGATGGAATATAATAATAGACCTAATAACAGCCCGTGACGGTTTATTTATTTAAAAATAATAGATAGGGACATACACTATGTTAAGGATTAAACATTTGATGATTTTTGAGTTTTGTAGAACTAAAGTACTTCTATATAAGTAGGGTTGGTTCAAGTACTCTTTCATCTATTTAGAATAACAAGCATTTCTATCAGGTAAACAAAACAACAACAACAAAAACATCCCCAAGCTCATAGAATCTTTTCTTAGTCAAAACCAAGATGCTTCTTTTAGCTGGTTGAAAGTTGACATAATAGAAATATGGAGTTATTACCTGCAGACATGTAACTGGCAGAGGACAATGTAAAATATCTGATTTTATAACACAGCACCCTGGTCTGAATGCTCTAAAAATGAACTCCACATTAAGCCCATGATGTGCACCAATGACTGACCTGATGAAGCTTGTGTCTGTGCTGTGGTTTAAACTAAAAGTAAAGCAATGTAACTGGTGTTTGCATTACTTTATGCCTCCCTGGAGGTTCTGAATATAGATTTTTCCATGAGCGAGTGTTGTTCACTACAGCATATACTGTATGCATCAAAAATCCCTGTTGGTCTTTAACGCCTTCCTACATCCCTGTCACATGATGCACCCAGACAGCTAAGTGGCCTGTGAACACAAGGACAGACAGGGACATGTCTACAGTCTGTAGCACGGTAATGTAATATTACAATGCTTAGATATGGCAGAGTGGGGGAGGGTCAACCTGTGTCCTCCAGCCTGATGTATAATGTCAACTACCTCCAAGCCAAACACACACACACACACACGACCAAATAACAAACTCTGTTTATCATCCTGCTGGTTTTTTTTTTTTTTTTTTTTACAGCTGGTCTCATCTACCCTGCAAAAAGACAAAGACGGCATGACCGACAAAACTGTCATGACATGTGTCGGTTTTACATGTTAGGATATTTTACACAGTGAACTTTCAAACACCTTTCAAATATCCAGATGTTGTGCTGTGTTTCTTTGTGTTTTTCAACATTGTGTAACATTATATAGTGTAATGTTGCACCATTCAGTAGTAGTAGTGTTCAGTTAAGTTTTATTTGTGTCATGTACACGTGTACAGCCCACATGGCTTACATGACACCATGAATATTGTTGCATTGTGACATCACTACAAACTTAAAAACAAATACTCTACATATAAAAATGTCCACATAAAAGAATCCCTTTGTTAAACACTTAAAATTTCACAGTCACTAATCCTGAAAAACGTATAACTTGTAAACATTTTACATAAATCAATAATCATCAATATTAACGAAACTAACAAAATAAAGACTCCATTTCCAATCTTTAAACTAAACTACAAAACAAGCAACGTCTTTTCATCTAAGAAAGATCAGTAAACCAGCCCATTTCTATGGCTACAAGTAATGTACCAAAACCTAAACTGTACACACAGGCATATTCTGCTTCACATAATGCTCTACTCCATAGTTTTTTTTAAATCACCTCTCATCCAAATTACTTCATTGGTTCTGACCAACCAGCTCAGAGAGGCAGGCCTTTAAACTCTGGATTCATTAAGTCAATGACCGAACCAATTCAGTTGGCCAGAACTGTCTTTCAGATGAGAGATCAAACATCTAGTTGACACTGAACAGCAGCCTTGGTATAACCATGACCTGGATGACTGAGAATCTTTACAGATAATCTTTCCTCATCAGTAATGGCTTAGGCTGTGCATCAGAAATGTTACATTGTATTCTATTTAAAAAACATTAAATAATCAATCATATAAAGATTCTTTCAAGCTCAAGTTGAAACCTTTTTTAAGTGAGCCAAATTTGAGGTATTCTCAGTTCCAAAGTCAAATCACCTCACTCGCACGTTCCTATCACATATATATCACATATCACTGATAGCCAAATTTGTAGAACATTCTCGAACTCCCAAAACTGATAAAATTACTATAATTAATTATTATTATTTTTTAATGTTTTCCTATTTCTTGAAACCCCAAATGCCAGATGTATAAAGTGGAACTGGACACACATATGACTTGTACAGAAACCAAGCTCTTTATGGAGCATTGACACAAGTGCTACCTGCTGAGTGATCTAGAACACAGATACATCCTTAAGTGAGACACTCATCTAAGATGAAACCCAAACATTCGTACCAATCAGCATATAACAGTTTAAACACAACTTATTACTTATTCAATTCACCTTTATTTATCTAGCGCCAATTCACAACAAAGTCATCTCAAGGCACTTTACAGAATAAAGTCAAGACTATAAAGATGTATAGAGAGAACCCAACAATTCCCCCTTAAGCAAGCCCTAGGCAACAGTGGAGAGGAAAAACTCCCTTAAATGGAAGAAACCTCAAGCAGAACCAGGCTCAGGGTGGGAGGCCATCTGCCTCGACCGGTTGGGGTGAGTGGAAAGTGAAGAGAGAAAACAAAAGGATAAAAAAAACATTGGGCAGGTTGGTAGGACCAGTAGCTGCTAAGTGGAAAACACACAGCTGCAAACCCGAGGACACCTGCAGAAAGGGACAGAGAGAGGGAGACAGAAAAGGACAAAGACAACTACAGGAGAAAACACACAGAGTTAATGTCATGAAGTGGTGACAATTGTGGGCTGAGAGGAAAAGAGAGTGACAGGAGGAAAGGAGCTCAGTGCATCGGGGGGTGGGTCCCCCAGCAGTCTAAGCCTATAGCAGCATAATTATAACTAACTATATGCTTTATCAAAGAGGAAGGTTTTAAACCTAGTCTTAAAAGTAGAGAGGGTGTCTGCTTCCCGAACCTGAACTGGGAGCTGGTTCCACAGGAGAGGAGCTTGTTAGCTAAACCATTCTAGCTTTGGAAATTCTGGGAACTAGTTCCAGTCAGCACTCTTTCAGCATCATTTTGGATTAATTGCAGGCTCTTTAGGGAGTTACTGTAGTCCAACCTAGAGGTATCAAATGGACTAGTGTTTTGGTATCAATTTGACAGAGGATGCTCCTAATTTTGGCTATGATCCACAGATGGAAGGAGGCCGTTCTAGAGATTTGTTTTATATGTGAGGTAAAGGACAAATCCTGGTTAAAAATAACTGCAAGGTTCCTTGCAGTAGTACTGGAGGCCAGACTTATGCCATCTAGAGTAACAATATGGTTGGACATCACATTTCTGATATTTTGGGCCCCAAATACTGAGACTTTAGTTTTGTCTGAGTTTAGAAGTAAAAAATTGAGGGAAATCCACAATGTTTTTAGAGATTTACGCCTAATATGTACAACCTTACCATAATATGCATTTTCAGCACCAACTGTCAACAATATTATGCATTTTTTGCAAAACTCTTGCCATTAAAATATGTCACCTCCATTTAGTAATTTGGGTTGCTTTGATGCCTCACATAATTTAATTCAAATGCTAAATAATTTACATGAATTAAAAACAAAGTTGGACACAGATTTCTCTTTTTTACCCAATTTAAAACCAACCTGTAAAGTAATTGGTCTGCAGTTATATAGCACTCAAAGCGCTTTACATTGCTTCCTATTCACCCAGTTGCACTCAATATCACGCACTCACACAGATGGGGAGCTGCTATGCAGCTGGCCAACACTCAGCGGGAGCAACCAAGTTGGGGTTCAGTGTCTTGCTCAAGGACACTTCGACATGCCACTGAAGAAGCCGGGAATTAAACCAACAACTGCAAGGTCGTTGGACAGCCGAGCTACCTTTCTGAGCCACATTCACCCCTAAGTAGAGGTAACGCATGTTATTTGTTATGTTGCCTTAAGGTGTCAACAGCAATCAAAGGAAGGCACAGTACAGATTCATAGAAAATGTATTGTGTAGATATATAGAACATTTACATTTAGCGGACGCTTTTATCCAAAGTGACTTACATGAGGTACAAGGCAGCAAAATATAGAAACAAAATACCTCCACTTCTCTAGATACAAGTCAACTTTTATATCGTGCTATGATTCCGACACCAGTGACTGGAAAGAAATCTGTCTAAAAGCTGATGCCATACGCTGGCAAATTTAAAGAATCATCAACTGACAGGAGCTTTGTGTTATGAGTGTAATCTGTCACTGCAAATCATCAGGAGCTTACAGTAACACTTAGATTAGAATTTATTTAATAACATGAAAATATGAGTTTACGACAGACATTAGAACATATTCCGAAAGATTTTAGAAGAAACCGATGACAGTGATGCTGTTACAGTATACTGACAGTGCTGCAGCCTTTTTCTGGAGGCATCAGGACACTGACTTTTCTTAGGTAATGCAGAAATAATAAGCTAATTGTATTGGCTGGACATGTTCATTAAAGCTCTGTCTAATTGAGGTGGTGAATTAGTAACCCATGTTGCAGTTACAAACCAGCAGAAGAGATAATAAATGGAGGGACAGAGAAAGGAAATTACCTGCAGAGTGAGCATGTGATAACCTCAATGACATACTAGGAGAGATTATGGCACTGAGCTTTATGGTGATGGAGAAATTAGATGCATGACAGCATTTACATTTTTTTCTCATGTTTATTTTGTTTACCAGTTGGATACAGCAGTGTGTAACTTAATTAAATTCACGCTAGTAAAATCTATCATATGCTGGCATACATGTGTCGGGGTTTTGTATAGGTTCCCAGAATTTCCAAAAGTAGAATGGGAGGTAGAGCCTTTAGCTATCAAGCTCCTCTCTTGTGGAACCAGCTCCCAGTTCAGATTCGGGAAGCAGACACCCTCTCTACTTTTAAGTCTAAGCTTAAAACCTTCCTCTTTAATAAAGCATATAGTTAGTTATAGTTATGCTGCCATAGGCTTAGACTGCTGGGGGACCCACCCCCCAATGCACTGAGCTCCTTTCCTCCTCTTGACCATCTCTCCTCTCCTCTCACCCCGCAATTCTCACCACTGTATGTCATTAACTCTGTGTGTTCTCTCCCGTAGTTGTCTTTGTCCTCCTCTGTCCCCCTCTCTCTGTCCCTTTCTGCAGGTGTCCCCCGGCTTTGAAGCTGTGTGTCTTCCAGCGTGCAGCTACTGGTCCTACCAATCTGCCCGATGTTTTGTTATTGCTTTTTGTTGCTCTGTTCTTTTCTCTCTCCCCTTTCCACTCACCCCAACCGGTCGAGGCAGATGGCCGTCCACCCTGAGCCTGGTTCTGCTGGAGGTTTCTTCCGTTAAAGGGAGTTTTTCCTCTCCACTGTTGCCTATGGCTTGCTCCAGGGGGAATTGTTGGGTTCTCTTTATATATCTTTATAATCTTGACTTTATTCTGTAAAGTGCCCTGAGATGACTTTGTTGTGAATTGGCGCTATATAAATAAAGTTGAATTGAATTATAGGACCCAAAAAGCAACACTGCGAGAGGGATGTGAAATGCAAGTAACTTTTATTTTGTAAGAAACAACTATGAAGGGAATTCAAATCTAAACAGAGGCTAGACTGAATAACAGTGAACACAACACACAAACTAGGCACATGAACCAAGGAATTTAACAATAAACCAAAAATACCATAATCTGAACACAGGAGCGTGAACACAAAAAATGACCAGAGCTAAAGAAAACTGAGATAGAATACCAAGGTGCACACTTATACAAAAACTGAGATGGGGTAGACAAAGGAAACAAACAAGAGAAAAGGGCAAAATGCTGACTTGGGCCAAGAACTAAATACGAATTACTACAGAGTACCAGACAGGGAAAAGATAACTAGGGCGATTAAAAAAGTAGGACAAGGAACAACTAGGAAATTATCTAGAAAGTGAACATGTGCACATCAAAGAAGGGTGGGAATCGATACGAGAAGCAAACCGGGTGACATTTAGCAAACGACAAAAAAAAAGGGAGCTGCAATAAGACAGACAGAAACCACAATGGGAAACAAACCAGGATATTTAGCTAATTACAAAAACAGGGATACAATTGGAATGACAAGAAAAAACACAACCAAACCTCAGACCAAGATACAGATGACAGAAATCTACATGAAGAGAGTCAGGAGTCCAAAAAAATCATGCCATACATAACAGGAATACAGGGCATTTCATGAATAACAAAGATAATGAACTGACAGGTAACTAAGGTGAGAGCTGGGTTTGAAAAGGCAGGGGAACAGGTGAAAACAATTGTGAACAGTGATGACTGGTGTAGCTGGAGAAATGAACTGGGGACAGGAAGTGTTGAAAAGAGGTACAAAATAAAAGTCCAAGACAGGATGTGAATATGAGGGCCAGGTCATGACAAGAAGCATGAATGTATGTATGTATAATTCTTAATATTTAAACATGGTTACTACTCCAGGCTAATACAGTTTTATTGAATCCAACCTTACTCTTCTTCTAATGTAGACAAGCATTTGTTCATTTTGGATGAAGTCATGTTGAATTGAACAATGCAAATTAGCATGGAGTTATAATTCTGCACTTACAAATGCAAGTCAATGCTCATGTATTAGTGCACACATGATTGGCTAGAGCTGACCCACCTACTGTAACCCCAAGGATCCTGACAAGGTATAAGGTTTTAAAGGATGCAATGCTAAATCAGTGGATAGGCAGTCCTCAGGGCAAGGATGAGCAGTTGTTTACTCCTGGAAAGAGGATTAAATGGAGGTCATCTCCATCAAACTGGAAGCATTACTTGATGGTACTTATCCCCCACCTAGGGCACAGATGTACTTGCTGTTTACCAAAGCACAGACAACAACAGCGTCATTGGCATCATTGTTAACATACGTCTTTACGTAGTTTGTGCATGTCTGGAAGATTTAAAAGGTTAACCACAAGGGGACAGACTCTCGCCTAATCATTCCTGATGATCATTTCTTCTTCATGAACTTCTGCATTACCACAACATAAACAGAAGTCATGGCAACACTTGAAGAGGTTGATTGTGAGATCATGGCAAAAAAAACCAAGACATTAAAAAAGCCATAAGAAGGCATAAATGGTGGGTATGTAGATTATAAGTAAGTGAGGACGGACACATTTTTCCAACAAACCTTTTCAGTATTATTGTTGAAAAGGTTTTATTATTGGTGTGAAGCTGCTACTTAGATTGTTTCATACTGCCCAACCAGTAACATGCAGTATTAGATCTAGCGTACCCTAAACTTTCCTCTGGATCAATAAAGTACAGTATCTATCTATGTGTATTGTTGATTTCTGACGTGTGCAATGAATGACTCAAAGCAATGCAGGCTGTGCAAGAGTCCAATTTTGCATAGGGAAACACATAGTTGGCCTTTAGAACACAGTCTTTGAAACCATTCCAGTGGGTTTACACCTGACCTTAATGACACACACAATGGTCAAGTCAGTCAACCATCCCCATGAATGGGGACCTCAAGGTCCTGAGAACTTGTCCTTGTGAAATTTATCTAAGATGAAGTAAATGAATGAGACCTGAGAGTCCCAAGCAGGCAGGTAAAAGTGAAGAAGCTTTTATGATGAGGGGCAAAACATCTTCAAGAAGTTCCAGTAGCACCACATCCTGGATTACCCAGAAAGACTCACCTTTTTAGACAAAGATTATCACCTGAGTCTCTGTAACATGTTGCAAGTTGACACACATTGCTTAGTGTTATGAGCAGAACAGACAGTGTAGTTAATGTGTTGCATTTGCCATATAGGCCAATGATCAGAAATGGAAAAATAAAGCTAAAAATACTGTAGCCTCAAGTTGGGACTTACAGTACCGGGGCTTTGGGCACAGCTACAGCCTGAACATATTTGGTAAAAGTTCATTTAAAGTTAAAGAACTTATCCTTACTTTCCGCAAATTATATTTGCCAATGTTTTTAAAAAGGAGATCAAAGGCAATAACATGAAGAGATTAGATTGTACAACTTTTTGTTTTCTTTCACAGTTCAGAAGTTCAGACATATGTTTCTCATTTTGTTATAACAAATCCTGTTAAAAGACTAAAAGCTATGATGTGGCTCAAATCCATTTGTTCCAACTGAAGAAGTAAATCTCACAAATATATAGTTTAGTTTTTCAAAAACATGTTCATACAAAAACAAATGTGGGATGTTGTGTGAAATATAACTTAAAATGAAATGCAATAATTATAAAGCATTTAAAACCCAGTCTATGTAATAGGAGATAGCAATGTGTCATAGTTAATGGACCCTTTACAGTTTTTAATACATAATCCAATTTTCATGCATCTTTAAACTAGATAAAGGGAACCAATACAATAAATCATTATTTGTATGGATGTAAATTACACTTATTTATTGTGGAAAAGAATCAGATCTATAGGATTATCAGTTTATTTGAAGGTGAAATTAGAGTCTGGTAAGTGAATTGAAGGCATGACAATCAGGTGAGAATCTATAAGCTCTGCGTTTAAAAGACAAATCTGGGTTATTCACTATCAAAGACTCATTTCAGCATTTGGACCTGCTTTGCTGCCCCTGGGCAGTGGGCTAAATTCTGTCCATCCCACCTATGATAACCAAAAAGTGCACACACTAGTTGCTGAAGACTCAGGCTTAAATGTAACATTTCTCTCATTAGTCTCAATCAGGTTCCCTTTCTCTGTAGTTGCTTCAAAAGACGCCGTCACTGATATTAAATTAGCTTTTTTTGGTTCTAGTTTGATTAGATGCATTTGATTAGATTACATGTAAATGAATGCCATTAAACTTCCCTTTGACTTCACTATATTAAAATATCTCTCTACTTGTAGCTAAAAAATGCCTCCAGATGACATGACTTGGAAGAACTTTTAGTTAAGATTATGCCAACTCCTTGCTCATACTATGGAGCTTAATCATGGTCAACCTGCTTTTGACATCATCTGAGCCCCTAATGATAAAAAAAAAATCCCCTGGGTGATGTCATCTGGAGAAGTTTTTCAGCTAGAAGCAAAGAAATATTTGGATACAGGAAAGTCAGAGGGACATTGAAAAGGATTAATGTAAATTTACACCCCGAACTAAAGCCATAGAAAACACGTGGAAAATTGATGAAGCCATCCTATAAGGAAATCTGATCACAGTTTAGATCATATTTATTCTAAAACAGAGAAAATGCTAAAGGACTTACAAATCTGAAATTTTGATCCTGCTTTTTTACAATAAAAATACAAAATATAATTGTAGGCCTTTAGAATTTAATCTATATTTCATTATTATAACTAACTATAACTAACTATAGCCACATACAAGACCTTGTGGCTTTCACAGAACACACAGTGATTTAGACACACTTGCCTAATGCATCTATACCTCTTCAGCATTTGGCTTAAACCCATCTCCAACATACTGCCAAGATACTTTGAACAACTGAATATCAGGGCTCATGGATAAATTTCCATTTGGCTTTTTGGCTGAAAGCTGAGGGTTCTGGCTAAATGAATGATAATCACATGTATTCTGTTTTGAAGCCATTTCATTAGCACATGGAGTGTATGTGATTATGATATTGTTCTCTAGCTAATCTCCTGAGATATTCTTTCTGCCTGAACAGGTCAGCTAGAAAAAGAGGGGTGAAGAACAGGATATTTTACATTGCCAGCTGGAGGTGAAGGTGATAGAACTGGAGTGAGTTGTGTGGCACAGAAAACTGACTTTGGCCAGAGCCAGATTCTTTTTTAAAGTCAGAGTTCTTTAAGTTGTTTTGAAGTCAGAGAGAACTGATGTGGGATGAAGTATGGAGATTCCTCTCTAACATGGTGTTGTGAAGGCGATTCAGCACAGATAAGAAGAATTTGCCAACAGCAGCTCTGCTCTCAGTTGAGTGAGCTTTCAACAACCATGCTTTGCACTACCAGCTCAGTGGCAGTAGACAGATAGGCAGGGAGACAGATAGCAGAGTGCATTAGAGCATGGCTCACCTGCCTCTTCTGCTGCTCCCCTTCAAACAAATTTAGAGTTGCTGAGTTCTTACAGCTGTGCATGTGCTCACTCATCAGCTGTCAGTCTGAAAATGATGTAGCATAGCCATGTCTCTTGCCTCTGTCTGCTCTATCATCACCTTTTTTCTTAGTCCAGATGTGAACCAAATAGTCCACTTTGCTTTCTGGTTCTGTCTCATCATGCCTGCGATGTGGCTGGATGAACAACCCTGCAGAGATCTGCACTACAGTCATCACCTGAGGATATCAGCCTGAGCAGCAACATGCACAGCATCACATCCATCAGGCTGCTGGTTATGACTTATGCAATGAGAAAGGTGCAGCTGGGGTTCACGTCTGTATACAAAAACATTTCAGCTACCATTAGTATTGTTTAACCCCATTTAGGAAAATGACGTTGGACAAAAAGCTGTTTGCGTTTTGTGCTGGTGGGCTGCTGTGCCATTCTGTGTTGGCCTAATCTGCATTATTGCCAAATTACCGCCAAAAGGACAATTTTTCATTTGTGAGAAAACCTTGCTGTAAGTCTAAAGCAAACACATTTCTTTCTCTTTCAGGAAGGATAATAAGAATTTGGCATTAGCTGTCTGCTTCAGTGTAGGTTGGCATTTAAAGGCAAGGATATTGTCGCAAGACAGGTCTTTTCTCTGTTCAGGGCTCTTGTAGAACTGTAGTAACCACAACTGTATATGATAAGCTCAGTAAAAAAAGGAATTAATATTTAGCTGAAGTTGGTTTAACCTTTGAGAAAGATGTACCAGCACCCAAAATATTTATGTCTGTTAGATGGACCCAAGGCTAGCTTAAAAAAATCCTGATTAAAGAGGTTTTTAAGGTTGTTCTGTTTGTACAAAGAAGAAATACTGGTGTTACCATTACCTGATGACATTAGTGTATGAATGTTAAAATCATGTTAAAATGAACTACACTTACAGGCTACATACAGAATATAAGTACTGTACAAGCTGACATGTCAAAATGTAATCAAGTATTAAGATATTTGTTTGGCATTTTGTGCTGTATTGTGTTTTTTTCTTCCTCCAATTCTCTGCATTTTATGTTTCTATTACTATAACTATATTTGTGGTACATAATTATAAGGTATTGAGTCATGATTATGAGGTAAAGTCCCTACATTTGTAATAAATACATTACACTAAGTGAGATGTGTTTTTGTGATGTCCTCCAAGTCTTTAGTCTGGGTGGGAACATGTGAACAGGGCCCGTTTGGGAACCAAACGTGTGCAGTGGGCAAACCTACAGACTTCATACATTTATACATTTGTCATATACTGTATATAAATACTATATATGTTTTTAAAAAATATGTTGTTCCCATAAAATTAACCAGAGCATAATGTAATTACATGAGCAAAAAGCTACTGTAACACAAGCAGACATAACAATTTATGAAATCATCTATGAAAGTGCAATAATCCATACTTATAATTAAATGCAATTTGTTCAGAATGTGCTCACGTCATGGTTGGTCAGGCTCGATAATTGAGTCAATATAGGCCATGTGGTGGGAATACTGCTTTTCCAAAATTTGGCATTCTTTTCCTGCTTCTTATGCAGCATGCAGCTGGGCTAATTGCACAGATGATCTTCAGAAATGGAAGCTGCACGCCTTTTAGTGGAGCTCCTATACACTTAAACATTATCAGCTTGAAAAATGACATCAAAACATACTAAGATGAAATGGACACTGGCAGTGGGTCAGTTTGAATTTTGTCCTGGTGCAGCTGGGGTTTATTTACCCAGAGGAAGCCGACTGCTCTTCTCCAGCTCTGCTCTGCATTTTCACACCACTGACCTTACTGCTACAGTATAATGCTTTGTGAGATTTAAAGCTGCTTCGTGTGTCCTGAAATTCTTCTTCTTTTTTTGAAAACATGACATATTCTGCTAGTGATTTTGAGTTGTTTCTGCCTTGTTCCAGAGATCGTATGTAAATGTTAGTACAGATAGTGATGGCACCTTTGGGGAAAAGCTGACTGGAGAAGCTTCACTATCACAGATGTAGCAGTTCACTGGGCAGAAAAGCCCTCTGGGTAACTATGTGTGGGTCTTGTGGTCTGATGAAACAGCTGGATTTCAGTGTGTTTCTGATCTGTTTTTTGGACAACCAAAATCTGAATGTTTTCTCCTCCTGCAAACGTTTCACTTTAAGCAAATAAAGGCTGGATATCCGAGGTGTGAAGTGTTAACATCATTATTCTGCTGCCAAAGGCTAAGATGCAGATAATAGGAATTTAATTAACTAATCAGTTATAATCCCAAAAGATGTGTTAATAATATAGTATTTATATACAGTATATAATAAATGTATAAATGTATGAAGTCTATAGGTTTGCCCACTGCACACGTTTGGTTCCCAAACTGGCCCAGTTCACATGTTCCCACCCAGACTTTACCTCATAATCATGACTCAATATCTTATAATTATGTACCAGAGATGTAGTTGGCAGAGATGGGAATTCCTCAGAACTTGGCTGAGATGCATTACATTTTCAAGATGTTTTCTGTATCACAGTAATTCTGTGACAGTTGTCAGTACGCATCAAAAAAGAACAGCGATTATAGATGTGCGAACAAATATCAACTTGCACATGAAATAGAAAAATCATGCTACCATAGATACAGAGAGTTATGCTGTTAGCTGTGCACTGTATTCGAAAACTGCTTGGTAATGCTTAGTTTTCACACAAGGTGTAATTAAACAAATTGTGATAACATAAATCCTAAATTAGATGCACATGGCAAATCACATTTGCATTAGTAATTGTTAGATAAAATCAACAAATTTTTTACTTTTAAGAGTCAATTAGAGCCACAGCTGCTGGAGTACAAAGACAACATCCAAGGCTGTTTGTTATTACGTTTTACAGTTTCTAATGTTTCTACTACAGAGTCTCAAACAATGCATGCTGGGAACTTTACTACTACGCCATTATTCCTATATCAATGTATAGATTAGTAACAGACACTGTGGCTGTGCTGATTGACCCTTGTTTTTTAAGGCAAGTTCTGAAGTGTTCTGTTTCACACACCATCAATTTAATGAACATGATCTTGTAATTATTAAATGTGAAGTCGTATTAAGAAGATGAGTTTCCATAGAAACACATCAATTCTAAAATTAGAGAATAGCTTTAAATCTATAGTCAGCTTGCCGCCGTGTGAGCTCTACTGTTGCTCCACTGATCTTTTTACAATCAGAAATGTTTTCAGGATCTCAAAATCTGAAACAGTTTGGAGAAACAAACATTTTTTCCTCTTGCTCTGTGCTTAATTGCTTGTACCAGTTGTTTAACTGAACCATTGTAACCAGCTGTATAATTTTTGCTAACAGGAGAATTTGATGAGCGTTACTTTTTACTTTTAATGCACTTCCTGAAGGACTCAGCACTTTCACAAGAGTGGGCATGTTCTCCTTGTACCTGTGTGGGTGCTTCGTGTTCCTGTCCAGGGTCTAACCTTAATCTTGTATAACACTCCACAGTAGCATGCAATATGAAGAATTTTCACTAAATGTTAACATTCCTGAAACTATTTTCACTTAGGATTCTCTGATATGCCATAGAAACACCCCAATCAACCAGCAGGTTCCAACCCACAACTCTCTTGAGTTGACAGTGTTAACCACTGCATCACCCTATTACTCTCTTCAATACACAACCAAGGCAATAACTATGAAAATCCGAGTCACATAATGAAAACTTCTGACAGCAAATACACAGATGAAGGCATCTGATTTCTCTAATACCAACCAGCTATCCACAGCACATGGTGTCCTGCAGAGCAAAGCAGCCCTACCAAAAAAATTAAATCAGTGGACTAAGCAAGACCACATTAAGTTTGGAGCTTACCACAGGGCATGCTGGGATCAGACAGAGAGGAGAAAAGAGAGTTTGCACCTGCTGCAGCTGTCGGATTTCACTCCTCTCTTATTGTTTGCCATTGGTCTGCTCTGCTAGTAGCTCTCTCCCTCTCTTTCAGTCTTAGACACACAAACACACTTGACATTGAAAACAGCAGCATGGCATTGCCTAACTGGGTCAGTTTGTAGTTTCAAGGGGTGACATTTTGAAACAGAAAATGCACAGAGGATGCCTCTGCTGCTGCTGGGCTCGTGCATAAAGTCCCAAGACATTAACACTAACCAGGACCTAAAATGCCTGATTTCACCATAGATTTTCCAAACAACTGTGACGCCCATTGTTTACAAGAACATACATCACCGTCTTGTCCACATTTTAAAAAGAAAGCCATGAACAGACAAAAGCTTCTGTTCTCCAACACTAGTCTGCTGCTATAGTTAAGTTTTTTTAATTTTGTCACCTTTTCTCTCCAGTGCTCACTGACCCAGTTGCTGTGGTCTGGTACGATGACTGTGCAGCAAAGTTGACAGAGAACAGGAGCAGATTCATTATCAAGAGACACACACACTTTGCTCGATTCAGAGTTAGTTTCACTTTATAGTCCTAAACTTTCCAACAGTACTACAGTAACAGTAAACTACAGTAGTTTTACGAGTTTTCAGCACAAATATTAATAATCATTTTGAATGTTTATTAAGACATTTTTGGGCCCACTAATTGTAGCATGAAAATTCCAAACATAGGCAGCATTTCTTCAATACTGAAAATCAGTCATAGTGCCCCATCTCATGTCAGCGAATTGGATAAGGCACATTGTATGTATGTATGTAGTTATCAGAAGTTGGAAGGTGAAAGTAACTGAGCCTGCACATTGAAGAATGCATTAGATATTAATTTCTTCTGGATAACATCATGAATGTACAGCGAATCAGACATTCCAAAAGACAGCTTTGATAGTTTAAGAGTGAAGCACTTGTAAATGGACTATTCATGCCAAGATGCCCGCACGTCTTCTATTAACAGATAAATGCGATAGATAGATAGAGAGAGAGAGAGAGAGAGAGAGAGAGAGAGAGAAAGAGAGAGACAGAGAGAGAGAGAGAAAGAGAGAGAGAGCACTGTGCTGTGCCTGCCACAAGCACTCCTACTTCAGGCAGCTGTTGTCATGGTTACCCATCTCCACACATACTATATCTGTACAAACATGTACATGAATGCCTCAAGCGCACATGGACAGATACGTGTACAAACACACAGACACACACACAAACAGTTACCGATACCGAGGAAAGAATCAGTAAAGAGAAATCGAGATGAAGAGAGAAATCAAGGGAAAAAAAAGAGTGGTATATGCTCCAGTGATGGAACAAGTGGGAAGAAAAGCCAAACTGCCAGGGCAAATCCATCCACTCATCCATCTCCTCATTCTTCCATCAAGCCATCCTCCCATCAAATCTAAGACAATGCAAAAACATCAAACAAGGACACACACAATCTTTCTGTACACAGGTCATGATGATTTAAATAAGTGATGGGGAACCTTGAGATGTGACAGCAGAGATGCAGTGTGACATTCAGAAAGCTCAGACCAACAGGCAGAGATGGATTTAGGCACAGAGAGGGTGGAGTTGTGGGGGAGTGGGGCAGCTCCAGTTCATGACTAATGCAATAAATAAACAGGGAAGAATATCCCTTTAGTCACACACTGAGGCACAAAACGTACTACACTTCCAATCTAATGTGGCTTTTTTTTAAAAAAGCTTTTTCACAAACAAAACCACAATATCTCCCCAGCATGCACCTTGTCTGTGCACATGGACAGAAAACCATTTCTAGTCAAAGCAAATACAGTAAGACAACTGGGTCCTGCTAAAACCCAACACAGCAAAAAGAAATATGCATTAAAACTTAATGTCTTACCTGTTGAAAACAATGCAGTCGTCGAGTAGTTGAACATGAAAAAGAAAAAGACAAAAAGAGAATCTGCTATCAGTACTGAACAGAACAAACCGTGACAAACATGAAGCATGTAAACATGTATTTGTAACAAGATGGATATTATTTCTGACAGCTTCGGATTCAGGATCCGAGGCTGATGGGGATGGTGATGAGTGATGAGTCTGCATGTCTTTGCAATCCAGACGAGTCCAGTGCATTTTAGATTAATGAGTTTGGTGTTTTTTTATCTCCCATTGATGGAGGTTTCGTAATTCAGCAGTTTATTGATACGCCTTCTGGCTTATGGGTAGGTGCAGTTTACCATTTCTGAAGCAAAATTATTGCCATTATTGCCATTTAACAAGGAAATAACATTCAAAATAGCAAATAAGGTAAAGACGCTTCAGCACTGCTCTACAGGAACAACACTTGGTCGTGGCTGCACTAGGTTGTTGATTTGTTGCAGGCCCTAAATCTTCACACAGTCAGCAGCTTTTTTTTAGCTATCATCCTTGTTTTGTTTAATATGGGTATGTGCTAGAATTCCAACAAACAGTAAGGCTCCCACATTATTGTTCTTTGTTTATGCATCAGCAAGTCCTCTTTAACCTCCCATAGGTTAAAGCACTAGTTTATATTTATTTATAAAGGACTAATACTTAATAACCCCCCGAGTCCATACTGCATTAGGTGAAAGCTTTTCTGTATGTTGCACCTTATGTCTGGAATTTGCAACTTGATTTGTAAAATTCCATTCCTCTTAGGGGATTGAAATCTCGGCTGAATAATTCAGCTGCCTTTTGAACAAGCTCTTGATGCTTAAGGAGTAGTTTAGAACCTTATGTATTTAGATTAGTGCAAGTAATTTTCTTTTTATCTACATAGCTGTTGGGTTGTTTTTTACACTTACACATTTTTTCATTTTGATATTGTGATATATAGACACATACCTGTACTTTATAATTAATTCAAATGGGTCATTATTCCCAGCTGCATTTAGCATCTATTTTTCCAAATGAGAACTGTGGATTTGTCGTCTATCACTTTAATTGGAGCGTGTTTAGGAGAGTGCTGCAGAATGGTACACTTCCCGTAATGCATGCTCACAGGCTTATTTGTTAGGCCTCTATGCTCATGTCTTTTAAAATCAGAGCTATGAACGACATTTACGACAGTTGCCACAGGGTGTATATGTAAAATCTAAGTTTCGCATAAACGCATTTTACCCCACACATTTCTCACTTTCCCTTAGTAACATTATCCAATTAGGTACCGTGACACCATTTGAAATGAATCAACACCTCTCTGGAAGTAATTGAAAGGATTATTGAAGTGGGTTTCCAAACTTTAAACTTTTTCCAAACTTGTGTCTTTTCTTTTAGGATATGTCCACTCCCTGTTTCGTTACCAAAGATAGATCACAAACTGAACCGAACACTACCCCTCTTACTGACAGCAAGACAAGACTGTGGCTTAAGTACTTTCAAAAATGTTTAACCAGACCACTTAAATAAAGAAAAAATAATATAAGAAAAAAGATCCAGTGATACTGTGATATTACACCTGCTTTTTTCTTGTGTGAATGTAGCACCTGCGATTCACATGTGATCAGCGTAAGGTTCACCTGCTTTTTGCAGATGTTTTGTCAGGACGTTTTCACCTGCTTTTTGCAGATTATTCTGGACATTTCCACCTGCTTTTTAAATATGTTTGTGAAACACCTGTTTTTTCATTTGTCGTTTGGTACTAGACTTGCTTTTTTCATGTGAAAATGTAGCATGTGCAATTTACATGTCATCAGCATAATAATCATCAGCTTTTCACACATGTCTGTGTTTGGGGCAGACGCGTGAACAGACGAAGATGACCCATAAACACACTAACTTGTACACGTGTCATTGGTCAAACGTTACTCGAAAATTTCTATAAACCAACACACCTTTCATGTGACATGAAAGTGCAGACTCTCCCACGGTAAGAAGCTGTAGGTATTTCCTGGATTTGGTCCTCTTTTTATCCATGCTTTGTATTTTTCATTCTTGTGCCAACAACAATCTTCAGGCGTGTTGGCACAGTCATGTCCGTCTCCGTGTCTTCGAGAGTGGAACCGGGTAACACATTAAAACAGACTGGCTGATCACAGTCACACACAGAGGCCCAGGTGAGACCCAGGTGTAACAGTATTAATTTTAGACTAGTTTATTTTTCCATCTACTAAGAGAACTAGCTACTGAATCACACTGCTATTTATTGTGAAACACATCCAGTTACTGTTTCAAGCACTTTATCCAAAACCCAAGAACAGACCTTGATAACTTCAAGCATTTTCAAGGATGTCAAGCACCCGTATGAACCCTGACCACTCAGATTTTTCTTCTTTAAGGTCGGTAACAATGACTATTACTAGTACATTAATTTATTTTTACATCAATAAGGAAGAAGAGAATGAGCTTGGCGTGCAACATTAGGGGTTAAGACAAATTAAAACTCATTTGTCATGATATAAAAACTAAATCAAGAAACTGATATCAAACACATTCACACAGGCCATTAAACACACCCTGAACCACTCTCGGTATACAAATAACGCTCAGTGAGGAAAATGCAGAGGGGCTAATGGATCTCCAATAAACCTTTAGTGGTTTTAGAGGTGGTTCCAAACACATTCAGCTGGAACAAGCCCATGACAACCACCATTAAGTCCAATATTGAAAGCTCAGAGTCAATGTGTGTCTCTGGACATCTCACACTTATGTGCCCAGCCGTGCTGTGCTGCTTTACCTGGGAATAGGAATGTTAAGTGAGCACATTACATGGATTACATGTCCCAAGAGTGTGACTTTGCAACACACAAGCTGTCCGTCGATTCTGTTGTCCCTCTACAGTTTTACTGAAACACCTGGGGCACAATTCCTAATTCTGAACCACTGCACTGTCAGCTGCATAGGCAGTCAGGAGCAGTAGAGCTTTGTCTCCCTCTACTGGCTGCAATCTAACATGACCACTGGCCATTTATTCTGCATGTAAACACAATTATTCCAGCCACAGGTTTCCAGAAAAGCCAATGCACAGCCTCCACAGCTGAAAAGAATTTATCATTATGGACCACGATCTGATTTTGAATTCTGTCAGTACTGTAGAGGGTGTGGGTGAAACCATTTGTTCAGGATGTTTCAAGAAATAAATTTGCCCTAACTCAAATGGATAAATCACTTTTTGTTAATGGGAGCATGTGGAGTCCACATATACGTAGACTCTGGGCTCTGGTTTAAGAAGCACTTATTCACTAAATTCAACACTTAAAATCATTCCTTAAATGTAGTTTCAGAACCACTTCAAAAGCAGCTTAAAAACACACAGGAGGGTTGTAGTACATGAAGATGGCGAAGCAGTAGCAGTGCAAGAAGGAGTGTGTCAGACACAGAGAAGGACAAAGATACAAGTGTGATGAGTTGCTGCAGGAAAGCTGCAGCTGGAAGAAGAAGCACATGCCCAGCAGTCAGTCCTACATCACAAAGAGGCCTGAATCAGCAGGATACACTGGTGATGATATCACAGCTGTCTCAGCTTGGTTTCAGACACTACACATTTGAACAATGTAAGAAACATTTTTTTAGGCTGTCAAATAACCAACTTTGTGGTAGTGCTGCACCAAAGTAGAGCTTGTGAGTGTCTGTCTGAGTCTGATTTTTGCAGTGCATCCCACACTGTTGGCACAAGTCAGACCCCTGCTGGCAGCTTTTCAGCTGATTCAGCATGTTGAATAAGTGAGGGGCCCTGTCAGTGAGAGAGACCACTCAAATCAAATCAGTGCATGAGAAGGGACCAAGGGCTAATAATGCCTTTAGTATCAGATTCAACTGCCTATCAGACATATTCCTAAGTAGACGTAGCTATAAACCATTTGAGGGAAGCTAACACTGCTTTGTTAACATATGTCCATGATCTCAGCTGTAGAATGTACATGCTAGTTGGCTGTAGTCTTTGTGGTGTGTTCAAATGCCACTCATCAGCTCAGATGAAGGTGACATTAGCTAAGAAGAGACTTCCTATACATTTATAATATTACTGAAGTAGTAGGCATGTCTGACTGAGGAATGGAAAATGAAGCTGATATTATGAATCATCACACCTATTCATGTAATTGTCATTCTCAGACAACGCTAATGGAAGACTCTACAAGTCAGATCTAAAAAATGAAGCATTAGGACAGATCATGATTAGTGACTGTGATATTAGGGTAAAATAAATGTGAGGCCATCCAGGTTTAGAATAATAAGAGTCACGTAGAGCTGATTTATGGCCCATTGTGATGGTAATTTGGCATAGAGAGAGACCGTTCATAGCTGAAGAGTGGCCTTTTTCATTCTCTTAGGAGCAGGTTGCCTCCTGAAGGCTCTCAGTCACTACTGAGCTGTAGTCAAGACCTAGATCTCCCTCTGGAACTGGGATCACACAAAGTAATAATGACATGAGCAAGAAAGTTGGTGCTGGAAGTATAGAGTAAGAAGCTCAGTGTTAGAGGTTGTGGTGGATGTAAGTTTCAGTGAATGCATCATTTTCCCACAGAAGACTGATCTTCCTTTCCAAAAAGCACTTTTGATATTTAATGGGTCAAAAAGGATACACATCACACACACTCAGATCCCTCCACTGGCTTCCTGTAGCTGCCCACATCAACTCAACAGCATTTTCTTATCTTAACTCCTACATCCAGGTCTACAATCTGTCCTGCTCATTGTTCCCCAGACAAAAAAAGGCATCTGGTGGTCCCTAAACCACACATCAAAGATCTCAGGCAAAACTCTTCAGGTCAGTGGTCCAATGATGAACTCCTCCATAACTTCCTATGCATCAGAACCCAAAACTTAAACTCATGCACACACAAAAACTCTTCTTTTTTTCTCTCCTTTTATCTGTCCTATCTTGCACTTATTTCTCATTACTGAAACCTTTTCTCTCATGGGCCCTTGCTGTAATGTTTTCTCCTTGACTTAGATTTTTGGCTTCCTTTGTACATCACTTGTAAGTTGCTTTGGATAAAAGCATCTGCCAAATTACTAACTATTCAAAGTGAAACGTTGAATTATTTCTTCATTTGCATATAAATTTGTGTTATGATGAAAAATTATATCATATTGACAACAGAAGCCTCCAGACATACAATGTTTTCATCTCATCAGTGGGACCTTTAGTGCTTCATGTACATGTTTGGTTCTATTGCACTTATTGGTACATATTTTCCACATCAGCCAAATGGTCTCAAACTTTCTGTCTTTTGTTTTAATTCTGGCATTAATATTCAGAAAGAAGCACAAAACAGAGAGAGACTGTGGGGGCGACTGTGGCGCAGGAAGGTAGAGCAGTTGTCCACCAATCTCACAGTTGTTGGTTCAATCCCCGGCTCCTCTGGTCACATGTTGAAGTGTCCTTGAGCAAGACACTGAACCCCAACTTAGTTGCTCCCGGTGAGTGTTGGCCAGCTGCATAGCAGCTCCCCCATCGGTGTATGAGTGTGTGTGTGATTGTGAGTGTGAATGGGTAAATAAGAAGCAGTGTAAAGTGCTTTGAGTGCCAATAGGTAGAAAAGCGCTATATAAGTGCAGACCATTTACCATTTACCATAGAGACGAAAAGGGATACAACAGGGAATTAAAGAGGAAAAGCTGAAATATCCTTTCAAGCATTCACAGTCAAATAAAGTAAAAAAAGAGATAAATACAAAACGAAGACACATAATAAAATAAAGTTGGTGAAAAGAGAAAATTCCATTAGAAAAAGCAACAGAAGTGGGAGTGCACAGGGTAAAATTACTGGGGGAGGGGAAGAAAAATGGTAATCTGAAGAGGAGATGGAGGGTGGGATCTCTCTCATCCTCCTCTGAGTGTGTGATGTATTGCAGCCAAGCGTGCAGCCTTCGTTACAGGCCCGTAATTAAAAGAAGACAAGAGTGGAAAAGTGCCTAATACTCCTGGCTTCATCCCAGGAGAACTCCAGAATCAAAACCCTCACACACACACACAAACACAGACACAAGCACCCAGTGCTGACAGCATCCGCAGCGCCCGCCGCTCCGCCCACCCAAGCTTCCCCTGATGCTGTGACTAGTATGAGGTGGAACAAGACAAGATGTGAGGAGGTTGGGAGCAGAGATAGAGTGGATTTAGTATGAAGAAACAGAGAGATAAGAGACACTGAGAATGTCTAACAATGACAAATTTGAGAGATTTTGATATTCTGCTCTAGGTTAAGGCCACCAAAAGCTTCATCATTTGATTATTTTTTCTAAAATGATTTTAACTCAAGCCCTTAAAAAATAGAACACAGGTTTTGTAGTGTTCTGTTGAAGGGTTTAAATTAAAAGGGTTAATATTTAAAAAAATAAATAAATAAATGTCTGCTGCATATGAAGAATGTATTACAATAAAATACTTAGTGTTCAAGTTAAATGAGTGTGGGACTGTGTGTGCCAGTATAGAAGAATCAAAGCTAAAAACTACAATACAAACACTGGTGTGGGTCTTCAATCTGAAAACCCTGAGCTGAAACCGGCTAAAAGGCTATGGACAGCTGAGTTGTTTAGTTAGTAAACTAATCACTCTAACTAATATCAAGACCAAAATTTAAAAAATCAGGTCAGACCATTCGAGACCGCTTACATCAGCATGGTCTGTGTGTTAGATGACCTGCAAGGGAACCTGACCACACCACCAGGAACAGGTGTCATCGTCTTGCATTGGCCAGGAAGTTGGATGAGGGACCAGTGGGCCTAGTGCTGTTCTCTGATGAAAGTCTATTCACACATTAAGCAGAAATAAAAGCCGCCAACATTTTTGGAGACATCAAGGAAATGCATCAGCGACTGTTGTCACCAGAGGAGCCTGGTGTTTGCAGGTTTGTATAATCAATACAGAACTGCCCTACACCTTGTGAATGGTACTGTGGTACACCAACACTACCTGAGGAACATTATTAATCCAATTAATCCAGTCATTGTGCCTCTGCATGAGCAATACAGCCAACACATGGGTGACAATGCCCCAGCTCATCAAGGTTGCATCATCAGGGAACAGCTGCTGGAGGCTGGGGTACATCAAATGGACTGGCCTGGACTTTCTCCAGACCTGAATCTAATAGAAACATATGGGATCTGCTGAGTTGTCATGTAGAGGGTCATAACTCTGCAACCCAGAACCTCAATAACCTGAGGGCAGCCCTTCAAGCAGAGTAGTATGCTATGCTTCAGCAGATGTTTCAATTAGTCCTTAAATATCCTTAAACAATACTTTCATTAATCTTCCAAATCAAGCCACTTTTTAACTATAAACATACAGACACTGAAAAACGCAGTATATTTTCTCTACTCACCTCATCCTCATAAATAGATACAGTTAGTAGAGGAAATGCACATTTGACAGATTTTCAATTTCAACTTTATTCACAAAATCTTGTGATTATTGATCCTTTAAAATAAATTCATACCAATGACAGAGAGTTTTATGCAACCCACCTCTGTACCAGGAATACTCTTGGTTAATATCATTTCTCTTCACTTGACTGATGCACTTTCTTCTCTTTGGCTTGGCAGCATAACACTGTCATCAAGACTAATGCCTACAAGTTCATTACATTTGGTGAGTTAAGTGCTTCGGATTATGACATGCACTTATACTAAATAAATGGCTGTGAGAATTATTCCAACTCAATCTGACCAGGGGCATAATGTTGTTCTGCAGTGCAGACTTTCAGGTCAGATAGAGGAGGAAGAGCAGCTCCAATATTCCTACATCCATCAGCAGACACTTTAGCTCAGGAATAGAGAAACATGTAATAATCTTTGATGCTGACTTCAAAAAGTCATGGTCAAAGAAAAAGTCATAAGTTTTTGCTTGGTGCCACTGTCACGCTTTGGTCCTCTGTCTGTCACTCTCAGTATCCTGTCATCTCCCCTCCAACCACTAGATGTCTCTGTCATCTTCCCTTTTCTAGACCAATCTCCATGCCTGTCTGTTATTGATCAGTCTGCAACCTGACTCTGCTTCACCCACCTACTCATCTGTTGCCAGTTCGCTTATCACTTCTACTCATGTATACAGTATAATGCTCACTTTTCTGTTTTGTTTTTTTGCCAGATTTCTACCTATTCCTCCCACTTCTCTGTTTCTGTAAAGTCCTGTCGGGATTAATTGGGTTCTGCATTTCCCTGACCAACTGAACTTGGTCTGGTCTGGATTTTCCCATCACCCCAGTTGTAAGTCCTTCATGTAACTTCTCTCTGTCCCAGTGTTGTGTGTGTATTTGCCTGGACTTTTAATTATACATTTCTTTATCCATCCATCCATTATCTGTAACTACTTGTCCTGTGAGGGTCACTAGGGGCTCGAGCCTGTCACACACTAGGCTACACTTGCATCCAAAATGTAATCTTTTACACATGAAGCATTAATCACAGATGATGTGCATAACCAATGCTCTAAAGAGGAACAGGATATGTGGGGTTATGTGTGTGCAAATGTGTACTTGAAAGCAAAAATACAGCTTTGTATTTTTTGCATATATATATATATATATATATATATATATATATGTGTGTGTGTGTTTGCTGTATTACTCATGCAGAGGCACAATGAATGGATTAATTGGATTAATAATTTACACATACATACACACACACAGAGGTGCTGGTCAAATAATTAAATAATTAGAATATCTTCACAAAGTTACATTATTTCACTAATTCCATTCAATAAGTGAAACTTGTTCATTCATTCCACACACACTGATATATTTCAAGTGTTTATTTCTTTTAATTTTGATGATTATAACTGAAAACTAATGAAAACCCCAAATTCAGTATCTCAGAAAATTATAATATTACTTAAGACCAATACAAACAAGGATTTTTCCACAGTCTAATCAGCTAATTAAAAAATTCAAAACACTTGCAAAGGCCTTTAAATGGTCTCTCAGTCTAGTTCTCTAGGCTACACAATCATGGGAAGGACTGTGGATTTGACAGTTGTCCAAAAGACGACCATTGACACCTTGCACAAGGAGGGCAAGACACAAAAGGTCATTGCAAAAGAGGCTGGCTGTTCATAGAGCTCTGTGTTCAAGCACATTAATGGAGAGGAGAAAGGAAGGAAAAGATTTGGCAGAAGTGCACAAGCAATAGGGATAACCACACCCTGGAGAGAATTGTGAAATGAAAGCCATTCAAAAATGTGGGGGAGATTCACAAAGAGTGGACTGCAGCTGGAGTCAGTGCTTCAAGAACCACTACGTATAGATGTATGCAAGACATGGTCTTCAGCTGTCGCATTTCTAGTTTCAAGCCACTCTTGAACAACAGACAGCTTCAGAAGCGTCTCGCCTGGGCTAAAGACAAAAAGGACTGGACTGCTGCTGAGTGGTCCAAAGTTATGTTCACTGATGAAAGTAAATTTTGCATTTCGTTTGGAAATCGGGGTCCCAGAGTCTGGAGAAAGAGAGGAGAGGCACAGAATCCACGTTGCTTGAGGTCCAGTGTAAAGTTTCCACAGTCAGTGATGGTTTGGTGCCATGTCATCTGCTGGTGTTGCTTCACTGTGTTTTCTGAGGTCAAAGGTCAATGCAGCTGAATACCAGGACGTTTTAGAGCAGTTCATGCTTCCTGCTGCTAACCAACGTTATGGAGATACAGATTTTATTTTCCAACAGGACTTGGCACCTACACACAGCGCCAAATCTACCATACCTGGTTTAAGGACCAAGGTATCCCTGTTCTTGATTGGCCAACAAACTCGCCTGACCTTAACCCCATAGAAAACCTATTGTGAATTGTGGGCATTGTGAAGAGGAAGATGCGATATGCCAGACCCAACAATGCAGAAGAGCTGAAGGCCACTATCAGAGCAACCTGGGCTCTAATAACACCTGAGCAGTGCCACAGACTGATCGACTCCATACCATGCTACATTGCTGCAGTAATTCAGGCAAAAGGAGCCCATCTAAGTATTGAGTGCTGTACATGCTCATACTTTTCATGCTTTGTATTTAAGTAATATTCAAATTTTCTGATATACTGAATTAAGGGTTTTTATTTTTTGTCTGTTATAACGTTTACATTTACATTTAATCATTTAGCAGACGCTTTTATCCAAAGTGAATTACAAGTGAGGTACAAGGCAAGCAAATATCTAAGTCAAGGAGAAAACATCAAAGCAAAATCCTATTAGAAAAGTGTTTCACGAGATACAAGTGCGAGAAAGAGCAGTAAGGACATTTTTCTTTCTTTTTTTAGATTTAAGTGCACAGGAAGATGCAGAAGAGTTCTGTTTTCAGCAGTTTTTTGAATATTGGGAGACTAAATAATTATATATATATAAAAAATAATCTAAATGGCTCAGTCAGCACCGGGTGTGGTGGGGATAATTGGAAAGGGCAAAGAAGGGCAGGGGGTTTTGAGAACCTCTATTGTGATAAGGATTGTGTCAAGTGGGAAGAAACCTCTGCCACCCAACATTATTCTTCTAAATTCAGTACAGATAATATTTTAGCTTCTCAGCCTGCAGAGCAGGACAGGCTGCTTAGCACAAATGATAACATGTTCTTGTAACTTCATCTTGCTCTCAGTATCAGTACTTCCATTTTGTCAGAGCTTTTTAGTGCCACACAATGCACTTTTGCTTTCTGTAGGAGCAAATAACACAGTAGAAAACAGTTAAGCACAGCATGAACAAGCTTCACTATGTTTCTGACTAAAACAGCAGTGTCTGCTCGAGTGTGTTAATAACAGCATTGGGGTCCAGAAACAAGCTTTGGTTTGTGTGGGATTAAATTATGTGAAACACAGAAAGCAGAGAGATGGAGGACATGTAATCTAAAATTACTGGGCTGTCAGATAATGATGGCCTGTTCACTGTGTAGGAAAATCTGAAAAGATGAAAAAGGCAGAGGAGAGGAAAGGAGATCTGCACTAGGCATCTCAGGTTTAATTGAATTTTAATTTCCTTAAACTGCTGTCTCCTCAAAAAGTTGGACATTAGGGCAAACATGTTCTATAGAGGTACTCAAGGGCATGAGGTCTATAAATTATGTTTGTGTAGTAGAGAGGCAGACACAAAAAGCTTTCAGTGCTTTTTGGATAGAAACTAACATTTACAAGTTTGATAAACCATGATAAATGTTTGCTTCCACATAGCACATTGATGTAATAATGATGTAGGCTCTAAAACAGTGTATACTATTCATATACATGTTCTCCTACAAGCAGAACATTATAAAGCAAACTTAAATGGAGCAAGTTGTCCTTTAAGGTTGGACAGAGGTTGAATTTAAATACAGCTGTTATGCAGTATTTTCTTCAATCCACAAAGTCTCTCAGAATTCAGATGAGGCAGGTTAGTGAGGGGAAACAGGCTCCATGTAATGACTTATTTAAATTAAAACCATCATCTAGTTGGTGCTGTTTATAGACTCAGTGCATTAAATCGTAACATGACCAGAGGAACTCATTACTAACAACCAAAACAATGCCTCTGTTAATACACAGTACATACATTTCTGGCCTCTGCACTTACTATGTGGTACCTATGACCCTTATAGAATATGGGGCAACTTTAATCATGATTTTGGTTCGAAATGGGGCCCAGACTTTCACGAAAAAGCTTGTTTCCACTGAATGACTATAGTATGTTGTAGCATAATAGGAATTTCCAGTACAGTCTCAGAGCTGACCTATGACATTGTGGGCTTTCTTTGGAGCAGAACCAAACTGGGAAAGCTTCTGCTCTCCACCGAGCTGTGAGGTTACTATAAGGTGATTGGCTTAACATGTATAGTCATGCTTTAACTGTAGCATAGAGTGGATATGCAACGTTATAGAAATTCAATATTGCACATCAAAGGTCCAGTCTGTGTCCATTGGCAGCAAAGTTCAGTGTCGCAGCAGTTTCAATCCCACCTACTTTCAGCCTCAGATGTACTGTAACATCAATGTACTTCATCAGGATTCACTTCATATTCATGGAAAACCGCGGTGACGGAATTTTATTGCATATTGACACTGAAATAAATTTCACCGTGCCTGTTAGGAAACTCCTTCTGGATGAAAATAAATTGTGCAAGTTATCATGCACCAAGTAGGAGAATAATGAAAGAGAAAAGTCTACTAGTAGAGGGTGCAGGAAAGGTTCCATCCTGAGTAGGTTGCACTCTTAATCCATTTCTGACCACCAACGTACAGTCTATACCTATGTACCCTTCAGGGCTAATTATTGGACCTCAAAGTAACTATGTGTAACTTTTGAGTGCCAGAAAATTTGTAGTTAATTGTAATTTGCTATTACAATTATCAAGTCAATGATCCAATTAAGCAACTGAAAAGCAATAACATATGTGCACTCAAGTGGTAAGGTGCTGAATAATGAGTACAGCTATTTCCAAAAGAGTACAAATAAGTACCCAGTGTGAAGGGTACAAATGTGGCCTTCCACTGGGTACAGCCGCTGTACAATAATTGTCACCTATTTACCCTTGTTTTACTTTCTGCTCTCAGGTTGAGACAGTTTTAACACTGCCTGCTTTGATGAATGTCTGCATGTGTTTGGGAAATGTGGATGCAACAGGGCAGAGACAGCACAGAGATTAAGTGCAACAGCTCGGTTTAAAAGTAAGGGACACAAAATTAACACTCTGCTACCAACCCCCTGCTTGCAGAAAATGGATCCAATTGGCTGAATTATTTTGTGGTCCAAAGTGTCCTGCTAATGTATGTGATTTCACTTTGACCTGACTGGGACGACGACCTGCTTTTTGCACGTTCAAGTGAGGTTTGACACCTGACTGTCAGGGGTTGTTCAGTCTACAATAATGGAAGACTGCTGCCTGTAATCACCATCTGTGAATTGACACTGTTATTCTACGTTACTTTGTATAAGTACCTCAAAAATATGAGCAGCTTTAAAAAAAAAACTATCCTGAATCACAATATGAAGTCCATTACCTCTGGCTGAGATGACACAGGGGGGACAATTTTTGTCAAAATAATTTTCCAGTGTCAGCTTGTCACACTCAAATCAAACCTAAGCAGTGTAATGTCTCTCACAGAAGTGTATGAGTGCCCCATTCAGAGGAAGCTGGAATCAGCAGCAAACAATGTTATTCTCCCTCTCTCATCTATTTGATTTACTATGTGTCAAAGATCACAGACTGAGTCAGTAACCATGAGTGCTGGCTCTGACCCGAGTCTGCCATACGCACAGTAAATGTGGATCCATAACTGGAGGCCAAACCAGAGCAGTTATGAAATGATATGCGTGCCACAGTTTGGAGCATGATGGGTAATTTTGAGATTGAGTTTAAAGGCACATTAATTATATATAAAGACTTAGCTCCTTAATTAGCTTAACGGTTTTTAGTTCAGCACATAACTAGTATCATCCCAATGACTCTGATAACGCACAAAACTTATCCCATTTTCATCAACCACAGTCTATATTGCACTCTTAAATAAAATTTGTTTCAACTTAAGAAATACAATGTGACTGCTTTTGTGTGAAGTAAAAATTAAATTTAAAGACAAAAAAAAAAAAAGATTATCTTGGTTAAAAACTGCAACTGCAACTGAGCTAACTTGTGTCTTAGATTGGTTGATTTAGATTTCTACATTTAGGGAACTGCCCAACTTAAAACTTTATCTCAGTTTAAACAGTATGTGCCGTTGGGTCTGGTTTATTAAGTTTACTTTTTTAGTTGTGTAAATTTGAAGCACCAATTTAAAGAATTAATTTTCACTGAGAAATTAAACAGTAGTTGTTCCTTGGTCCTGATGAAGCCAATTTGTACAAATATCAGAATTCAAAAGCATATTGCTAAGCTGATTCCAATGACTTTGATTTCTTTTGAGTATGGTAGTAAGAACTGAATTCGACAAGACCCATCATGCACAGAATTTTTTGTTATTGTAAACCAAAACAACTATGACTTTATTTAACATGTATTAAAACTAGGGATGCATCTTTTGTGAAATTCTAATCCGATCGTGATGTATAAAATAATAGTACATGCTATCAGTTTCAAAATACCGTAAGAAAACCACTGCCATTGATGAATGCCATCTTATTTGCCAATAGACCAATACCAGTCAGGAAGGCAGATATTGGCCCTGATATGATTATTTCAAAGGTTTCCATCATAATAGTATTGGTAAAGGCCAGAATGGAAAGGGTTAGTGCGGCTGCCTCTCTGAGATACACTGGTGACCTGTCCAGGGTGTATCCCAACACTCGCTTAGCGACTGCTTGGTTAAGCTTTAGCACCACAGGACCCCTGATAGGATAGGTGGTCAAGATACTAAAAATTCCAATGGACATGTTGTGTGAAACTAAGAAAATTCAGTATTTCAAATTAAAAGACTTTAATATGAATGAATAAGGTAAATGTAATTACCTGCTAAACGTCAGTATGTACCGCATGTTAGCATGCTGATGTTAAATTTATGTCAAAGTACAGAAAAGCAAACATCAGACGAATCGGAAACCTCGACCCAAACCATGTACAGTTGAGTACAAAAGTTGCATCAGCATTGGTAAATTAATTAAATATTAACTTTCTGTTGGACCATTTGTACTAGCTGAACGTGCATGAACATATAAATGTTGATAGAAAATCATCAACAGTTGTTTTAGTCACTTTGCCATTTCAAAATAAGGGGATGCAAAATTTTGCACCCAACTGAAACAACATCTGTAATAATCCAAATCAACACAGAATGTGCATAAATGCATCTGACTTACAGTACAGTACAATAGAGTCCTGCATATTCATACAAGAACATTTTTAAGTAATATACTCAGACTCTCTGCCTTTTTTACTCATAGCCTACTAACAGCAGAGTATCCGCTTGGATTCTGTCTCCTCAGAAGTGAAAGTTTTGAATGATACATGAAGTAAAATGTATCCCATCTGTCACTGCTACTAACTCAAAGGTTCCTGCAGGAGCCAACATCAATGTGCTCTCTGACAGTTCCATCACAAAAAGTTAACCATTGCTCTGCTACTCATTTACTCAGTCTCTGTGGTTTTGTTAAATCATATGTAAAGAAGTAGAGAACTATTGAGCAGTTAATAATACAGTGATCGTTTCAGATAGGATTTATGTTAACAATTCAGTTCCCTAAGTGTCTGGTGTTAACACAGAGATGACTTTTTCAGGTTTTATGCACAATGTGGAGTTCCTTTATTACACTGATTACAGCATAACACAAAGGATAACATTCCACTGAAAAAAGCTGCTTCATGCTTTTGACTAGGGTTTCAATATTTTACGCTGGAGTGCAGATGAAGCGGAAGAGATTCCCTCTTTGTAGCAGTAATAGTCTTTGGAGTTGGGAGGCTGTGCAGAGCTGAAATATTCATTCATCTGCTGGAGGAGTGTGATTGAGATTTCCATCGAGATATGAATAAAATGTGTGTGACAGAGGAGTGGGAGAGAGGAGCCACAGTTTCATTCAACTGTCAGTCGAGATCTGTATAGATTTTAGAGTGAGGAAATGTAAATTAATAGTGTTTCCATGAAACTAATGAAAGAGCATTTCTTCATGATACAAACGGGAAGAAAAACCAACATCTGACATATTGTCCATCACTTGTACTCCATGTTATTAACAATATTTTGATCCTCATCAAGCAAAGTTTATTTATAGTCTGGTGCATATATGTTGGACAGTAATAGTGTTAATCACTTTTGCATGACACCACAGTGGATTTAAAATGACACAGTCAACATGTGTTTAAACCATACACAAGGATTTAGTCAAAAATATTAGCATTACAGCAATTTTTATTTATATATTCCCAAGCCGGGGGCTCAGATACACGGTGGCGATCAAAGGAACTAGTTCTCTTGTATTTATTGACAATTCTAAAATGATTAGGGGTTTATTGTCTGCTAATGCAAAACTCAGTTATTCACAGTGGAGATGGACAATGACCTCAGCATACTATTCAAATGGTCTGCACTTGGTAAATGGTCTGCAGTTATATAGCGCTTTTCTACCTATTGGCACTCAAAGCGCTTTACACTGCTTCTTATTCACCCATTCACACTCACAATCACACACACACTCATACACCGATGGGGGAGCTGCTATGGAGATGGCCAACGCTCACCGGGAGCAACCAAGTTGGGGTTCAGTGTCTTGCTCAAGGACACTTTGACATGTGACCGGAGGAGCCAGGGATTTAACCAACAACTGCGAGATTGACGGACGACCGCTCTATGTTCCTGCAGAACAGTCGCCACATTTAATGTTCTGCAAGTCAGTAACATGGCTTGAATCCAGTTAAGCTGCATTACACTTGCTGAAGACAAAACTGAAGGCCAAATGCTTCAAGAACAAAAAGGAAGTGAAACGAGCTGCAGTAAAGCTTCACTAAGGAAGAAACCCAGCGCCTGGTGATGTCTTTGGGTTCCAGACTTCAGGCTGATGATAAAGGATTTGCCAAAAAGTATTATAATTCACAGTTTAATCCATTATTATTTTGGCTTGTTTATATATATTTTTTAGATATTAGGTTCCTATTAATAAAAAGGGCTGTAAATAAACAAGATTACAGAATGATTTAATTAGTTGCCACCTTTCCATACCATTTTAAATTCCCATTATCCCAGATACAAACTCCTCTAGTCAGCGTTTTTTAAACAAACCCTATTATGTTAGAAAGGCTTAGCAAGTAAGCATTCTCTAAGTTGTTGCAGGCAAAAAGTGAATTTGCTTTATATTTATTCACAACATCTTATTACAGGGATTGGAACATGAAATTGGGATTAAAGGAACTGCACTAGGTTGGTTTAAATCTTATCTATCTGATATATTTTAATTTGTTCATGTTAATGATGAATCCTCCATGCACACAAAGGTTAGTTATGAAGTTCCACAAGGCTCCGTATTAGGACCAATGCTTTTTACTTTATATATGTCTCTTTTAGGTAACGTTATTAGAAAACACTATATCGCAGCTATATCTATCTATGAAACCAGATGAAAAAATCAGTTAATCAAGCTTCAAGCATGCCTACAAGGCATACAGGCCTGGATGTGCTACAATTTTTACTTCTAAACTCAGACAAAACTGAAGTCATAGTATTTGGGCCCAAACATCTCAGAGATATGATATCAAACCATATCGTTACTCTAGATGGCATAAGTCTGGCCTCCAGTACTACTGCAAGGAACCTTGGAGTTATTTTCGACCAGGATTTGTCCTTTACCTCACATATAAAATAAATCTCTAGAACAGCCTTCTTCCACCTACGGAACATTGCCAAAACTCGGAGCATACTGTCTCAAAGTTATGCCAAAAACTGGTTCATCCATTTGTTACTTCTAGGTTGGACTACTGTAATTCCCTACTTTCAGGATGCCCCAGTAACTCCCTAAAGAGCCTGCAATAATCCAAAATGCTTCAGCAAGAGTGCTGACTGGAACTAGCAAGAGAGATCATATTTCACCTTCACTACCTTCTTTCCATTGGCTTCCCATTAAATCTAGAACAGAATTTAAAACCCTGCTTCTTACATATAAAGCTCTGAACGGTCAGGCTCCATCATATTTAGAAGACCTCATAGCGAACCCTGGTTGTGTCTGTTGTGAACAACTTTACTCAAACTAAGACAAGAACCTAAAAATAATAAGAACGTTGTAGACAGAAAGAGACGACAGAGATAGACATTGGCAGAAGGGAAATGCCACAGGTTTGTTAGTGATGACAAGCAGATTTATCACAGCCACAGCAGACAGAGAGCAACCGATCAGACCATTTCTGCTACATGTCAGAGTGAAAAGTTGCCCAGTGCTTGGGATGGAGCTGTCAGACCTGCTGTCACTGCAAACATTATGGAAGCGTTTTCCTTAATGGCCATCAAGATATCTCAGTGGAAGATCCTGACAAGAAGTTACAATAAGGGGTTGAGATTTCGTTTTTGGGGGTTAACCTGTTTGATTTGGGTTGTTTGAGAAGGTTTATCAGTTTTTGAATCAAACAGTTTGCTCAGGTGAATGAACACCAAATGTCAGGTGCTGGCTATGACCACAAAAAAACTAATGGTAAATGGTCTGCACTTATATGGCACTTTTCTACCTATTAGCACTCAAAGTGCTTAACACTGCTTCTTATTCACCTATTTGCACTCACAATCACACTCACAAACTGATGGGGGAGATGCTATGCAGCTGGCAACCACTCACTGGGAGCAACTAAGTTGGTGTTCACTGTCTTGCTCAAGGACACTTTGGAATGTGACGGCAGGAGCCAGGGATTGAACCAACAACTGCGAGATTGGTGGACGACTATTCTACGTTCCTGCGCTACAGTCGAAGGCTACACATTGAAGTTTCACAATTTATCTCGATAATGTTTCAAACACAACTGCTCTTCTTCTAGGCAAGCGACAGACTGGTTTCAAACAGCTTACATGCTTTCATTTGATGACTGACAGTGATGCGCATTAGGTAATATCATCAATTATTTAACCAGGTCCCTTTAGGTCAGTTAGAGCACATCAAATAAGCCCTCACTTCATCTACAAAATATCAAAACTATGTCAAAGGATTGCAGTTACCGTGGAGAGTAACAGTTTCTTACAACAGCTTCTTCTGTACAGGCCAAGCTTTCACAGACTCAACAGATGAGAAGGAGGAGACAGAAATAAATCTGTGTCATTTGAACCTTACAACATTTAAATATTAATAGGGGTTAAAAATGTTCGATATTGGTATTAGCAAAACACCAACAATGTGAAGCCAATATCTGATCTTTACTTTTGTTCTTTGATACATTAGTAGTAATACATTTCAACACATAGACAGGATTTGAACTACCACTGAGTATTTAAAAGATGGACACCTGTTGCTGGCTTAAAATAAGCTTTATTTCTGCAGCTAGACACTTCAGCATGTGCTTTGCAAAGCCAGCAGCTCATTTACAACAGTGAGTTTGATGCTTCATCCTCCAACTGAGAAGCTACAGTATGCACACACATACACATCCAGAACAAGACGAACTGCTGTCTGGTTATAAGTATACAGTAAAGGTGTGTGTTTAAGATGTGCAGTAGTGGCATCCATCACCAGAGTGGCAGCCTCTCGTTTTAACCCTGTGCTGACAGGTTCTATTTGTAGAAAAGTAAGACTTAAATGTGTTGAAGCGATGCAGTTCTACAGGAGAGGGTGATTTCTAAGTCCGTTCAGAACAGAAAGGAGGAGGAGGAGGTGTGTGGGTGCATGGCGAAGGGACACAGTGATGATGGATAGGTGCATCTTATGAAACAGGAGGGCATGAGGTTTTTCTACAAAGCTTTACTTCTAAAATTATAAATGAATGTCAAGCATTGACACAATAACAGGCCTATTAGCTATGAAACATGGTGCTATCACTAATAAAACAATGCTGAATGGCTCTTTGCTTCTTTTTTTTCTCCCAGATTCTAAACTCAGCCTAATGGGTCTCTGGAGACATGGAGCCCTTTAACAAGACAAGCTGCGCCCTGAATGGACTCAGTCTCTCCCCTTGCAGCAGCTGCATCAGTCCACAGACACTGAGAGAAAGGTGTGTCTTTCATATCTTCACTGAAACTGGTGTTCGTTTTTAATGTTGCAGAGCCAAATGTTCGTTGAACTGGAGTACACAGAGTACAGTACATATCATGATACTTCACACCACCAATTTACTATATAAACAACCGTCAGAACATTATTATAAAAGTGTGAAAAGTAAATTCATCTAGTATATCTAGTATATTTTTTTATTAACTAGAATAACCACCTCACAGTCGTATGCCTCTGCATACGACTGTCAAGTTATGTCCATGTGGATGTTTGTACCAAATGTGTTTTTGCGATACTGCATTAATAGAATGGGATGGACGTGACACAGTGGCCTTGACTTTTGACAACTAAAATTTTATCCCTTTACCCTCAAGCCCAAGTGGACATTTGCACTAAATTTGAAGTTCCCTCAAAGTGTGCATGAGATATCACAATGTTCAAAACAGAAGAGATAGTGGAAAACATACTGCCAGCATGGAGGCACAACAATATAACACTGACTCAGTTACTGCATAGAGAGCGTTTTGGATAAAGCGCTATTTAGTTACAAGCCTCTAACTAATCAGGCTAATCAGCTGTTCAGTCAAATTTATATATTTACTCTTTTGAGAGTAATTTGTAAGAACACGCTTTACTGTATAAGTCATTTGACCAACACTGCTAGGGAATATTGCTTGATGATATGTGGCAGAGCAAAGAAAGATTTCTCTATTAATAACATAAGAATTCTTAAAAATAATGAGTCACTTTAGAAAGTAGTTGCAAGTTTGATTCCGTCCATCCATCATCTGTAACCACTTATCGTGTTAAGGGTCCAAACCTGTCTCCTAAAAATTATGTTTCTATACAAATAAACTGCAAACGCGTTTACGTTTTCAACAACAACAAAATGACAATATGCTGTCATGTTAAGTAAATTGTGAGTTGCAAATGCATTGATACTGAACATATCAATGACATGTTAGCAGACAACATAATTTCTGATCTTGAAGCATCAGCGATTTTCTGAACCTAACCAGATACAGGACTCTGAGGCCCAACTGAGGAATTGATCTTGGATTTTTGGCTTAACAGGCCTGTGCCGTATACACCTGCCAACCTCCTCAACCTCCTCCTGGCAGCTCCCTTTCCCTTAATGAAAGTACCGTTTTATTGATTCAAACAATACATTGCATCAGAACGGTGATTATGATGATGATTATCATCATAATGATTAAGATATGTTCACTACAAAAATGTAATCCCCTTTTAGATTAGTTGTATAGGAACATAATTTTTAGGAGACATGGTTGCAAGGTCACACAACAACACACACAGAGACACATACAGACACACCCAGTATTCACACCCAGGTGCAATTTAGAGTCACCAAAACCCACATAAGCACAGGGAGAACATGCAAACTCCACCTAGAAAGGTTGATTGGGGACACGAGCTTGAAGTCCCCTACCAGATCATCATCTGTGTGTGTGTCTTCAGTGAGCCTTCCAGAAAGTCTCTGGCGGTCATTTGGATCATGGTGATCTCTTTGTCACTTTGGACTGTGAGCCTTCTAGCCTTACATCCTGCCTCTTTGAGAGACACTTTTTTCTGCCTGCCTGCCCACCTTGTAACCTGTTTCCTGATTGACCCTCAGCACTCTCCCATTCTGTCTACCGGCCATTCCATCAGCCTCTCCTCCTTCCTACCAGGACCTCTGCCTCCTACTGGTAACCTGTGCCCAGCCTGTTCATCTTTGTTGCAAGTCCCACTCTGTCTCTCGCACCACCTCAGGACTGAAGATTGTATTTTTGTAAGATATTGTGAGTTTTTGGATATCTAGATTATATAAATTGTTGACGGAGACCAGAGGAATAGTTTGGACATTAGGATCTCTTTGGACCAAGTTTAGTTTTTGTTTAAGTGGATGTGGACTCTGTTACTGTGTGTGTGTGTGTGTGTGTGTGTGTGTGTGTTAATTCCCCTGCCATCTCCGAACCACCCACTGCGTGCCTCCCCCACTTTACCTGAGTCACTGGAAGCCTCATCTCTCGGCCAGTGGTCCAGTTAATCCTCCCTTTACCTGCTGGGGTCAGCACCCGCCTTCACATCCACCAGTAAATTGTTTAATCTCTGTCTGGCAAGTTTATCCTCCACTGTTTTAGTGTCTTCGTGCTATCATACCTGCAATTTACAACCGGACACTTCACTCCCTGGCTACCTCCAGACGCCCTACTTGTCCACTACCTCTGCTTTTGTAATAAACCTTCCTCTTTGATTCTTTATGTTCTCTACTTCTGGGTCCTAATATCAAAACTCTTACAGAAGCAAGAATCCATCCATCCATCCCTTATCTGTAACCACTTATCGTGTTCAGGGTTGTAGGGACAATATGAACATTGTACTGTGGCTCTCCTAACTGTAGTCAGGTGCATCCTGCTTGTTTTAAAGATTTACACAAGAACAATCAAAACTACAACTGCTAATAGCATAAAAGGAGTGGCTACTTTTGCCAATGAGAGGTGTGTCTTTTGATTTTAAATAAATACTAAGAACGTCTAAAGAGGTGTATGTCAAAAGAGTTTTGAAGAAGCTCTAATGTGACGTTTACTGTTTTATTTTTTAAAATGTAATTCTAAAGAAGATTTTACAATAAGATTACATGCAGGTTTTCATGGGCTAAACCATAATAAAGCAATGGATCAGCTCTTTCCTTTCTGTTACTATAATTATTAAGATAGAATTTAGTTTGTGTATTGAGCTGAAACATGTCATTGTTGGTTCAGATCTTTGCCTTGACTAATTCACTCTTTACACTTTATCAGTGGACTCAGTGTTCCACCCTCTAGTTTGTTTTGTCTAAATACATAAATGGATGTAATAAGTTCCACATAAATAATATTTTACTGTGTCTTTGATTTCCAGAGTCATGTTTTCTAGAGATTTTTTGGGGGGGTTATTAGACCCCAGCAAATCCTGGGCTCTATGTTTAGTGTGCGGGCCCTGAGCGGAATGGAAAAATAGCAAGAGACGCCAAGCATGTGGCTCCCTTCATATTACCCTCTTCACTGGGTGATTTGTCCTTCCTTAGCAAGTAAACAAGGAGAAAAGTACAAACAAACACACACACACACACAGAATCATTCATTTCAGCCCAGATAATTTCAATTAGCTGTGGAGGGACTGAATGGATCCCTTTAGTGTTTGAAGTGTGTCAGTGTGTGTGTGGGTGGCAGACATTTGCTGTAATGGAGTTCTGCTGGTGATGGCTCAAGAACCTTTGCTGTAAGCCTTACAGCACACACACACACACACACACACACACACACACACACACACACACACACACACTCCCTCTCCGTCTTGTCTCACTATACTTCTGAGGCCACTTGACATTATGCAATCCCTAGACCCTTCCCCTAATCCTAAAACCCACTCTTGACCATCAAAAAGGTAAAAAAAGACATGTACACACACACATAGAGCATCACAGGAACATATATCTTGTTTCTCGTGCCTCAGAAATGTTAGCAACATCACAGTCCACCAAACAAGCCTTTTATCAGTTGACCTTCAGAGATGGAACAGTTTGAGAAGAGCACCTCCTCCATTCACTATAATCCATTAAAGAACCTAACCACACCTGTGGCAGACTGGATCAGAGATTTCTGGAACACCCACACAGCCTTCAGTTGCTTGGCATTCACTTATTATTCCCTTGTTGCCTGCATTATCTTGCCCAAATGGCTAATATGAACTTTTCAGAGGCAAATATTAAACTTTACTTCTTATTATAATTATTAGATTAAAACATACAATCATAAAAAAGCACATAATTACTGTGAGCTCCATCTCCACCAGCTGCAACTTTAAAGTGATGAACACATTAATGCATCAGGAAATGCATCATTTTTACTGATAAAATAAGCTGTATCTAAAAAGTACTTTTGTAGTAACATTTTGAATGCAGGACTTGTAACAGATTATGCAATGCTGTGGTTTTCATACTTTAGTAAACGAGTACACAATGTCCCTGTGTAAAGGATAACTCATCATTTTCTAAATTAATAGTATTTTCAATTATCCCTTATATACACGATAAATCCAACAATTAGTTGCGTGATTCACATTGATGTCACTGAATATGTATGGATTTTTATACACTTGATCTCCACTTTATCAGGACACACACACACACACACACACAATAACTAACACTACCTCTGCTGGCCTGGAATGACATTCCTGCATGTATGTGTGCATGTGTACCTTGAGGAAATGGACTCTGCTTTCACTCTTTTAACTGGCCTGTGATTGTCTGTGTGTGTATGTTTGTGTGTTTGTGTGCATGGGAAATGACCTGCTGATCTTCTTCAGGGATTTCAGTTCACGCACACACACACAGACCACAAACAACAGTTATGTTTGCCTTAGCAGCACCAGCCAGACGTGTCAGTGTTTTCAGCCTCACATGCACCACATCCCCTGCTTCTGCCTCTTCCTTTAAGGAACTGCAGAATAACCAACAGCTTCTGGTGCTGATCTGTTGCTAACATCACAAACAGCTGCCATTTCATAGAGCTGCATTACCATCAACAATTCAAAAGTCAAAAACAACAAAACTAAACAGAGAGAATGAAAAGGACGCTGGCAGGTAAAATAAGGTCACCACAGGTCAACGCCATCCACGGAGAGAGATCCTTTCAATGGTGAAATCAATTATTATAGAAAACTGGAAGATTGAGAGATATGGAAGAATTTAAACCAAATTCTGATGAAGAGCTGCCATACATACAAAGTGTAGTAACATTGATTTATTATAAATTCAGGTAGAACAAGGAGCTCAGACAAGTTATACCTGCTAAATGTGCATTACTGCTCTTATCTCTCTCTCTTCACTGCAGGAAAACTGCAGGTCTCATTTATTGACATGTGCAGTGAGTCCAATCTTATTCCCTGCGACTGTGCAAGAGTGCAAAAGTGAGATCCTTTTTATCTGCCCACCACTGTCATCTGGGCTTTTAATCTAGATCCCGGTAACTTTTTACATTCCTGTCTGTGTCAGAATGACCTGTTGTGGTTTCATTTGGTTCAGAATGTTACATCTCAAGATAGGTGAATGCACTCACTGTAAAATTTAGCGGAGACAGGGCTTGTGCAGCCACATGCGGTCAACACAGGAATATTGCTAGAGATCAAGAGAAGTAGCAGCTTTGTAATATTTATGTAACATTTTTTAACAAGAGTTACACTTTGATTGCAAAACTACTGCATGTAAAAGAATGTCTCTTCACTCCTGGTTTTACTACTGTTACAAATGCTATTTCCAGAAAATGTGGGACACAATAACTGTTAATAAAAAGAGACTTCAAAGATTTGCATTTGAAACCTATTTTTGATTGTGAATAGTACAAAGAGACAACATGGTAAGTACTGAAACTGGGAAATTTGATTGAAAAGTATTTTAAAATATTTTAAATTTGACTTGAAAACAAAAAAAGACTACATTTTTGTAATGCTGTTCAAAAATCTCACAAGTAATCTCACGCATCTTCAGTGATCATCAGGTTACACCCTTAAACTCCTTTCTTTCCCATTTTGAATCCCCCCTCCTCTCTTTCTGTCCGTCTCTATTTCTCCCTCTTTTTCATAATCCCACCTCTGAGTGACTCCTCACGAGCACAAAAAGACAAACAGAAGAGGGTCCAGAGAGGAGGGGGGGTCAGTTCTCCTGTTACACCCCTTACCAGCATCAGACCAGATGGAAGAGAAGAGAAATACACATAATGGGACACACAAAAAAACATCAAAGTTGACGTCACTGAGTTAACATGAGGACACTCTCACACATACTGAGCTGTGAATTCAGGGTCACATGGAGTGCTGTGTGTTAGCAGGAGAATATTTAAAAGCCACCAGAAATGTTTTGGAATGGAAGATGAGCTGTTCCTCATGCTGCCAGCAAAAGAGACTTTAAAAACCCAACAAGCCGCAGATGGAAAAGTCAATAATGATGTTTCGTGTGTTTATTTTTTCTGCTGATAAAGTAATATCTTCAAGGTCGTCGGGGTCAGACAATCTTCGCTAAGTCAGAAAAAAAAACAGCCTGGCTTCTCCAGTACTTTATAAACAACAGGGGGAAGAGTTTATCTTCTAAGACTATGTCTGTTATGAAGAGGCTGGTTGATGTTTGGTGCTCACCCCCTATGTCTTGTCTTTTCCACTCTGTGTGATCAGGCATCAAAACACAGGCACATTCTCGAGTATGGTGAAGGAGCAGTCAGCATCTGGCCTTTAATTTGTTCTCAATAACAGTGAGTGTATGGGTAATATGTAGAGTTTAAGATTCAGAATGCCAATATACTGTAGTTCTTCTTTCTGAAACACATGATCCTGCTACATTTTTACCCAACTTAAGCACTGGTCCAGTCTGACTATCATTACTTGGAGTGGAAAAACATAAAAACTGGCATCAAATGAATAGTTATCAATTAATCACACAAGAATGGCGATGTTTTAATGTAGCTCTTTGATGTCTTTATATGATAAATCTTGCAAGAAAAAGTTGAACTAGAATTAACTAATGGAGAGAGAAAAAAAGACCTCCTGCTCTCCCAAAAGACTACCCTCCCTCCCTTCAACAAAATAAAAATTACAATACCTACCCTGCAATAATGGTTGTACAGACTAATCTGAGGCTTCTCTTCAGCCCTTCTTGCTTGCTTGCATTCTCAGTTTGGACCATAACATACAGACCAGCTGATTTGAACTACCAATCTATTCAATTACCCATTTTAAGCAGGTATCAGTCCATACCTAAGGTTACTGAACCTTAAGTATGGCCTTCTACTGTCCGAACATGCTATATAGGAGCGACATCTTGTGTTTTTAGTATTACTGAAATACAAGTGACTTGACAATGTATTTTGAAAAAACATTGAAGGAGATCAGGATGGATGGCTGGGTGTGAAGGACTTGTAAGAAGGAGACAGTAGTCCCTTCCCACTTCAAGCTGAATGTAGATGTTTGTACATGCCTGTGCATAGTAAGAACCTACTGAACTTCTTAGGAAGTATAAGGTGCCTTATAAAGCATAATTATGGGTTGATGGGACTTAAAAAGGCCCATTGAATCGCACAATTCCTTCTAGGTCAGGTAATACTGCTAATACTAATAAATGCCATAGTATATTAAGCTTGAAAGCTCATGTAGGGAGCATGTTGTGGTGGAAGGATAGGTCAACAAGACACAGGACTTTCCCACAGGAGAACATCATTTGAGTCCAGTGTAAAATGTGTTTAACCCTGAATGTGTTAAATTCTTAATCCCATTTATTTTTGTGAGGTAAGCCTATATTTGAATCCCAGTACCTAAGATAAACATGTACTATAAGTAGCACTGCAGTTATATATATACAAAGAGCAACAGCAGGGTGTGGTGACAGGAAACACACTCCAAGACTTCAACAGATGTCAGATTTTGAAATGAAGGAGCAGCCGGATCTCAAAGCAGCAATGAAGAAGAAGAAGCTTAAGGCAGGATATAAGGTAATCTGATTGAAGCCTTGGGCATTGGGTGACTCGTCTTGGGAGCCACCGATGGGTGTTCCAGTGAAATAATATAATCAGGCTGTGACTATTGGCTGTTAAACTGTCAACACAGGAAAGAGCTGTTCTTGAAAGGCAAGTTAACATCATGCTTCGCTTCTGTATATTCTGTTACAGATGACTATGGACACATCTACAGTTATTTTTGCTTGAATGCACATTGACAGTAGCTACTGACATTTTGCATTTAGGTTTTCCCATCCAGTCTGGTATTTCAGTACCAGGTTTAGGCACAAGCTCAGTTCAACCACAACAATGATGGATTTCATCATGATGACGACATAGTGAGTCAGCTATAATGTCTTGTCTTGTCTAAAATTAGAGAAACACACAAATCTAGTCTTTAAATAATATTTAAAAAACTTTAAGGCTCAGTCATTCTTTTTGCAAACCCTTCTCTGAAGATGGACACAAAGAATGGACATGGGCTTCTATTCATGTACAACTGGCAACCTGTCCAGGGTGTATAGTCCAAAGCCCTTAAAAGCATGAGGAGGAAAATAATGGATGAATAGATGATTGGAATATGACTGCATTTCTACCAGTTGTGTCTTAAATAATGTCTGGTAAAATTTATGGGAAACCTTATCTATGTAAACTTAACACATACTTGGAATTGAATGCATCTGATAACAGTGAACAATGCCTCTAACAACACAACAAGCACCAGTCCTGGAAAAACTAGTATAACATGTAGCAAAAGCACAAGGTCAGGGATAATGCAACTATGCTATTTCCTTCCTGTGTCTATTCTCTTAAGAAGAGCCGGGCTCAGACACAGATAACAAAACTCTGATCCAACCACACTGACTAAAGCCTTCCTGTTAGACGAGACCACTTTTGTGTTCACTGCACTTGTGTGTGCTGCTACACTTATATTAAACCCCACCCAATCATTCAGTACAATACTTATATCACAAAAAGAGAATACAACCCAAATTCCAAAAAAGTTAGAAAGAAGTGTAAATGTAAATAAAAACAGAATGGTAAATGGTCTGCACTGCTTTTTATTCACACATATAAACACATTGATGGGGAAGCTGCTATGCAGCTGGCCAACGCTCACCGGGAGCGTCTGGGAAGTGGGGAGACCAGTTGCAGGGGTTTTAGGAGAGGAATGTTTTCCCAAAACAACATATCAGATCTGATGCAGGATTCTAGATTCAGGATGCAGGATTCTAGATTCTAGATTGATGAAACTCTTGCCCATCTTTACATTCGAGAGGCTCTGCCTCTCAAAAATGCTCCTTCCAGTCATGTTACTGACTCGTTATGAATTAACCTAATTAGTTGTCAAATGCTTGTCCATTCGTTTTTGATTTGTGGCAATTCTTTTCCAGCCTTTTGTTGTCCCTCTTCCCACTTTTTTGAGATTTGTTGCTGCCATCAAATTCAGAATGAGCTAATATTTTCAATTAAATGGTAAAATGTCTCAGTTTCAAAATCTGATATGTTGTTTTTAAATTAAATTGAATATTTAACTAAATTTGTGCACACACTGCTTATGTGCAGACATAAGGCAACAAATAGGAAACAAATAGGTAAATAGGTTTTTCTCAATCGATCACAAGCGACACCAGCACTCACAGGGAGCAGGGTGAGCTAGCTTTAAGAATCAGATTTAAAGCCAAGACAACAAGCATCAAACAAAAATCATAGAAATTTGACCATGTATGAATCTATGATAATTAATCTACTGATGGATACATTTGAACAATTAGGGATCGATGACCTACATCTTTTCCCTCCTGGCCTGTTTACAATGATACTGAAATCCAACAGATTTATCAGATTTTGACTATCATTAAGTTAAACCCATCAGGAAATAAAAGCTTTGATGCCCACAATTTTTACCAAGCAGTTTGGGTGACAGATATCTGTATCTATCGATATTCTTTTGTGACAGTCAACTGTTACACAGTAAATACCCACTTTCTGTAAAGTAACTACTGTATAGATTGTTATAAAGGAACTTAGCTTAAGTAAGATAAATCACAAGCTTCAAGCAAGTGCTAATGTACAGTCTTATATGGCTCAGCTCTATTTAAATATGAACCCATGAGAATGTCTTTATAACAGTACATAAGAGCTGCAAGACAATAAACACAGCACAATGTCAGGACCAGTGTCTGTACTGTATGGTCAGGACAAATAACGTCATATCAAATTTAGCAGTGTTGTTGTGTCATGTGTCCTGACGACCGAATGGGAGGCAGAGCCTTTAGCTATCAAGCTCCTCTCATGTGGAACCAGCTTCCAGTTCAGATTTGAGAAGCAGACACCCTCTCTACTTTTAAGTCTAAGCTTAAACCTTCCTCTTTGATACAGCTTATAGTTAGTTATAGTTATGCTGCTATAGGCTTAGACTGCTGGGGGACCCACCCCCCAATACGCTGAGCTCCTTTCCTCCTCTTGTCCCTCTCTTCTCTCGTCTCGTCTCACTCAATTTTCAGCACTGTATGACATTACCTATGTGTGTTTTCTTCCGTAGTTGTCTTTGTCCGTCTCTGTCTCCCTCTTTCTGTTCCTTTCTGCAGGTGTCCCTGGGCTTTGAAGCTTTGTGTTTTCCAGTGTGCAGCTACTGGTCCTACCAACCTGCCTGATGTTTTGTTGTTGCAGATATCTGTTAGATCTAAAGTCTTGAAGACCTTCTAAATGGAGCGACATTTAAAAAGTATCAAACATAGTCAATCTGTATCATGACATGGACACTTATTTTGCCTTCACATTAAACACTAGAAATTATGAGGAAAATAGGAATACTATACTATTAGATGCAAAAAAATAAACTTCCTTGTATTAGTTAACACAGTTATTTAATAAAAAGAATAGACATTTCATATAAAGTCCAACAAGACTCTTTACAAGGTCCACTACTTTTCAGACTTTTTTTAAAGTCACATTATATATGTACTTTACAAGAAATTTGCACCTATTCCAGGGCTGATTTATTATTGTACAGAAATGAGAGGAAACGGGAGACAGCAAGGGAGAACTAGGCAGCAGTTTCTGGTAATTTGTGAGTTCAGTCGGAGGCTGAGCTAAATAAACCAACCAAATTACAGTTCCACAGACACCGTCAGCGCAGCCATTGCTTGCTAACTTATAGCTAAAACAGTATATATAGCACGGCTTGTTTGGGGTGAAAAACACATTTACCAAGGATGCGGTGCTATAACCATTTGGTTACTAGGGTGCTAAATGGAACAAATTACAAATATTCTACTTTAAATAAAGGTAATAGTTGTCAAGCCATTTTACTCAACATCTCTCACATGACTCATCTTGCACAGTGTAGCAGCACCGAATAAGTCAGTCAAGGGCCCGGTTAACATGGTTTTCAAGTTCAGGTCAAGTTACCAATAAATATACACTTTACACCAATAAATGTACACACCATGTACTTGGCATATTTTAATACACATCCAACACATGGGGCTATTTGGAGCAAATATTGTGAAAGCCAAACCTGGTTAATGATGACAAATGAACATGAAATAACTTTCTGCTGTAATTGACTCTCTCCACTATTCAGTCCAACTCAGAGCAGATGAAGCAGTTTGTCCTCACTTCCTTTTATTCTGCACTCCTTTAAAAGCACAAATAGCTGCAGGCCCACAGACTGCAACATCCATCTTTTACCTATAAAGCTTGGTTTGCTGAAGTGGTGGAGATTATGTTATCACTGTTAAACAGTGTAGTCTGCATGGAGGAGGACTAAGAGATATATTTGCTCTGAATTAACACATGCATTAGATTCCCTGCTACAGTTCAACATTAGAAAGACACTAAAACCTAATGTTTCAAATATACATATTGAGGGGGAATCCTTGTAACAAATGCATTTTGCCAATTTTGAACTGCGGTTAAGATTTTGTTTAGAAACACCTTATCAGATTTTGCTAATAGCTAATTTCCATGTTCACAAATAAACACAAACACTAGTTTAGGGAACTATGGAATGATAAAGCCCACACAGCCACAATATCTGTGTGTGTGTGTGTGTTGGGGGTGGGGGGGGGTTCTTATGATAGAGCTGTCAACCACCAACTTAACCATCAGCCACACAAACACACACTTGAATGTGATGTAACTGCTTTCCCCTCCTGTGTGCATATGAACCCGCGCACACAGCAAAAACTACTGACATTCATATATAATGCTGTAAACATGGCAACTTGTAATTTGATTTGAGCAAACACAGTCTATTTACTTTGCTGTGTTGTGTGTGTGCAGCACAACTGCACACACACACACACACACATCTTTATTTCATTACATCTCTGATGCTGTTATACTATCTGACCGATTTATCTAACACTGTTCCTTCTTATCAGCAGTAGCCATAGAGAATGATTGGCCTGAAAGGTGGTTGTTACTGATGTATGTATGATGGATGTATTTAATGGTTTCAGTGTTACTAAACTACAGACATGTTGCAGCAGTGAAGGAATGTTTGAATGATGTAAAGGCTTATACAGACTTTGAAAAGCCTTAAACTACCAATACTTTATAATAATTTTGTTTGGGGCAGTTAATTAAAAGCAAAGCCACTATACTTAGTGGTAGGTTTGTTCCTACCCAGTCATGTAATTCACAGGAGTGTATGGGGTTAGTTAGTTAAAAGGTTAGTTCAAAAGTTCATAGCTAACCTGAAAATGACAGAAAATGTAGTACTTCCCTAACTTTAAAGCCTTATAGTTTACTTGCATTAGGCAGCTATGCGCTCAGAGCTTCTAGGCTTTTTGTATACAGCAGCTTTCAAAGAGCTAACAGCTGTTTGACTACTGTCACATCTTAAAGCAACAGTGATGCTCTTCAAGGTTGTAAGCTGTGTTCTAAGAAATGGTATAACCTGAGAATATTATGTTGTTGAATATTATCTAAAATTTTCATCTTGTGAGAACATCATGAAGCATATTTTGCAGTGAGAGTCAGATTATCTTTAATTTTGCAAATGAAGAACATGTCTTAGTCTCAGTTCTGAACATATCATGCTTAAAAATCTACAGCAGACACTCTGACAACCACTCCTCCAGCGTTGCTGTGGCAACACACACACACACACACACACACATATATATGCACAAATAAAAAGCTCTCTTGATATGCAGTAGAGGAAGAGGCAGTGCAATCAAATAGCATTCAAAGCCAAAAAGCTCCTTCCTGTAATTATCTCCTTGAAGTCAAGCCAGAGGCCTGACACACCTACAGTGCATGTGTGTGTGTGCGTGAGTGTGTAAGAGTATGTATTTAACAGAATGGGTGGGTAAGAGCACAGAAGGCGACTTCTTCCATAAACATAAGACCACCGCAGATGAACATTCAAGTACACAGATAACAAGTCCACACACACATACACAAATCAGTGACACTTTCTGGGAGAGGACATCCAGAAACATTTTTCCCCTCATTGTCCCTCACAAGCCAACAGCCATCTTCATCTGTGTTTGTGTGTGTATGTGTGTGTGTCCTCAGCAGGCTGTCTCTCTCCCCAGGGAAACTGGCGAGACAAGAGAGCAGATGAGCAGAATGCTGGGAGCTGCTGCGGTGTTTGCCTTGCTTACTGGGCATTCACAAATACGGCTACAATGTATTTGTCTGTAGCTTAGCTCTGGTGAAGCTGCACTTCTGGGGGTGTGTTGTGCTGAGGATATTCTTAACCTACTCTGCCTGACTGGGCAGTTTTTTTCTGACTATCCCCAATGCTAAATACTAACCATGCTGACAAATTAAAAGTCATTCTAGCTTTTGCCATTGTTTGTGTATCCTCACAAAGCATCATAGCTTGCTTTCCATTGACAGTGAATGGGCAGCTACCGCTGGCCCAGACTTTTGTGGCCGTATATGTGAACGCCTGGTTAGAGTGGAGATACACAGACACACACCACAAATGGCCTGGTAGCTCAGTGGGTAGATGCGATGCAGAACTCTGTGGCTGCCCACTGCTCCCCCAGTGGGATGGATTAAATGCAGAGAAAGAATTTCATTGTAACATGTATGTGTAATGTGTATATGTGCTCAGTGATGACAATAAAGATTCTTCTAAAACTGTCTGACCCATAGCAATAACTACGCTTAATTAAATAACAGAATAAAACACACAAAAATAGTACACATCCATTTGAGCTACACAACAAATCTACTTTGTAAAAGTGCTGTTTATGTTCAAGTTGTTAAAAGTTAGGTGTTCTTTTTGTTCTGTCTTTGTATTTTTTTTTACAAGTATTCTTTATGTACATTGTGCCCACTGTAATATCCCCCCTTGCCTACTCTTAGTGACTTTCATTCTCATAGTTTGCCCCAGTAGTACTATAGTCTTTAGATTCCTCTTCGTGAGTGTTTTTCTCCCAATGAGTGAACTTTTTTTTTTTTTACTTACTGAGTGTATTTCTGTGTCGATTTAGCTTCCTCATTTAGAGTGATTTCCTGTTTATAGATTCAGCCTCCTCCTCGAGAGTGATTTTTGTTTATAGTGTTAGTTTTCTTAGTGTTAGCAATTTGTTTATTATATTGTTCCCTCCTACCATCTGTAGTGAGACCGTTTATGTTCCTTTTGTTTTTCTGTTTTCCCCGGCATGTTGGCTAAGAAACTATTGTATATCAAGCAATCTTATATTTATATTGCAACCTCGACACATCTCGACCCCGCTTTTAGGGCTGCCTGATAGAGCATTACACGAGTAGGTGATTGTAACTCTGTGTCTGACTTACTATGGTTTATACATTTGCTTAAAATGACAAAAATCAGCATATTTTATGACTGATTACTGTGAGTCATGTCTGTGTGTGGAGGGTAGTGAGAACACTGAGCATTTTGGGGTCAAGAAACAAGGTAAAGTTCTGGGTTAGCTTCCATTACTTTTTCACCACTGAGTTACCCAGGATTCAATTTTTGAATCACTGTTTCACACATGTGCAGCTATGAAGATGACATGCTGATTTACCTGGCTTCTTCCCAAATGAATGTTTTCTGTGAAACTGGACTTGGCTTTAAGATTGCTAATTTTCTGAAGCCGAATTGCTGAATTAAGTGGGTAATTTTTTTAAATGTAATTTTGTGCTTCTTTTGTAGTGTTGTTTCACATTCTTACTTTTAACAACTGCCACCTTTGCAGGGCAGATGAGACACAGCGGTTTCGAGCATCCTACAGGAAGGATGAATATGTAGGCCTCAGTCCAATCCAGATTAAAATCCTGGTTTTCTGTGTAATCCTTTCGTCGTTTAGCACAGTTCTTCTCACTTCTCACTTCATATTTTTTTCTACCTGTCACTGTTGCTGTTTTCACTTGGAATGCAGGTTTTCCACACCTGTAATCGGTTAAAGGCCTGCCCTACTCTGCCTGTGATTGGCAAACATTTTTATTTTGAAAAATCTAACTCCTTGTGCCTAAACTGATGGCAAAGAGTATTGACCAAACAGAGACAGGTAGGATGTCCCTGTTGCTGAGTACCAGTGTAGAATCAGAAAAGAGTCGCTGGTCAAAATGTAATCTCCACCAAAAGTGAATAAAAACAATGATATGTCGGTTTCGGCTCTGGGTCCGGACAGGATAGGGCCTGGGTAAAGACCCAGACCGCAGTCTGACTATTAGTGACTCCTAGTATATTGCATCTATGCAAGTATACAAATTCTATATACAGGTGAAAAGCAATGTCAAATATCTAAGAAAGGTGTTGGCCCACCATGTGTCCCCAAAACACTTCCAATATGACTAGACATTGACTTTACAACTCTCTGGAACTCTCCTACAGGGTTGAAACGCCATTCTATCAAACGATAATCCCCTATTTGGTACGCTGACAAAGATAACGGAGACTGCAGACATGTCAGCCCAAAATTTTGCATAGGTGTTCAAATGAGCTCAGATCTGGAGACCTCAAAAGCCACACCATATACAGTAATTCACATAATTCTTATACTTTAAACAAACCTTTCCGTGACACTATATGTCCTATTTAGAAGCATCTGTATTTACTGTTAGTCTTTCTACCCATTTATTTTTCTTTAAATTTGTCCCCCAACTGTATTAAGAAGCACATTTTACCTCACATTTTACTACTTGTTTTTAAAAATGTAATTTACATGTTTGGCAGCTGTGATATGAAAACACAAGCCTGTCTCACACTGCATCATTGTGTGTGACAATTCTAAAATGTTTAGGGGTTTATTGTCTGCTAATGCAAAACTCAGTTATTCACAGTGAAGATGGACAATGACCTCAGCATACTATTTGAATGGTCTGCAGTTATATAGTGCTTTTCTACCTATTGGCACTCAAAACGCTTTACACTGCTTCTTATTCACCCATTCACACTCACAATCACACACACACTCATACACCAATGGGGGAGCTGCTATGCAGGTGGCCAACGCTCACCAGGAACAACTAAGTTGGGGTTCAGTGTTTTGCTCAAGGACACTTCGTGCCAGATTGGTGGACAACCGCTCTACCTTCCTGCGCCACAGTCGCCCCGATGTGAGACTCATCACTCTAAACGAGGAAGCTCATAAAGGTTAGAGAAAGCAGAAAGTTCTCTTGCTGACATACAGCCCCTGATCCTCTCTGGGCTAGTTTACATCATTGTTTGGGAAAAGCTCAGTTTACCCAGTACACACTGAAGACACCAAGCTCGTGTTGCAAGATTTACACAACACACAATTCTGGAAAAACCCAGTATTTTAGACAAAATATGTTTTTTTTAACTCTATACTCAAATTCTGGGAAAAGTCAGAAACAAGAATAGTCTCCCTGTTGTAATCACAGTTTTGCCTGCTTGCAATTAGCTGATTTGCAACAAGACTGACATTGTACAATTGCAACTAACCATACAGTTTTAGTCAAAATGTCTTTTGTATATTTTTGAAGCTATGTCTTTTAACCTTTTCAGCTTTTTTGGATGGTGATAGTATAGGGCAGACAAAAAAAAGACAAAAAGAGTGAGAGCCATGCCATACCACAAAGGACACTGCAGATATTTGCAATGCACCTGAACTATGAGTTGTTCCAGATGGTCGACAATTTGTGTTCAGAGTTACAATATCACCTTAGCACATTTGCAATTAAATGCTTAAATACTAAATATTTGCTCATTCTCATATTGCAGTAAAGTGCCGTATATACGGTATGTGAATGGAATTTGCAGAAGATCAAAATGTGTCCCTGTATGGATGAATTATTGAATGGGCCTAATGGACACAGACCTTTTGGAATTACCGTTAATATTTGTAGGGAGAAGCTCAACAACCACAAAGATGCAAAACTACTCAAAAAAATATAAACAAAGACCTAGAACTTTCCAAAAGATTTACAAAATGACCAAAAATAAATTAGATACCTAACATTCTAAATAAATTAAGGTAATTTACTGCAAAGGGACTTTAAAACAAACTTTCCCCTGCTGGTGCCTAGAAACGCATTTCCCACGATACAACTACTGTAAATGCGCAGGTGTGTAGAAATACATGGATATACAAAATGCTGATATACATGCAAAGCTCTCTTTGCGTATGTAGCTGTGTGCATTTGGAGTTTTTTCTGTCTCCTGACTGGATTAAAGCAACCACTGCCCTTTTGAACTCCCATGTTTTGTGCCGTTCTCTGTGCACGCAACAAATAAGGCAAATAAGGCCTTAAGCCCTGACCACTTTGCAAATCTCTCATGACCTGCCAGTGCAATGAGCCTCTGCACGGCATAGCAGCTGGTGCCATTGCCTTTTAACCACTGTCTCATCTGCACCCCAGACTGCACTTACAGGCCAGGTACAATACACACAAGTATACTGTTATGCTGAGAGAGCAGCACCATCTCTTTAGATAACAAGAAAGACAAAAAGGGGGGGTTGTGCATCTTTAAATCTTCTTCAAGAGGGAGAATGTGGGCTGGGGTGAGGAGAAGATGAAAATGGGATGACACAAGCAGAAGATAGAGGATAGAAAATGAAAAAAAAAAGAGCACACTCTGCAAAGTCAAACATTATCTGCATGCTGGGTGTTCAGCTAACTAAAGCTGCTGCAGCTCTTATTAATAAGAGACAAGAGCCAAGGTTCACTTCACTGATGCTCCATAAAAGTGAAGTGAGCTACAATTTGTTATCATTAGAAATCAGACTTAAAATTCAGAGTTCAGTAGAGAAAATGAACACAGAACAAACCTAATTCATAAATAGCGAAATATACTAATCAAGGAGCTCAACCATATTGCATTTAAGCTACGTATTGTCTGTGTAAGGAGCTTGATACCAGTTGCATTCTGCATGAATCTTACTGTAATACACCTTGGTTCTAATTTACATACAGTAGATTGCATTGTATCACCAATTTCAACAATAGCTTCTTATTTTAAACTTTTTTTAAACATTTCTCAAACTGGAGGTAATAGTCCATATGTTTGGGATGGATTGGTTCACATTCTGTGGTATCACATGTACTCACAATAAACTACAGTGTGCATGTGTTTATGATTGTGAAAGACAATGACAGAAAATAAAAATAAAAAGCATCAGGTCTTACATAAACACACAACAATGGCTTTTTTAGAAACAGTTCTGTGAAAAAATATTCTCTGTGTCTGTGTATCTCATGTAATCCAATACCTAAATCACAATCTGAAAAATAAAGTGTTCCCTAAATTTAATACAAGTTCAAATCTAGACTTTGACTACACAAAGGCTGTTACATCAGTACCCAAACACGGCTTTGTCTAAGATGTATAGTTTTAGAAATAGCTTTGTAACCCGTCCTATACTGATGGATTTCAGTTTAGTAGTTTAGTTTTACCATAGGCCCCATTTGCTTCAGTAATACCAATAATTATCATTTAAAAATTATATTATTTGTTCGCCGTTTAATTTGTTTGCAAATTACATGTTTTTTTGAGAAAACAAAATCCAGGTACAAAAATACAAAATTGTTAGGAAAGAATTTGAATATTACCCAAAATAATAGAGCAAATAAAGCATTTTGAAACATCAATCTGTTTATGACTGTTGGTTCACATGAATATACAGAACTAAAGCAAAAGCACAAAGACACCTAAGTTGGGGTTTCTGTTTCACAACATTTGAGAAAACAGAAGGACAATGAGGAAACTCCTGGAAATCCAGTCACCCATGATGCATCTGTCAATCCAGTCACACAGATGGATGCTCACACTCTCACACACACACACAATAAAAAATGTGAGAAAGAGACAGACTCATGTTTCTGTTACCTCAGTGGACATAGTTGACTTAAACCTAATCATGATCACTACATGCCTAACCTTAGCCACAAGGTTCACTCTAAATTGTAGTGATTTATATTATTATAGTACTTTGTCCTGTGTCCCCACAGTCTGACTGTTAAACACGTCCTCATGACATCAGTAAAATGTAATAATGCAGTAATAATATGTATGTATACAACCACAAAAAATAATTTACACACACACATGATCCAAGTGCTCCTCTTGGCACACAATGCAGGCTGCAGGCTTGTGTAGCTACCCTGCTTTTTAATGACCCCTAATTATCCAGCAGTAAAACATCAGCTGGCGATCAGAAAAAGTTCGACAGGTCAAATCCTTTCAGGCACTTGGATCCGAGTGGCTCCTAAACGCTGTTAAATTGAAGGCTTTCATTCTAAAACACTATCAGCACCACAGGGATGGAAATAAGGACTCATTAGCGCAGCATGGAAAATATTTTTAGGAAGTTATGTCTCGCTTCAAAAAAAAAGATGTATGAATATAGTACCAAAGCTTTTTTAAGTCCCAGGGGACAGGTTTATGTAGTGTCTTTACCCAAAGTGGTTTAAACATTAATCTCTACACACAAACAACCATGTTAGCTCTCAAGTCTAGTCTATAGCTACAGTAGTAGAGACATGTCTCTGTATCTTCTTGTGACACGAGGTGTGGGTTCTATATCCGACAATAGGTACGTTTTCACAACAAAGGATTTTCCTAAGAGCTAAAGTCCACTAGTCTTGCCTTGGGTAAATGTCCTCAAGGAAAATGTGATTTGATTGTCTAGAGCAGGACCAAATCCCTGGAAATATTATGCAAATTAGCCTTCTGATGTATGAAACGTTCAATCCCTTTTTGCGGTGGCAATTAAACAACCCCACCCATTGTGTCACAGGTTTTGAAATGTGTCACATGTCAAAAGATACTATTTGACCAATATTTTCAGCATAGTGTAATTGTAATCTGACCAAGTACGTTTTTGGAAGGTAGAACTACAGGTCCAGAACTAAATTATAACGTGGTTCCTCTAAACCAAGACAAAGGAGGCCGGGTGGCTCAGTGGTAGAGGACTGGGTTGGGATGCAGAAGGCTGGTGATCTTTGATCCTCTACAGCAACACAAAATATTTCCCTAAAAGCTTTCACAGTCCCCAGAAAGTATTCAATTGGTATAAATGGTCCGATTTTCTGCAACTTTCTTAAACCAACAATTTGTGGAGGTAAGAAAGACTTTGAACTCTTAAACTTTTCCATTTTACTAAAATATTTCAAACCACCTCTTGCTCACTGTCAGCTTGAATCAGTTCCAGCTCCTGTAGTTCAGTTTAAAATGGTTTCTATAATTCATGGACAGATGAAGTGTTTGAATGTTTTCTCTTCAGGTGCCTGTGTAGAGCATCCGTGCTGCAATTGTGTAACCTACTTTGTTTTGATGACATGATGAACTGCTTATGCAACCGAGTCAGAATCTGACTATTCTGCTGCCTTGAGACTATTGCTGTTTGGTTTATCCCATCCATTTTGGTCATTTAAAAAAAAAAAAATCCTTTTGGCTTATTCTGTAAGGTTAGGTCACCTCAGCAGATCCTTTGGTCTGCATGTTGAATTGGCAAATTTTTACGCTGGATGTGTAAGGTACTCGTTTTAGGGTTAAGGTACTTGACACAACTCCTCAGTTTAAAATAAGGTTTATTATAAAAATAATAGTTAGAAAAACAGGATGGAGATGTAGTAAGTCCCCCGACTTACTAGATGGTGCTGAACTCCAGTCTATGAGAGAGGACAAGATGAGTATCTTGACTGTGTCTTGTGGGATATGGTGTCTGAACACAAAAACAAAACTTACTAGAGTCAGTGGGAAGATGAGTGGAGACTAGAGGAGAAGCAAAGTTCTTATGGGGAAGAGTGGACTGTGGTCCTGGTAGAGTAGACGAAGTAACTTGATTTACTTGACAATAGGTTAGTTGAGTAACTTGACAATAGGGTAGGGAAATGTTGGAAGGAGGGGACACTGAGGAAGATGTAGTTGTCTGGATCTGAACACAGAGGCAGGCCTGGTAGTGAGCGTGTGGCACGTAGCTGTTCTGAATCTCCAATCCCTGACAGTGAAGAGAACTCCGAAAATCCCTTTAGTGATTCAGTGCCCTAGTGCAACAGTCTCATAGTTCTGGATTCCATAAATCTCTTACATGACACAGACATGGTTCATAGGTAGGAAAGCTGATCTAGATGAACGCTGGAAGGAAAGCAGACAATCTGGCAGCTTGACGAGGGAACTGAGGAAGTATATAAACAAAGTGATGAGTGGTGACTTGAACTAATTGCCGGTGATTAGTAAATGGGGGAAAATGTGACAAGACCAGGAGCAGGAAGTGGCTGTAAAATAAAAGTCTTGAAGGGGGAAGTGAAGTTGGTGATCCTGACAGGATGTCCTTCCTAATGCAGCTCCTCCCAATTTCTACCAGGCTTGGGACCAGTGCTTAGTGCTGCATGGCTGGAGATGTGCTGTCAGAGGTTCAGTGTCAATGTCGGGTAGGGCAGGGCGCAAGCCTCCGACCCTATGGTTGATGAGCTCGGACTATTAGTTGCAGTCTGGATTAAAAAATTGCTTCCTCATCATCGGAAGTTGCCTCCTCATTCATTTCAGTGAGCAAACATTGGCATCACTGGGATGCTGATACCGACTTCTTCTCAAAACATGCAGGGTTGTCCAGCACAAACAATTAATATGGTTAAGTTTTCACAGCAGTGTGTTTTAACCTTTGACAAAAATAAACTATGTATGTCACTCTAACACGTACGCACAGGAACGGGTCAGTAGATTCTGACGGGAGTCAAAATCTGGAGGGCATCAATACATTTGATACCAGTCTGATTTGTAAAGCACACTACAATGTGTGTGGAACTTTGTGTGTGTTAACCAGTACTGCAGAATGGGTCTGGGTAATTCCCTCCATATAAGGAATAGATCTTGAGGAATCTTGATTTTCCCAGTAAAGTGACTGGCCTGTGCCTGCAGCAATGACTGGTCAGCAGATTGAAGCACACTCTTATCCTTAGACATTACTACAGTTAGGGGGGAAAACACCAGCAAAATGTTTATGGGTTGATTCAGGCTTTGATAAAATTATTTTAGCAGCTTTGTGTTTGGTACATTAAAAGTAATTCCAAGAACTAAATCTTGCAATTGCATTGCTTTGTTGTGATGCTCTCTGTCTCTCTTGATCTTTATTGATAGCGGGAAACCTGACTAAGCATCTTCTACCTCTTGCTGTTTCACATAGTTAGGACATATCCATGCTACAACAACAGCCTTGTGCAGCTGCCTGAGGTCAAGTGTCTTGTTTCTGTCGACCTGTCTGCCCATCTCTCTCTCTCTCTCTCTGTCTCTCTCTCTCTCTCCATGTAAGGCTGCAAGTCTATGGAGGCTGGTTTAACGGAGAAAGGGGAACAAGGGAAAAAGTGAAGCACAGATGGAGAGTTTGAGGAAGAAAGGGAAAAGTGAAAGGCTGGTAATTGATTCAATCTCCAAATCCTGCTGAATCTATCCATCAGTCAGTGAAATACAGGTGTCAACAGCTAGCAAACAGCCGCCTGTCAGAGCAACCGGTGAGTGTTGCAGATGATAGGAATCCCACAGCTTTGAATTTCCACTGTTTGGATGTGACTGTGTGAGCCAAACAGACTTTCACACAGTACAATTTAATCTGTCTGTTCCTCTTCTATGTTTCTGTCTTCAGTGGCAGCAAGCAGTAACTCAAAGGCTCAATCAAGGGTTGTTAGTTGTTGTTAACATCTATATGGAAAAATCAAAACCGGCAGAAAGGACTTTCTTTCTTTGGTTATTGAATTATTTGGTCAGAAATATCTCCTCGAGATCAAAGGCTTATTTGCAAGAGAGACCTGAGAGTGAATTAAATGTACAGAATCGGGTGGAATTTTAACAATAAATTACGTTAGAGTGATGTTGACAATAAATATCCTAACAGAATGGCTATGTTTAGGTAATAGGACGCTAAAAATGCCAAGAGACGGTATTTACCTGGAAGCTGGTAGTTCCTGTGTTATAGTCATAAATGAGAACTGTAAAATGCAAAACTAATTTTTTTAATCTTAATTTTATGGTAATACATGTAGTGGTAAAGATGGATGACTATTGAAGTGAAGCCTTGTAAAAACCCGCACCCTTTAACTATAAGTGGGTGATGTCACTCAAATTTACAAATAGTAGTTGTTACAAGTATTTCTAATTTAATTTTAGGTCTTAATTTTGTCTGAAGTAATTTAGCTTTAAAATTATTATTTTAAAGCTAGGTTATTTCTTGTTATGTGGGTTTGTTGTTCCTAGTAATGTGGTTTGGTTATTTCTTGTTATAGTGGTTTGGTTCTCCTTTGTTAGGTTGGCATTAGTTTATTAGTTTATTTATTTACTTTACACTGTTCCCTGTATTAGTTACCGCTGTTAATTTCCTATTGCCTCTAGTTTAGTTTGTTTAGGTTTTATTCCCTTCTTTCTATTCCTGTTTAGTTTATTTATCCCTGTTAATTTACCCTCTTACTTATTAGAATTAGTTAAGGTCTAGTCTGGTCCCTGAGTGTACCCTACCTTGTGTTAGTTTTCTTTGTGTGCCCCTCGTTTGTTGGTATAGCTGTACTGTCTGTCGTTCTCCCTATTCATGTATAGTTTGTCATTTTGTTGTTTTTAGTTCTGTAAAGTTTATTACCCTCCTGTTGGAGTGATTTTCAGTTGTCTTTAACCCTCCTGTTTCTTTATTAATAAATACCCTTTTCTTTATACCTCCTCTTGCCATCTCCTTACTTGGGTCCTTGTAAAGTACTTATACAAACCGTAACAAACAATGTAAATGGTCTGCACGTATACAGTGCTTTTCTATCGGCACTGAAAGTGCTTTACACTGCTTCTCATTCACCCGTTCGCACTCACAATCACACACCGATGGGGGAGCTGCTATGCAGCTGGCCAACGCGCTCCAGGAGCAACTAAGTTGGGCTTCAGTGTCTTGCTCAAGGACACTTCGGCATAATTATCTACAATATTAATGTTCAACTGAAATATGAAACATATATTGTATAAAGTTGAACTTGCTGTATATATTAAAATATAGGAAAGCCACTCCTTTCGTCTTGCTATTCATCATGGTAACTAATGTAAGCTGTCTAAAAACCACCCAGAAAAAGTGAAAGCATCATAGTTGAACAGGTCAGAGCAGGTGACATACTTTGTGGATTAAAACTATTAAACAGTTCACATTTCTCCACGTTGTGGTCTGACCTTAAACCCACAATGTCTAGACTATTGTGACGAGCAATCCATTCCTTAACAAGATAACAGCACAGTCATTTTCATTCAGACTGGCTGGCTAACATGATAATGGCTCCTTTTATTTTCCAATAAATCCGGCTCTGAACTACAGGAGAGAGAGGTGCTGACTCGAAAAACTAATTTCCTACTTTCGTTCATTCTCTGCTGTTTTCCTGGAAGCTGGTGTTCATGGGCGTGTAGTGCACAGAAAAGCTGCATTCAGATTGTCATTTAAAGGAAAATAAAAAAGCACCTCTCATTTGTTTGAATGTTTAGACCATTTACAAAGCAAGCGAACAGCATTCGCAAAATTTTTTGTAATTGTCTCAATCTAAGATGAGGCAGTTGTTGATAATTTTCGAGATTATGAATAAACTACTGGGGTGTCTTTCTCTAATAAGCTGTAAAAACAGACATTTTCCCCCTGAAACTGGACCTCCCTAATTACTTCACTTATCCCTGAAACAACACACCCCCACCAACAGCCATGGGAGGAAGGGGAGAGAGGCCCTCACATGCAGTCATTAGCTTCAACAGTGCTAAGAGAATTGTGTGTTTGTGTGCAGTGGCAACAGAGGAATTTCTGTCTCATAGCCAGACACAGGTAGGAATGCTAACAGAATAACTTGCCCATCTGCTCAACATAAAGACAGTCTACATTGTATATAGAACAGCTAGAGTAAAGAGAAGCTCATTTTTTGCAAGACTGCTGTTAATCATCACAGAAACTGTCTTTCATAAAACTATATGCTTCAGATTTGTTACCACTGTCATCCAGCAAACCGACCAGTTATTCTGCTAGCACCACAAAAAGCAAAATGGCAGTATTTGGGCTTCATCATACATGTCTTACAAAGTCTGAGCATATTGATCAGTACTGGATAGTAGATGTGCTGCTAGTTTACACACTGCCCAAAAATTACATACCTGTACAACTAAGGAAGGCAATTACACCCACATTTTCTACAAAAATAATCACACGCAAATGAAATGGCACACTGGAAATACATTGATACTGAACATAGCAAGACAAGACATGTTTGTCCACCTAAATACGCAATCTAGCACTAAAATATCCTGTTTCATTTTCTGCAAAAATATGCCAGTGCAGTACAACAGTGCAACATGCAGTTCTCTGTATACAGTATTATTTTATATTAGTTATTAAGTATTTTTTAGTTATGTTCACTTCAGTCACTTCACAAGCAGTGTTTAATAGATTTTAATCCACAATCTTTCTCTAGAGAGACTGAAACCAATCTCGAACCAATCTCTGCATAAGAATGCAAGCAAAGATCCCAATAAGGTGGAACAAGCTACTAACTTTGGACGCTCATCAAACTCACTCCCAATATACTTCCAAAATACAGAACTCTTCCGCACCTTCCTATGCACTTAAATCTATTCTATCTAAAAAAAAAATGTTTTCTTACTCTTGTATCTCATGAAATGTAAACACTTTTCTGATAGGACTTTGCTTTGGTGTTCTCTCTTTGACTTAGATTTTTGCTTGCCTTGTACCTCACTTGTAAGTCGCTTTAGATAAAAGCGTCTGCTAAATGACTAGAAGTAAATGTAAATGTAATTGGGATGTTTTTCAGCAGCAGGAACTAGGAAACTAGTCAGGATAGAGGGAAAGATGAAGGCAGCAATCTACAGAGACATCCTTGATGAAAAGCCTGTTCCAGAGGACTCTGGACCTCAGACTGGGGCGACCGTTCATCTTTCAACAGGACAACGACCCTAAGCACACAGCCAAAGTAACAGGAGTGGCTATGGGAAAACTCTTTGAATGTCCTTGATTAGCGCAGCGAGAGCCCAGACTTGAACCCCATTGAATATCTCTGGAGAGATCTAAAAATGGCTGTGCACCAACATTCCCCTTTGATTATGATGGAGCTGAAGAGGTACTGCAAATAAGAATGGGATAAACTGCCAAAACTAGGTTTACCAAGCTTGTAGCATCATACTCAAAATGTCTTGGGGCTGTAATTGGTGCTAAAGGTAAAAAGCAAAGTATTAAGCAAAGGTGGTGAATACTTATGTAAATGTGATTTTTTTATTCAGTGTTTATTTTTCATACATTTTCAAAGATTTTAAGCAAACTTCATTATGGGGTATTGTTTGTAGAATTTCAAATATTTAGATAATTCTTCTAGATAATTCTTTATTATCCTGTAGCAGACCTTGATTAACATGGGAATTAATTTTCACCACAATGGTAAAGCTCTCCAGGCCCAAAAACAGGAAAGCAGTCTTTCTCTCACTAGTTGACATACCTCTAGATATTATCTATAACGATAGCAGTATAAAAGTTACTCATGTCATCTAAGGACTTTGGCTGTTACCAATCTGTTTTATAAGCTTCAGTTATTGCTTTTCTGTCATCAATCACCACCAGACAGTGGGAAGCTCTTTTGGAAAAGCAAAACTCAGTATTGCAGTAGTTAACAGTTACTAATTCTTCCAGAACAGAAAAGCCTTTTAAGCTTCAGTTAACACAAACTATGAAATCTTAGAATACACTGCCAGATTGAATTATGCTATGACTCACTATGTATTCATAGCTGTTACCACTGGCTCTCAACCAAATAAATTCCAGTTTTCTGGTAAAAATTTCCCTTGTATTTATTCAACCGCTGTCAAAGGCACAATTTTATTTCCTAATGATGAGGCAATATGTTTATCTGTGGCAGGTGTATAGACAAAAGCAGAGGTAAGTGGCAGTAACTCAGTATCATTTATCACTGAATAATTACACTGATAATAATTACAACTAATTCATTTGGCCAGATGTCTCTCCACCTCCACAGCAGTCTATGGCATAGTAATCATTTCCCTATCAGGTGCCTTCTTTCTTCTTACAAACAGCCCAAAATATTGTTATGCTCTACTTCCTCCTCTGAGAGGCAGCATAAGAGTGAGAGAAACAAACAGATTAGTTAATTAGCGGCTGTATCATCTCTGCTCTCTGATGGTCTATTTACTACTTCCTGTGTGGACGATGGTGCTACAGAGGCATGGGAGTCGACCTCAAACATTTCTGGGAAAGAGTCAGGGAAAGTAAATGCATAATTTATGAAAACCTTGTTAACATTTTAGCATGTTCACATTCACGCTTTAACAGCTGGAGTTGGCATTTAACAAAAATATTCTGCCCGTCATAATTTAATATTCCAGCCTAAACAAAGCTATCAGACAGCAGGATGTCAGCAAAGACAGGCGTTTGTGTTTTTCAGACATAGAATAAACTCAATAGGTACAATTCAATCAGGAGAATTAAAGGGGAACACTGGGTAAACATTCTGTAGCCTAGTAACAAATTGACTAAGCCTGTAATCTGGGGAACTAACTGAGGACCAGTAAGCTTTACTGATCATATGTCCTTCATGTCCTCCATGTCTCAGGCATGTAGATGGACCCTCTAAAACATCAGAAAGATCTATCTCTCTTAGCCCATATGGGCCATTAATGTTCTCAATGGCCCATATGAACTCTATAGCTTGGAAGGTCCCTCTTCTGAATGCCAGTAGACACAGTAGGTTGTTATATTGCCTCAACTGTCATGATTACATCACTAAATGTGGCACTACAACTTTGTTATAGAAGTAGGGAAACTACAATTTTAGGATGTGGCACAAACAATATTTGGTTAGGCTTCATGCTCAGTAGCCCCCTGCCCAATGTCACAAAAACCTGAAACATTTCTTCTCATCACAGTTTTCTTTCAATGACTTCTCCCTGACTTGACTATTTTCCTGCTTTGTAAGTCACTTTGGATAAAAGCATCTGCCAAAAAGCTAAAATTAAATGTAAGTTTGGCTGACTTTGCTTAGTGCTTTGGTGATTTTGTTTTTCACTAGAACCAAATAGAAGATAACAGAGGATCAAATTTTTGAATGACAGGTTTCTGGTTGCAGGACAAATATCCTAGACTCGGCAGTTCTGTTCAAAAATATTGCTAGGAGCCAATAAACAAGAGTAACTCTCTAGTCAGAGTGCACAAACACAAACACACGCACATACACATTCCACCATGTGACCTGACCATGTATGAGGAACAGCCAGAGGCTCCAGATCACAATTATTCAGTAGCAGGTAAGGAAGGTCACAACCCATGGGTATGCACACACACACACACACACACACACACACACACGGAAAAAGAAACAATTGACCTTGTTGTGCCACTGATGAAATCAGGCGGCCTTATTTCACTCCTAAACAAAAGCTGACCGAACCATATTTGGCCATCCTGCAGTCTCACTCTGCCGTCTCAGACACACACACAGACACATATAAACATGCTCAAACACACACTACAGCACAAGGCATTTCCAGCCTAAAGTAAAGTGTCTCTCCCAATCGACAAATAGCAGTATTGAAAACAGAATAAGGTCGTCCTTGTCTTTGTCCTCATCCTTTTGTGTTTTCCACAGGGAGCCACAAATCACACCGATCAATGTGAGAGAGGAAGAGGGTGTTTCATGCTTGTGTGTGTGTGTGTGTGTGTGTGTGTGTGTGTGTGTGTATTGGTCATCCTAGATACTGAGTTCAATGATGGTCTGGTGGCTATTTCCTAAAATCTTGCCAAATAATGATAAATGAGTCATATCATAATAGCAAAGATTATGTTAACACGCAGCCACAAACTTTATCTTATCACTAAGTAAAGAATTGACTTATCACCATACAGAGGAATCTTGCTTGATGCCTGTTTCACATATGAACTCTGGACAATGTCAGGAGAGATCAGCTCTGGATATTGTCCGAAAATGAGTTATACACATGTCACACATCGGGAGATCGCCCGAGTCAGAAGTGTCCTTACTGGAGAAACGCTGCTTAATTTCTGTGTGCACACAGGAGCACACACAGAAACACTGTCAACACGCCCATTGACTCACTTTAAATCCTCCCAACAATTCAGGACAGAGGAGCTGCACCCATGAGCTTAGATACATCACACAGGTACAGTACTAGGAGGTTCACATTTGCTTTTTCACATGCACCCCCTCCAGACAGACTCAGGACTCAGAATGTCAGGATTCCTGTTCATGTGTGAAAGTGACTATAAACTGGAGCTTCCACATACCTGCATTTCTAAAAATCCCATACGGGCCCCTTCCTACAATCATCAACTAGCGCTCATTGTTGATCAAGACCTAAAGAGCAGTGAAGCCAGTGCACACTAAAGATCATATCCAATATATTTGTACTCCTTGTTTTGTACTCCCCAATTTTACAAAGCCTTGAGGTTTTAGGTGACCCCCCTTTGTTTTACATTTCCATTATCATTGTCCATAGGCTCTGAAAGAAACAAGGTTGCATTTCTCAGTCTGATTTGAAGGACCTTTTGAAATGAAACAGCTTTGTCGTGACACTGTCATCAAATGCAGCCTTGAAAGACTGCAGCCCCTGAGTTGAGACACAGCTTGTATATAATTTGTGATTAAACTTTGGTTGAAAACACCCCAGACACTCTTCTATTTTGTCGCAAAAAGCTTAAGACTCGCATAACCTTTAACAACTTCTAGGACAGATGGTGCTAATTCATCAAGTGACCAAACACTGGAACAGCAAAAGATCTGTCTTTTTCCTGTCCACATTTGGAAATATCTCTACATGAGGCGTTTGCCTCTATCCAAAAACAAACAAAACTTATTTTTACAGTGCACACAAAAATAGCATTCACTTTGTGTTAATTCACATCCTGCTTAAGTGGAAGCACAAATTTTGGATGCTGATATTTCGGGGAGAAAATTCCATATCATCTGAATGGTGTGACACTGCTTTTATTGATGGATGAAAATATGTTGTACTCAACAGGTATACAGCAAATATCCTTTTTTCCAAGTCTTACATTAGACACATGCCTGACAAATGCCTCCCTGCTTGTAATACTAACTCAAAATATCATCTGTTATGTGGAAGTCATGTCAACTGGACTTTTTTCTATTTTGTTGGAAACATTTCAATGCTCATTAAAGCAGCTTCTTCACTCTGAGGTAAAGCTTCGTACAGTCAGTATGTCTGTCACGCTCACCACTCTAATGCTCTGAGAGTACAGACACTGATTTTTCAATATTATTTTACATTAGCTTCCATTTTCCTAATTCATCTCTGCACTAATGTAAGAAGAATGTCCCTCTAGTTACACACACACACAAACACACACATTCACACACCCATGGAGCAGTTTTCCCATACTGCTACTGATTATTACACCAGAATAACTCAAATTTAAAAAGGCAAAATAAAAGCAGCAGCTCAACCACAGACAAAGCCACAACTCTCCTCCAGCCTGGTCGGTGCACAGGGATAGAAACCCATTATAAAAAGCATCTGCTACAAAACAACACAGGAAACATAACAGAAAAGAAAAGATAGAAAGATACATAACAGCTCAGTGACTTACCTGGTGAGTAGGTGTGACGCAGTTTTACAGTAGATGGACATGAAAAGAGAAAACAGACAGACAAATTGTTAGCAGTCACGTTTAGCAGACATATTTTAACAGAGCTAACTGTGTCAAACATAAAACAGGTCATTCCAGATTAACATTTCTATGCTTTAAAAAGTCGACAAGACAAGTGACTTCTTGTGTGTGGTTTCTTTATATTATCGTTCTGTTCTAGATTTTACATCAAGAAAGTTCTGGGTTTGAACCTGTCCTTCTGTGTGGACTCTGCATGTTCTCCATGTACCTATGTAAGTTTCCTTCAGATGCTCCTGTTTTCTCCAATGGCATCCCTATCTCCTAAATATTAAGTTTCCATAAAATTAAACTGCACCTGCAAATACCCTTTGTAAAGCACATAACTGCAACGCAGTTGCAACGCATATTCTCACAACACTTTTAAAGTACATTTTCCAACACACAACACAATTTACTTTTCCCCCAACGTATCTTTCTAAATTATTAATTCATCCAAAATAATCTAATCCAGTTTCTTTTAGAAATTTAAACAAGTTCTCCTGTCTCCATCAAGTTCATTTCACCCTAAAATAATGATACATCCACCCTCGTGAATGTATTTCTGTACATTCACGAGAGCATAATGGCCTGAGCTACAGCAGCATAGGTGAATAGCTGCAACTTATTGGAGGACTGCATACTCTATGAAAGAACAGAATGTGCTTTGAACCTACTGTGGGAAATCAAATTATTAGCATTAAAGTGGCAGATTGCCAAAGCTTTTCCCATTCTCATCGAAATGATACCTGAGGAAGGCCTGGAGGGAAATTCATTATATCTGGCACAAAGCTTCATTTAGAATTAGAAGCAGGTAAAGTTGCTAGTTGGCTAAAGCATACAAAAGCAAAGTGTATTTCCCTACATAAAATCATCTTGAGTAGAATAGTTTTGGAATATTTTGCCTTGTTTTACATTAAACAATTGATGGCCTACCACTCTCAATCACTCTAAACCTTTGGCTTTCTATACAATTCTACATCATCCATTCTAACTGGCTGCTGGGTTTAGATATATTTTTATTTACTTTAATGAGAGTGATATCTCATTGGGGGCGGCTATAGCTCAGTTGGTAAAGGCAGTTGCTTACGGACCACAGGGTGACTGGTTCAATCCCCTGCCCTGGCTATATGTCGAAGTGTCCCTGGGCAAGACACTGAACCCCTAACAGCGAATTGCCCTCCCCAGCTGTGCAGTGCTGGTCCAAGCCTGGTAGAAATTGGGGAGGGTTGCATCAGGAAGGGCATCTGGTGTAACTGTGCCAAATCAACATGCAGACAATGATCTGCTGTGGTGACACTGGACTCATGGGATAAGACGAAAGGAAAGTAGTAGTAGAGTGATATCTCATTGGATATGGAATATGGACAATCAGATTGTATTTTTAAAAAACTGAATTCTAAGGTTAGTCAGAATTTTTCGAAAAAAGTCATAATTATAACTTTAAAGTCAGAATTCAGAGAAAAAAACATGGATAGATATCTCAGCACAAGAAAACAAAGTGTATTTTCAACACATCCAATCCCACAGGGTCAGATATTGACGGCTCCTAAGGCATCAAATTGTGCTGCTTTGTACGTCCTTTATCATATTGACGCCACAGGCACCACTTAGTGTTACTATTAGATGCTCCAGGAGCACCACTATTTGACATCCTTCAAACAACAGCGTCCAGTATTTATTGGTACCGTAGCATCACCATCTGACACTATCAAAGAGCTTTATACACACACACACAAAAACTACATTAGGGTTGGAGAAAACAACTTTATGGTATGGTTACGTTCCAAGATAAACTACATAAAAACAAAAAGCTATAAACAGTCATAGTATCCACATGTACCACAATGTGTAACAAGCATCAATAAAGTGCACAATATCCTGTGGCTTGTTGTCATCCACCACCCTATGAGACTTTTTCACTTTGTATTCTATGTCATTGCTTTAAGCATCAAATAGTGAAGTGTCAGTGTTTCCATTGAACTACACTGAAAGCTTTAAGTGTCGAGCACTGACACAAACAGATATCTTAGGCGTCAGCATGTAGCGCAGAAGGGACTAGAAAAAGTGGCGCTTTTTGACGCTTCAGGAATGAGAAAGGTCTGGTAATTTCCAACGACACTGAACTATTCTTTGGGCTATTGTTCTGCTGACCAAATGTTCTGGTAATGATGGGAGAACAAGCACTAACTTAACACGCTAGGTCAATGTGTGATTTGAATTAGAATGCAATGGTGAATTCTCTTTTTATCGCTTTATATTTTCTGCAGCAGCCTGTTCTACAGTCATGCTAATTCCTGCCTACAGACAATTTAGTGGATCTGAGCTAATGGGCCGCTGCCTGCTATACGACTAAAACCTTCAGTGCCTTTGCTGTAAATCTGGGCTGCCCTGCATCACTCTTCCACACTGTTTCAACACAGTGTGGAACAGTGTGGAACAGTGTGGAACAGTGCAGATACAACGGCTGAGTGGATTAAGGCAGAGCGACTAGTCATGAGCAGAGCACATGCTTCAGAGGGAGAGCACTGCCAGGTTTTATTATTCAGAAGCTCTTCAAACTTCTGTACGCTCTGTACTGCTGCTGCTGTGTGCAACACAACACTCCATTCTGCTCTTTGTTTGCCTCCTCAAAACTTCTATCATCTCCTCCTCTCCCTTTCTTCTCTCTCATTATCTCTCCACTGTCCTGTCTCCAGCACTTTTTCAAAGTGCCTACATTCAAAAATCAACAGGTTCTCCAAGCCTAGAGCACTTTATAGTTTGATCCAACCATGACTGTCATTTCAGAAGTTATACCACAGATACACTGTAGAAAAATAAATGTTTGAATTCATAAATACCAAAGGTTTGTTTAGGTTTAGAGGTGACGCCTGCTCATAGCTAGGCTATGAAAAATGGGCCCAGAGAAGTGAAGCCCATCCCCTAATCCTCCTTTACAGGTTGAAAGAGAAATAAAAATGTGGTTATGTTGGGCCTAGTTTGTGTCCTGTTTCCCCAATTTTGTCACTTTAAGTATAGTTTTGGTCATTTTCAATAATTTGGTATTATTTTGAGTCTAGTTTTGGTCATTTTACAATTGTTTGAAATTATTTTGTGCCCAGTTTGTGTCATCTAACAACAGTTCGTGGTAATTTTGTGCCTAGTTTTGTTCCTTTTTCAACTGCTTATTGTCATATTGCATATAGTTTTTCAAAAGTGAATATGCTTGGTTGTTTCCTGTCTCTTAGTGGCCATTTTATAAACTTTTTACCTTTTTTAGTCTTTTAACTGAGCTGTGCGACAATAAATCTTACCACTCAACTCGTATAGAAGCTTTGGCACATAGCCCTCTGACATCTTAGGTTATTTGGCCTGAGCCTGGTAGACCCGTTCAATATTTCATCCATGCTGCAGAAAGTTCACATAATTCATTAATATTCACAAGAAAGAGGTGGGAGAAGCACTTAAATCATCTACTCAAGTAAAAAATATAATTACCACAGTACTATACTCTTTTACAAGGGTATTATTAAATGTACCGGAGCTGTGGAAAAAAATACTGATATAAAATTTTTAGGTTTTACAGTATTTTGTGATACAGTATGGATTCTAAAAATATATATATAAATTTAAAATTAACAGTTAACAGTACATGCAAAAGTTAGTGTCAGAAAGTGAATTGTTTTGTTTTCATTTCTAGATAGATATTCTGATTCATCACCTAGCTTACAGTATTGCAATTTACTGTAACATATAGAATTGTAATGCTCGTACTATGATACATATCATATCAACAGATTTGTGCAAATACACTTAAGTATGTGAGTGTTCAATAGCAACAGTAAAAGTAGAGGACATAAATTATTGAATTGTAATTACTGATTAATTTCGGTTTATAAAAGGTAAATACTCCATAAATAAATGTACATAGTTTCCACCTTTGCATTTTACACCACAGAGGAGCTAACGCAGGTGCTCTGTTTTTCTTTCTTTTTTTTCTTTCTTTTTCTTTCTCTTATGTAATGCTCACATCTTTAAATTTAATGAAGCAAATAGGTTTGTTTTTCTTTGCACAAACTACATGCAAATGAACAAGTCACCACTTTGGAGTCATTCGGACAATAAACTGCTATTGTGCTTAAAACTGTATTTTTCATTTCTCCAAAATGGTGCACCATTAACTTTTACTTTGCCTGCACAAACAATGCATTAAGGAATCAAAGTGGCTTCAATATTATCATGATTGTGTGGTGTGCCAGCTTGGCACAAAACTGCCACAGACTGCTGTCCCATTGTGTACACCTAACCTGTTAGTCAGATTAAATTGGAATTTAGAAAACCGGCTCACTAAAAACATACAAAGGATGTCTAGAGTTAGGGATGCAGACTGGTCACCTATTGAAGTTAATGAGGGAATGTTTGCTTTGTTGCTTTGATTTGTGAATTTGACAATGCTCAGGAGTTATGAAAACTGACTAAAACACTGGTTTCACAGGTAGGCTGGCTAACATTTTTTGTGTGTTTCCTTAGTAGACAGACATAGGGGCCTGGTAACTTAATGGGATTGAATTCGACCGCTTGAATCCGTGTGGCCCAGCCCATCCAGCAATGGCCACCTTGGTGCAGGTCCCGCAAAAATAAATAATGGGAATGGGAGGTTTCTACAACTTGATAGGAGTCCACTTGTTGGAAATTCAGCTGATTGGACATGAATTGAAAAAGCATACACCTGTCTTTATAAGGTCCCACAGTGAACAGTACATGTCAGAGCACAAACCAAGCCATGAAGTCCAAGGAATTGTCATTAGCCCTCAGAGACAGGATTGTATCAAGGCACAGATCTAGGGAAGCATACAGAAAAAATTCTGCAGCAATGAAGGTTCCAATGAGCACAGTAGCCTGCATCATCCATAAATGGAACAACTTTGGAACCAGCACGACTATAGATCAGTCCAGCCAGCCAAACTGAGCGATCGAGAGAGAAGGGCCTTAGTCAGGGGGGTGACCAAGAACCTCCACAGTCACTTTAAAAGAGCTGTAGCATTACTCTGTGGGGAGATGAGAACATTCCAGAAGAACAACCATCTCTGCAGCACTCCTACAAGCAGGCCTGTATGGTAGAGTGGCCAGACAAAAACCATTAGACACATTATAGCCACTCGAAGGACTCTCAGACCAAGAGAAACAAATTTCTCTGGTTTGATGAAACAAAGATTGAACACTTTGACCTGAATGCCAAACCAGGCACTGCTCACCACCTGGTCAATACCATCCCTACAGTAAAGCATAGTGGTGCTGCATAGAGGCTGCTGCATTGTAGGAAAGATAAATGCAGCAAACTACAGATACATCCTTGATAAAAAACCTGTTTTTAGACTGTGACAAAGGTTCAACTTTGAACAGGACAACCACCCTAAGCAGACAGCAAAGATAACAAAGGAGTGGCTACTGGAGACTGTGGCGGAGGAAGCTGGAGCGGGTGGTTGTCCACCAATCTCCCAGCTGTTGGTTCAATCCCCGGCTACTCCGATCACATGTCGAAGTGTCTTGGTGTGTGTCTGATTGTGACTGAGTGCGAATGAGTGAATAAGAAGCAGGGTAAAGCGCTAAAGCGAGTGCCAATAGAAGATCTATATAAGTGCAGACCGTTTACCATATAATTGCATTTACGGGGCAACTCTGTGAATGGCTCAGCCAGAGCCCAGACTTGAATCCGATCTCTGGAGAGATTTGAAAATGGCTGTGGACTGACACTCCCCATCCAACCTGATGGACCTTGAGAGGTACTTCAAAGAAGAATGGAAGAAACTGCCCATAAAAACGAGTGCCAAGCTTGTAGCATCATACTAAAAAAGACTTGAGGCTGTAACTGGTGCTAAAGCTCTTCAACAAAGTATTAAGCAAAGGCCAAGAATACTTGAGTACATGTGATTTTTTTTTTTCATCTTTTATTTTTTAAGATTGCAAAACAAACTTCTTTCACGTTGTCATTATGGAGTATTGTTTGTAGAATTTTGAGAAAAATAATGAATTTGATCCATTTTGGAATAAGGCTTTAACATAACAAAATGTGGAAAAAGTTAAGCGCTGGTAATACTCTCTGTATGCACTGTAGGTCCTCAGTCATTCAAGTAAAGTTATGTGGCAACGTTTAACTGATCATCCAAGCAGCTTCTTCACTCTGAGGGAAAATGGACTAGTGGACCCAGTTATATCATCCAGATTGGTCGTTTGTGTCTCACCTGGCCTGAATAGGCCTCTAAGGTGGACAAAAGGGGAGGTGAGAGTAACCCTGAACACAATAAGTAGTTCAAATAATTGATGGATATATGGATGTCATGCTATCATTGCCTACATAGGCTTTTTTATGTTATCTCATACTTTAATGTACTGCTGCTGTACTTCAAACTACTCATAAACTGAATGTTTACCATCTCAATGTTCGGTCAAACCTTTCCCGTGGTATCAAAAATGGTCAATTATAAATATTTTTTAAGGTATTGTATGAACGTTGTCATGACATCCCTATTACCTGGGAAGCATCTTTTGGAGGGAGCTCTTAAAGGCCCGTATTAACAAGAGGAAGGGTTACAACAAAAGTTGTAGCAGGTACTCAATTAATAATGAAACATGATCCAGGAAGTCCAGTTTGCGTAACAGACACATGAGAACAACGAGCAAGGTTCCATCCATGTTACAAAACTCTCAATAAAAGATTGAGGCAGGTTCAAGCAGCAAGGCATCTCATTCCTGGATCTCTCTCTGGTTTAAAAAAAAAATGAGGACGCTGGATTGGTTCATACAGTACTGTTGTGACCTAGTTCAGGAGCATGGACTGCATGAGTGTAAATACCCGATTAACATACATAAGTTAGCAATTGCAGACCAATAATGATCAATTTGCCTGCATCTGTGTCCAAATCCAATGACAAATAATTCCTCCTTACATCTGTTGAGCTCTGCACCTTTTTAATCCTCTTCTCCACTTTTTTGGTAACTTCCAGAAATGTCACCTGCTCTTCTCCAACAAAGAGTGTCTCTCCTCACCTTTGTGTTCCTCCACTCTGTTTCCCTTTTGTGCCACTGCCCACTCACAGATTTACCATCTTACATAAAGTCATTAGCACAAGTGGCTCGTTTACACTGCGCTTTGTTGCTGCTTCCCTTCAGTTTCCCTGCCTACTCACAGATTTACCCTCTTATGTAAAGTCATCAATAAAGGGGAAGAAGTAGGATGCGGGGAGGGGGGTCCCTTTTCACAATATTTAGACTCCCCTACACTACTGGAGCCTGAGAGGAATATGTAGTAGCAATCAAAGACAAAGGAGCAGGGAGGAGGTGGATATGGGAGAGATTACAATGCAGAAACAGGGAATTCACTGAGAGCGATGAGGAGAGGTAGATAAAAGAAGTGAGGGCGTTGACACTAAGCTGACAGAGAAAAACATTATCAGCCTGTTGCAAAGATTTTTACCACTGAGCTGCTAGAGAGCTCTTCCATTTCTACATAACATGCTTTTCTTCTTCCTCCTCTAATTTGCTTCCTTTCTTAATTTTTTACTCAATCTGTAGATTTCTCATCTTCCACTTATTTCAGCATCAGAGCATATAAAAAATGTCTCTCTAAACTTCCCATCAATTTAAACCTAACTATTTTAGGTGCAGAGAGGTCAAATCTAATTTAAACCGCAAAGATCTGAGAATTTAGATTTCAGATTTAGGTATTATAAGTATAAATATTATACTGTATTTTTCCACTCATCATCTCATGAACTCTCAGATTTTAACTTGTGGCCCATTGGAGAGGTATCCTCTGAGTTGGGGACCATCACCCTATTAACAATGCATTTTATGTGCTTTTGATGTATGTTTTAGGTTTGCGTCTGACTAGAAACGCTTCTTTATTTATTGGAGTGAAAAAGGTCAGACTTTCAATATACAGAATTCAGTCTTTGTAATAAATGTTTTTGAGCACACCCATAAAATAAAAGAAAATGAAAGAAGAGAAGTTAGTGATGTACTTGAAAGCAATAAATTTAGCCTGGAACTAAATTTACTCATCGTGCTTTGTGCTCTCCTGTGCCACATCAAACAGCAAGAAAAGAAAAAAAACAAAACGCAAACACATCAAATAAAAGCACTGGTTGATCATGATTTCTAACCTTGAGCACACACTTCGATCTCATTCCTAACCATGAAGACCACACAGCCAACACACGTCACTAACAGGAAAAAACAACTATCATTCTATCTATTTGATGAACAGCATCAGGATTTATAGCTGTGAAAACACAACGATGTTGAGCCTTTTATAGCTGACATAGCAGCGTCACAAAAATACAGTACCAGGAAGGAACCAATATTCTGAAAACAGGACAGTACTTGTTTTCTATTGTATTTAAAGTACCAAAAGAAACATTTCTCCACCACTGATAAGGGCAGTAAGAAATCCCTACAAGTGCAGTTTGACATCAAATGCAAAAGGAAGAAAAGAAAAGTAACACTAAAACAACAACAACGGCATGTGGAACTTTGGCAGTGGTAAGTGCCGGTGCAGCAACAGGTCCACAGTAACAAACACTCAGAACTATGGATGTAACAAATGCTGAATCAAGTGACATCACAAGATGACAGTTTTCAGACTGCCCCATAATATAACCAAAACATATAAAATCCACCTAGCTGCTGTCTGATTTTAAAGGCTTGATTAGAGATATTTCTGGTGGATGATTTCACAAATTTGAAAATCACAAATTTCTCCCAGATGACGGTGATATTTAAGCTGAATCTACATCCATGTATTTTTGTAGATTATTCTAACACAGGCCCTCTGCTGTAAAGGAGCTTTAGGGAACTCCCTTCCACGTGCACATAGTATTCTCAATGAATGTAAGACTTTGTCTAAATTCTGTTGACAAGGCTGTAGTTATGCTAACCTATCCTGTATGCAGGGACTCTGTTTGTGTGTGTGTGTGTGTATATGTGTATGTGTGTGTGTGTTTGTGTGTGAGAGAGAGAGAGAGAGAGAGAGAGAGAGAGAGAGAGAATTACACATGCACTCTGGATCGTTCTGCACATCCTATAATGTTTATGTCAGTAGAAGTGTATCAACATACTGGATACAAACAATAGGCCTGCAAGGCTGCATTCACTTTTCCGGCCAAGCGTGGGCTAAACAGAAGACCAGCTTTTTTAGAAATGATGACACATTTCACGCCACTTTCATCCTTCCTTCACTAGATGTGTTACAACAGCTTTACTATGCTTATTCCCAACAGGCACTGTTACATATCTAAGCTAACACACATTTAGATTTAGCAACAATAATACATGGTTCATATTCCTGCTGGTGCACACACAAAATTGTGCTCGCAGAGCCATACCCATCCTCTGTATTCTAATCAATTTGATTCTGCATCTGTGCACTAAAATGTAACAATGCTATTACTGTGCATGTCTACATCCATAATGTAACAGCATAAGTTGTTATTCTAAATAGTAGTCCTGCTTGTGTGTAAAACTCTACGTATTTTGGCAGAACATCACCACATAAACCACGTTTGCAGTCCAGCTATTACAAAGTCCTTCTGCTTACTACAAAGACTTTCATAATCTACACAAGCTACACAGACACCAATACTTCCAGCTATGGAATGAGGGCTTGGCAGGTATGTGCAAAGCAAACTCTGCTGTAAAAAACATTTTATAATGTGACACAAACTCCTATTATTCTGCATGTTTCTGATAATCCAAATACTGTACACATTCTACTTTGTTTCTGTTGACCAAAGAACTATATCTGGTGTCACTAAACTGCTTGGCAGTAGGTTTTAGGACTATGTTAAACTAGGCACCTTAGAGATTTATTCATATTGAATTTAACACATTAAGCCTATCTCTGTTTTGGCAGTAACAATTTAGCTGCAGCAATGTTTAGTGTTAGGAGAGGAATGTTGTCCCATTCTCATCTGAAGCAGGATTCTAGCTGCTCAGCAGTCCTGGGCCTTTATTGTCTTTTTTCTTTTGTTTTGTTTTATAATGCGCAAAATGTTTTGTATTGGTGAAACGTGTGGACTGCAGGCAGGCAAATTTAGCACCCAGACTCTTCTCCTGTGAAGCCTTTCTGTTGTGATGGATGCAGTATGCAGTTTAGCACTGCCTTGCTGAAATATGCAAGGCCTTCCCTGAAAGAGACACTGTCTGGATGGGAGCATGTACATTTCAACATTGATGGTGGCTTCCCAAATGTCTAAGCTGCCTACATCATAGGCACGAATGCACCCCCATACAATCAGAGATCCAGAATTTTGAACTGTCTGCTGATAACAAACTTGATGGTCCCTGTTCACTTTAGTCCACAGGGCAGGGTGACATGGTTTCCAAAAAAGAATATCAAATTTAGATTATTTTGATCACAGAACAGTTTCCATTTTGCCTCAGACCATTATAAATGAGCTTTGGCCCAGAGAAAACAGTGACGTTTCTGCATTGTGTTCACATATGATTTCTTCTTTACACGATACAGCTTTACCTTACATTTGTGGATTACACGTTGAACCAGGTTTAAAGACCGTGATTTCTGGAAGTGTTCCAGAGCCCTTGTAGTAATTATTTGATGATAAAACATACTGTAGATGGTAGGATCTTCAAGGTTTTTACTATTTTTTTTTACCGATAAACATTTTAAGCAAATTGTTACACAATTTTTTGCTGCAGTTTGTTGCAAATTGGTGAACATCTTTACCATCTGTACATTTGTGAATCTCTGCCTCTCTGAAATGCTTCTATAACTAGTCATGCTACTGACCTATTACTAATAAACCTAATTAGTAGTCAAATGCTTCTCCATTTGTTTTTGATTTGCAGCAACTATTTTTTCAGCCATTTGCTGCCCGCAAATCCTGTGAGATTCTTGCATGTTCTTCTGTCAAAACAAAAAACAAACAAACAAAATGAAAAGGAAAAAAGGCAAAAAAGCACAGATTTTGGGTGAGATTTTGTATCGAGAAGAGCTGAGAACACTGACTGTAGAGTCTACAGAGATTTATGAAAGCAAAATAACTTTGAAAAACAAAGCAAACTTTGGTATAGCTCTAGTTACTATATAACCCTCATTGTTGCAGATGTCAGTCACAAATATTAAACATTTTTAAAATATTCTTGAGAAACATAAGTATGACTGCATCTTTAGACTTTAGCACACCAGAGTTTGCATTTGGCTTTACTTTCGTGATCACCAATTATTGTGACTCTGATCTCTGTTGCCCTGGTTAACGTTCCTATCTCTCTTCTCTGCTCAGGTTTTCCTCTGCATCTCTTTGCACCACTCAGCTTAATTAGCCTCACTGGTTTTACCTGTTGCCTCCCTTTCAGATACCTTATTCACTTGCTTCTCTGTGCAAGAATGTCCTCCTGTTTTCCTGCAAGATGTGTTTCCAGACTTGCTCCATCTCCTTTTTGTTCTGTTTATTTTTCTGATGATTCTCTTCCAAGTGTCTTTGTGGTTATTCTCTTCTGAGTTTTTTTCTGTGCTTACGGTGATCCTCGTCTCTTCCTGGAGTCTTCTGTGTTTCATCATCTGGCCTCAGAACCCGAGTTTATTGGATCCCCTGCTCTTCTTTCCAGCCCATCCTAGTAGTGACTTGTTCTGATCATTGGATAAATGAGAATAGGATTTTGCGCAAGTATCTCATTTTTATTTGTTTTTCTCCAAGTGGACACTTTAGCTTATACTTTGCGTTGTTTCCGGTTGTGCCTTTTCTCTTGCTTCTTACAGTCACCATTAGTTATCTCCACTACTCTGGTTTCCTCCCAAAGCATGCTGCAGAGGACCCCTGTTAATTCCCTGTATCCACACCATTACTTACCTCTCCTCTCTTCTTTAGATCTACACTGTTGCCAGTCACGCCATTCTACTCTGCAGCATCAACCCGCTCATCCTGCTGACCCACCCACTTCTCCATTCATTTCAATTTTTCTGTCAATTAACTGCCATTCTACTCATTTGCTTGCCTGTATTGTTTTCTGGGTCCACTAACAGTTTTTGAAGAGTGGCTTATACCAAATTAATGTAAAGAGGTATTTAGATGGAATGGAACAAGATGATTTTGGTAGCAACAACATCAAAAAGTCCTGTATAATTCCAGAGCATTTACCATTTATGTTATGCAGAAAACTGTGGACACAGAACGTGAGTACACGGCAGTACTTTAAGCCACATGCTAACGCACACATGTTCAAAATGAGAAGGCTAAAATGCTAATGTTTAGTGCGTTCATTCCAAGGATTTCATTTTGTAACATGTCAATAGACTAAAACATTTTCAACCTTCTTGGGTGAAGGGGGTGCATATATTTCTTCTAGTCCTTGAAATTTGGAAGTAATCTATTAAGGACCTTTTTAGATATTTCTGACCTGTCTGGAGCTTTGCTGTTTTAGTATTAGCTACTGACTGCTGCCAGTGTGGGTTTGGGCTTGCAACATAATAAACTCATAACTAATTTCTGGGCATTAAAACTCTTTAAATTTCCTCCCCTCTGCAAGTACCTGGAGACACGTCAGTGCAACTGGAAAAAGCATGTTCAGCTCACTCTACCAGTAGGTATGTGACATCATTCAGGAGGTATGACCTACACTAACATGCTTGGACCATTTTTTGATCAATAAATCATTTTCCTAAAAAACTTAAGAGTAAATTAAATCAGTCCTTATTACAGCCACAACAATGGAGCAAGGGAGTTTTGTGCTTATTAATGCTGTTTATTCAGTTCAGGAATGCTAATGAGTACACAGTTTCCTAACATTTGTTTTTCACCTGATTGCAGAGCTGAGCGGTGGATCTGTTCTCCCAGTGGATTGCAAAACACAGGGAGCTGCTGCAGTACACTGTACTGGGACCAACTTTTTCAATGTTAGCCCAAGGGCATGTAGTATTTTACTGTACAAAAAAAAAAGGTATGTCCCAATTTCTATTCATAAAGATGATTTTTCTGACATTGTTACTTTATTATGCCAGATAGCTTAAAGAAGGGATAGAATGACAAAGGTCTCGAGCTGTTGGAGCTGTGTGGTAACACGGAAATGTATTTAGTCCTAATAAAAGTATTTTCCAATGTTAAAAGCTTTTTTTCTTACTTTACCTGGACATGCTTATCTAAAGTAATGAACATTATCCTTTACATTTACATGATATGTTTGAGACTTCAACTCTCTTCTCATCAACGTTCCAATTCCTCTCTCTTAGTTCTCTTACACACATTTATTTATTTATTGCTATTATTATTATTATTATTATTTTTATTATTATTATGACAAGTACATCAATTTGAGAAGTTTAGAGGAGAAATGTCTGGAATTGGTAACAACTTATCTGAAACAAACATGACAAAAAGATTCAACCACATGTTGAAAGTGGTCACAAGTCATATTTTTTCATTTATAGTATATGGTGTCCCCAGCTTTGGAGCTGTGTGCTTTCCATTTTGCAGCAACTGGTCCAACCAACCCGCCCGATGTTTTGTTGTGGCTTTTGTTGCTCTTTTTCTTTTCTATCTTCACTTTCCACTCACCCCAAACGCTCAAGGCAGATGGCCGCCCACCCTGAGCCTGGTTCTGCTAGAGATTTCTTCCGTTAAAGGGAGTTTTTCCTCTCCACTGTTGCCTAGGGCTTGCTCTAGGGGGAATTGTTGGGTTCTCTCTATACATCAGTCTTGACTTTATTCTGTTAAGTGCCTTGAGATGACTTTGTTGTGAATTGGCACAAATAAATAAAATTGAATTGAATTGAATTGAATTTCTTGCTCCAGCTAACTTTCTTTCCTCTGCTTTCTAGAGTTCCACCTCTCCAGCTTTTCTTCCAACCAGCTCATTGCACTCACTACAGATCACAATGTCATCTGCAAACATCATACTCCATAGAGATTCCTGTCTTACCTCATCTTTTAGCCTGTCCCTGTCACCAGAGCAAATAAGAAGGGGCTCAGAGCTGATGCTTGATGTCGAACCACATCCACCTATAACTCCTCTCTCACACCTATAGCACACCTCACCATGACATTACAGCTCTCACACATGTCTTGCACCCTTTTAACATTCTTCTCTGCCACTTCAGACTTCCTCAAACAATTCCAAAGCTCCTCCCTCAGCACCCTGTCATATGCTTTCTCTAAATCTAGTAAGACACAAAGCCGGCTCCTTATGACCCTCTCTGTACTTCTACATTAGCATCCTCAAAGGTAATACTGCATCTGTTGTACTCTTTCTGGGCATGAAACCATATTGCTGCTCAGAAATGCTCACCTCTGCACTTAGCCTAGCTTCCACTACTCATCAGCTTTATTCTTCTGTAGTCGCCACAGCTCTGCACATTCTCACTCATCCTCTCACTCTCCAAAATCTTGTTAAACTATTCAGAAACTCTGCTGCCTCTTCTCCTAGACAAACGCCCTCCTCAATTCACTCATCTTTGCTATGTCCTGCTCCAAACCAATCCCCTCTTCTACTCTCTGTTCTTTTATTTCCCTCATTCATCAACTCTTCAAAGTTCTCCTTCTATCTTCCCATCACACTCCTGGCACCTGTCAATACATTTCCATCCTTATCTTTAATCACCCTAACCTGCTGCACATCTTTCAATCTCTACCTGTCTGCCTCGCCAACCTGTACGAATCCACGTCTCCCTCCTTAGTGTCCAACCTAGCATACAAGTTCTCATATGCTCTTTGTTTGGCCTTTGTTTGTTGACCTGTACGTTCACCATATGCTCCATCTCCCTGTACTCCTGCCTACTTTCTTTAATTCTCTCAGTGTCCCACTTCTTCTTAGCCAACCTTTTTCACTGTAAACACTCCTGAACTTCCTCTTTCCACCAGCAATTCTCCACTTTCCTCTTTTCAGATGACACACAGAGTACCGTCCTACATGTCTTCCTGATCACATTTAGCTGTAGTGGTCCAGTCATCTGAAAGCACCTCCTGACCAAACTTTTTCAACTTCCACCAGTTTGTCCTCTACTTTGCCTTAGTCCTCTTTATCTTCTTCACGACCGGAGACATTTTATACACCACCATCTTGTGTTGTCTGGCTATGCTCTCATCTACCATAGTCACTGATCTTCAGTTTTAAACGTCGACACAAGATGTAGTTCACCTGAGTGCTTCTACCTCCACTCTTATATGTCACCCTATGTTCCTGCCTCTTCTACAAGATGGTATTCACTACAGCCATTTCCATCCTTTTTGCAAAGTCCACCGCCATCTGTCCTTCTGTGTTCCTGTCCTGAAGACCAAACCTGCCCATCACATTCTCATCACCTCTGTTCCCTTCACCTACATGTCCATTGAAATCTGCTCCAATCACCACTCTTTCTCCTCTGGGGATGCTCTGCATCACTTCACCTAACTCACTCCAGAATTTCTCCTTGTCTTTTAACTCACATCCTACCCTTGCTACCTTTCCACCTGGTCTCCTGGAGACAAAGTATATCCACCTTCCTTTTATGCATCATTTCAACCAACTCTCTAGACCCCCCACCCCCCCAGTGTTATACTCTTTGTACAGAATGGTGAGGTGGCACAATAATCCTGCACTGTAAAAGGGGCTTATGACTGTGGGCTATGTGCCCTGGACCCAGATCTACTCATCTGACGGATGTTTTTAAAAAATTGGGTTTTTGTGTCATGTGGTTTGTGGCTTCTATATTCTGAAGCATTAAGACAAGTTACATTGCTGAAATTACTAAAGGCAGAACAAACTGTCTCCTTCCTCCGGTTCTTGTCCACATAAACTCCATCTCCAAGCCAAAACATGCCTAATGTGACTCACAACCATGCCCCTTGTCTTAAACTCCCTCTGCCAGTGCTTCTGAAATCTTTCTTGTCACTCTAGTGCAGGTAGTGTCTGGCCAATAAAGCAGAAATAGAATTAACATAGAGTGTAACCGTGCAATAATTGTGTGTGTGTATTGTGTTGTCTCTCCTACATCCACACAGAGCAGTTAACTTTGCCTCTGCAGCCGAGAACACAATGCTCCACAAATAGGCTCCAAATCAACCACTGAGGGTGTGTGTCTGTGTGTTTGTAGGAAGAGCTTTTTAATTCAATTCAATTTAATTCATCTTTATTTATATAGTGCCAATTCACAACAAAGTTATCTCACGGCACTTTAAGGATTAAAGTCAAGACTATAAAGATGTTTAGTCTTTTATTTTATTTTTTTAGCATCCAGAGTCAAAGTAGAGGGACAGCTTTTGAACCTGGTGACACACTGGCCACCTGAGCAGACAGAAGAGAACAACCACACCGAGCTAACATTTGGATTTACTTGACTCTGTTTTTGCTGCCATCTCCTGCTTTTAGATTCATAATCATAAACCAAGCATAAGCCTTCTTTTGACTCCAGATCACAAGGCTCACCTCAAAAATCCTATCCATGTTATCCATTTGTTTGTTTTGTTTACACACACACAAACACACATACACAGTGGCACACAATGAAGAGGGCTTGAGCTCAGCTCTTCAAACCCAGATTGATAACATCAGCATAGTGGGAAACAGTCCAACAGCTGCCACTGTACATTGAGGGAATTTCATATACTTGGCACAGAACAGCTTAGACCTAAGCTTAGCTTAGATACCCTCGTTGTAATCCTGAGCAAGCTCAGTAATAGATTACTTATTCATCCATCCTGCAGCCTGATGGGAGAGAGGGCAGAGGAAATGAGGTGGGAGAGTCCTGGTGGAAAACAACACAATACGGGCAAAGTTTTATCTTCAAAAAATAAAGTCATGCTTATAATAATAAATCCTATTAGAAATTCAATTTTAAAAGTAAATGTAAATGCTCCGCTTATATAGTGCTTTTATCCAAAGTGCTTTACAATGTTGTTTCTCATTCACCCATTCACACACACACCGATGGTGATGGCTGCCATGCAAGGTGCTCAACTGACCCACCAGGAGCACATGTCTGACTTTATGTACATGCCTCAGTCTTGCTCTGTTATTATTTCCTCCGAGTTATATGAAGATTATCTTGGCTCCATAATTTTACAGCTTTAATGTTTTCATGTTATCACTGTCGCAAAAAAAATGCAACACCAGTAATTGTATAGTAGGCATCAATACCTGAAATAAGTAAATGTATACAATTATCTAACAGTATTGTAAAATTTTAATCTTTAAATTTCTTTAAATCTATTACAATAGATTCTAATGAAAATGACAATCTCGTGTTTTTTGTTTTTTTCATAATTGCACAAAATTCTCTAAACGGTTCTCATTTAATGTCAAACCAGCAGCATTTACTGTAAAATGTTATTATATCTTTAACCTAGATTTTAATTGATCTAATTTTTTCTAGTTTTTAAGACATTACAACTTTATTCTCATAATATGATGTTTTCTTGTGAGTATTTTTCTCAAAAGTTTGTTTCTAAAACTGTGACTTCGCTTTCATAAAAATACAACTTTTGACTCTTCTGAAATTCATTAGTTTAAGTCCCTTTGTAAGGAGAAATCAACCTGAAAGATATGGGCTGTAGTCAGAGCTCATGTGATTGGTTGTGACAAGAAGAGAATGCCGCCACCACTCAGTGTTTTACTTTTTCTCCCTTCATCCATCTGAGGGAGCAAACTGGATAGAGGTGGGCTGCACAAGCAGATGGCAAAGGAAGCACAGCCACAGCTAACGCAGCAGAAAAGTCCACCTTTTCCTCCAGCCACTGGACATTTATCACAGTTCGCCTTGCACAAACTTGTATGGCTACCAATCAACCTCTCTGTGAGAACATCATGACCCACTGTAACACGCTGCAGGTTCCTAACAAAGGTGGAGAGGCTGTGGGGGAGGTGAGAGGAGATGGGACATTTACAGAATTACTGCCAGCTAGTTTAAAACAGTTAAATGTGTGTGGGCACATGCAATCACTGGTCACATCATTAAGTTCACCTGTACAATTTAATGCAATCCAAAACACCAGCTCTGCATGCTGTTGAAACTACAGTATGAGATAGGTGATAATTCTAACATGTGTTATTATTTAGCTAATAGTGGGTGGCTGAGTTATACTGGAGTGCATTATATTAATATATGTGTGCTGCCACACAAAAAGGAAATGGGTTGCATATTTTTGTCTTATCTGGGTTACCGTAGTTGACTTTGTGACTGGAAGTAAATGGTAAATAGTCGCTTATATAGCGCTTTTATCCAAAGCGCTTTACAATGTTGATTCCCATTCACACACTGTGATGGCGGTGGCTGCCATGCCACCCACCGGGAGCAACTTGGGGTTCAGTGTCTTGCCCAAGGACACTTCGACATGTAGTAGTTCTAAAGATTAGTTCAGCAGTCAGACAATTTTTCTTTTTAACTTTTCCATCAGTCCCTAAATAACAAACATCTGTAAGTACGAAGTTGTTAGGTTTAACACTCGTATCATATGCTCGTCTTAAGATAGAGTGTGATTTATCTGTAACTATAAAACGCTAAGCTGCTAATTGCAGTAGCATGTCTGAGGGATTTTCCCTGTATGTTACCATCGCGCTGTTTTCGAGTTAACGTTAACTGCTAATTATGCTATGTGCACTTCTGTTATACGTTTTGAGTTGTAACCAGCCTAATTTGTATCTTTTATAGACGTGTGTATATAAAAATGAAACAATTTGTAACACATATTTATTTTGTATTGCAGTTTCACAGTGCTACTCTGAACACTACATGCTGGGTGTTTACTGAAGGGACCTGTTAGCTATCTGTCAAGCTAAAAGCAGCTAGCGAGGGCAGAAATGTATGGTTCTAATTCTTTGTCTATCCTATTCAAAATAAATAAGGACAGGAAGAAAGACATTAATGGCAACTCATTTTTCATTAACAGCAACAGTTATACCGACAAAAAGATAACACATCAACATTGTGTCAGATTGTATTGTCCTAGTGTTCATCTTTGCAATGGTCATTTCTCTGGTTTTTAGATGTCATAATCCTTAATAATACAAGCATCAACAGAAACATCTGGAAAACTTTGATTTGATGTAGACCAGCGGTCTAAAACTCGAGGCCTGGGGGCCAATTGCGGCCCGCGACACAATATTTTGTGGCCCGCAGGACCATACGGAAGTTTAATGTTAGTGCAGCCTGCAAGTTTTATATCAATGGACTCTACTGCGTTGTGTGTGGAAGGTTCCTTTTTAGTGCAAGCTGGAGCTGAACCAACCTACCAATCACAGTGGGCTGTGATCATGTTCTACCTTTTACTATGTTTCTCTTCTTGCATCAAGCAAGAAGAGAATCCATCGAAACCATCAAGCCCGGCCGGGCTTGATGCAACAAGAGAAACATTTCACAACAATCGAAGCTCCCATGTAACATCACATAACCGTCATAGGATTACTACTGTGTTTGAAATGTTTGATTTCGAGTTGGACGGCGTCAATGTTACCGGCGTTCAGAAGAACCGCTCATGTTCATGTTCAGAAGAACCCACTGAAGTTAAAGAACTGTTAGTAGTGATGTTTGAGATTAGAATTTTTTAACAAAGCTTTTTTTGTGGAATAACTGATGCTGCCCAGCTTCACCCAGGCTCTGCCTCCTGCGGCCCCCAGGTCATCTGAGTTTGAGACCCCTGATGTAGACTATTCAGCCGGAAATCGACCCTAACCAGTTTCAGATACTGGCAGTAGTTTATAGGTGTCAGGTTGAGGTTACATCATGCACTCAGCTTTCTGATTTCAATTACAACCTATAACATCAAAACAATATTCACAATAAGCTATTCTCAAAATTTTGCTGCTGTAAAATTCTGATTTGAGTGCTTAATCATGGCAACAGGGAACACAACTCTGATTCCATTTAAAATTGACCAGCAATTGAACTTATTCAAATGTCAACAATTTTATCAGCTTCCTGGCACCCAACAGCTTGCTTTTTGGCTCCTCTTTATTATTTGTCATGCTAATATTGCTACTGATACAACATACAGATATGGCTGTTTCACTGCTCTATATTTTCTATCCTTTAATGTTGCGCAAGGGCTAAGGACACAAGCTCCTTCTATCCCTTAGGTGGATTCAGACAATCAGGCCCAATGACACATGACTTTGACTGCATGTCTAAAGATGCATATGTAATTACTCTTTGTGATTCCTCACTTCCACATTTGATGGCAGGAGGCTATACCACACATCTGCGTGCCATTTTTCTACCAGTGTGGGGGAAACTTGTCAACCCCACTCTGCTCATCTATGGCTTCATCGACGCAGAGAAGCTTAAGGACTCATTTTCCCACTAACATGCTGCATCTCAGATGCACTGCATGGTTATATCTTCACTTCACACAATGTGCACACATCTCAGTTGGTAAAGGCAGTTGTCCATGGACCACAGGGTCAGTGGTTCGATCCCTGGCCCTGGCTATATGTTGTCTCTGGGCAAGACACTGAACCCCTAACAGCCCATTCCCCTCCCCAGCTGTGCAGTGCCGGTCCAAGCCCGGTAGAAATTGGAGAGGGTTGCGTCAGGAAGGGCATCCAGCATAAAAAATCAACATGCGGACAATGATGAATGATGACAATGACCCTGAACTCACGGGATAAGCCAAAAGGACAAAAAAAAAACACAATGTGCACACATAACAAAATGCAACAAAATTACAATAATCATTGTTTGAGGTGGGGATTAGTTATTTTTTGCATACTACTGATACTGACCATTAAACACACATGAAAAAAACTATCAGAGACATAGTAAATCCATGATGTGAACATGAATGGAGTTACCTTTTACAGCTCTACACTTAGTTAGAGCCTTATATTTCACGTCCATCCGCAAATTTAAAACAAGGTCAGAAGGAGTTGGTTTGCTCTCTTCAATTGGGGGGGATGTTTTGACCCCAATCGAAGGAGCTTAACTACAGTATCTTACAGTCCTAATCCTCAATGACGGTAAAAGAGTACATAAAATTGACAAGTCGATGGATGCTGCAACAACAGTAATGTGGATATTATACAAAACCACTGTGTTGAAGAGGGAGCAGGGCTAGTTGGTGAAACTCAGTCTATCTTCCAATCCTCAGGTGTGGTCATGAGATTTAGCTGGTGATCAAAACAATGTGACTGGTAAAGCAAGTAGTCAAAGCATCTCTGGGCAAGACACCAAACCCCAAAATTGTCCCTAGTGTCTGCAACTTATTTCTAAGTTACTTTTTGATAAAAGCTTCTGGTAAATGACTAATTGTATTTGTAATTGAACCTGCTGCCACTGCAGTCCAACCCAAAAATAGATGAATGGAATGTTAGAGATGGAAGCATGGATGGAAGGAGAAGAACATCTATCCTCTAAAAAACAACTTTGCATACAGCTGGTGTATTAAGTGTAAAGCAGAGGACAGCAGAAATAACCCCTCTGCCACACAGTTCCCCCTATTTTATTGTTTTGTTTGAACTTTACTTTTATTTAGATAGATTTTTAACTTTTACTGAAGTCTGGTTGCACAACAGCTGCAACATGAATATTACATTTACCTGAAGACAGACCCGTTGGGCAGCAACAAAGATTAGATTTCAGCTCAGAGTCAAAAGTTTAGCTTTCAGGAGGAATTATATCTCATGTTTAAAATGCTACAGACAACAGACAGCCAGTACCTCTGGTCTACTACCAAACGCCTCTGAGATACTGAACGTCTGTTCTTATGACCATCAATGTTTCCCACTAGCAGAGGCTCACATCTCTGGAAATGTAGCAAGTTTTCAAGTAGAGATTGTTTTGATAATCAACCACATAAACACATTCTTGCCTTATAGTGCATTGGTAATTATCATCTGCCATCACTGTAGCACTGTAGCCAAATGCATGCTAGGATATAGAACTAGCACAAATTACTTCCACACAGAGAATCTGAGATATAACAGACAGAGCAAGGACAGTTCCAGCAGTTGAACCATACCTGGACAATTTTGGACTTTGGCTACAGTAGGCCACGTAACAGAACAAGGTATAGACAGGACCACAGGTTAAGAAAGTAGGCATCAGTGATACCAATTGTTTGGGCAGATTTGACAGATTAAATAGATGAGGGTATCTTTGGCCAGTTTTCAGTTTCAGGTTGATCAACTATCCATTAAAGTGACATTGTTAAGTCCCAACGATGCTAGTTGCTATGCCAATTGCCCTGAAAACCACATGTGTCAACAAGCACAACTGCTGTGTTCTATAAACATTCACACAGTAAGAAAATTAGTATATTGCATTGGAAAATGGGAGGGTGGTCAGGGTATTATAGAGTTATAGAAACAAGCACAAAGGGGGTGAGAGGATTCTGCACAGGAAACAGATCAGTGTGTTTCCTGTACTCACTTGGCAGAAAGTGACTTGTGACATCCCTCTAAAATAGTCTGCCTTTCTACTGCCATTGTTCTACTTTGCTAAAGCTACCAATTCAAAAGCCAGGAGGGATACATTTGTAGGTATTAGTTAAGTTTATTTAAGTGTTCATTTGTGATTTTAACATGTTAAAATAAAAATTTCTGTCATTACAAATTGATTGCAAGAGGGAAAATGGTTTTAACAGCATTAAATCACAAACCTGCCTTTTCACTAGATTAGTTCATTTTAAAGGAAGCACAGGTTTTCCACATAAAGGTCATTTAGTTTGTCTTGGAAGAGTGATACTCAGCCTGGGACCAACAATCTAGAGCCCCTTTAAAACATGCAGTGGAATTCTGACATTATTCTTCTGACTTTTTTAGCAGTGAGATGCTAGAGAAATGCTGCCAACATTATCCAGATTTTATCCTTCGAGCTCCCTAGTGGGGCGCATGTGGTGCAGGAAGATAGAGCGGTTGTCCACCAATCTTGCAGTTGTTGGTTCAATTGGTCACATGTTGACCGATCAAAGTGTCCTTGAGCAAGATACTGAACCCTACTCCTGGTGAGCATTACCCAGCTGCATAGCAGTTTCCCCATTGGTGTGTTTGATTGTGAGTACAAATGGGTGAATAAGAAGCAGTGTAAAGTGCTTTGAGTTCTAATAGGTAGAAAAGCGCTATATAAGTGCAGATCATTTACCTATTGCAATGTCTATATTATGTGCGTGAGCTCGTTCATGCAGCATGCTGCTCTGTCCCAAATCTTTGGGAGGATTAAAAGCGAGCTGCATTTCTATCACTTGACTTTTGTTGTAGTCAAATGATTGAACCTTTTTTTAGTAGTTGCACAGCTCTGATGTGCTGTAAACAAAACACTGTTTCCCAAATATGAAATTTTATATCATGTGCCTCCTGTGTGCACTGATTGCACATGGAAATCGAGCAAATTTTCACACGCTAGAATGGTTCTTACTTGGGCAATCTCCCACTGTGTGTTACATGTCTGAAAGGCCACTCTGCACAATGTCTGAGGCTGAATTCTCCTAACATTGTCTGGAGTTCATATGTGAAATAGGCTTAGATGAGCTTTATCAACTGTGAGGGAAATGTCCTGATCATGTCAAATTGATGAGATTGGAAATGTTGGTTGAGTTTCGGAACCTGGCCTATACAAGAACTGTATAGGTCAAGAACAAGTCCAGCTAATTTAGCGCACATCATCAGAAATTAACGACATGTATATTCGAAGGACAATCCAGCGTATTGTTACTGGGTCAGTATCTAATGAAATTAAATCACTATAAAATAAATACAGTGTTGGAAGAAAAAATTAAATGAGTCTGTCAACAACTACTCACATCTACATTCCTGTTATTAATGACATCTATGCTATTTTCTCGGCCGTGATGTCAATATTAATGTCTTCAAGGTGTGCCATGGCTTTGGTTTATGTTGTTGAAAAGCAGACGTTCACAAGATGGAGATTCTGGTTTCACGTATAAACTCCTCTCCTCATCCTAACCAGTTACCTCTGGGTGCATCACATACTTGTCCTCCCCATTTCTTATCAACTTCTTCTTTTTGTCTAAACACAATCCCTGCAGAAAACCAAATTGATGACCATAATTTTTAAAATTATTGTAGAAGGACTGGTTATTTATGACTTCTTTTACTTAAATGCTTTATCACTCTTTTAAACCACCATCTTTATCTATGTCCTCTCTGGTCTGGCGTGATTCTGTTTCCTTCAAACTCCCTGAACCTTTTTAAAATTCTAGACGTTAAAATCTCATTCTACAGAATTACAGAAGAATGGATGTAATAATAATTAAGCAAATAATTGCAATAATTAAGAGAACCTTTCAAACAGCATATACTGTAAAGTACAAGACTTTGAATGGGATGTTTACAAGAACGTCAGGTTTCAAGAATAACTGTACAGCAGTAAAGCATTACCACTATTCCTTAAGTGCTGATAAATTCCTAAGAATCACACATTTGCAATAGAAATATAAACAGTAAGCAACAGATGTCAGGAAATAAACACTGAATGCTGCACTTTACTCGCTGAGAATGCACTCTTTAGCATAACCCTTTTAATTAGGTAACAAAACAGTTTCATCATCCAGTTCTGGTGGAAAACACAAAGTAAAACTGAGTTGAAACAAACTCCACACAGACCTGCTTTCCTCTTCTGTGCTGCTTTTAATCTGCAGCATTTTAAAATCCATTTCACCCAGAAAATTCTTATCTGCCAACAGAGAAAAAAACCCTCCGAAAATCTTCAGAGACGGGGGCAAGACACATCCCAATTTTAATCTTTCAGCTTTCTATTTGTGTTATCTTTATCTGTTTTCAACCCTGCACACGTCCCCTGTTGAGCCTTTGTACTCCCTCATGTCTGTCTTTGTCTTTTGGCACAAAAGGCCCCAAACACATAAACAAAACATATGTCAGGCTAATTCTAGGTGGTACAAGTACACAGAAAAACCTAGACCGTAATCACAAAGTGCACATAGTCCTACACAGGAGACAGAGGATACCAAGAGAGGTAATTCAACAGCTCTCTCAGTCATCACGGATGTAGACTGCTTTATTCATGTCTGTCTGCTGACGGCCTGTTTATTAACATGACAAGACTGAAGAATTTAAAGGCATTTTGTAGGAGCGTTAAGGTCAAGTTGTCTGTTTGTCTTTATGTTTCCCCGATGATCAGGGGAGTACATTTAGAAATGTCATCGAATTATTAATTCTCTTGAAACCTCAGATCTTCCTGTAACGTTGACTGCTGCTGCAGGCTGTGCTATCAACTATTCACAGTGCACAGTGAGAATCTGAGAGCCAGGTGAAGTGGCATACCCTCAGGCTAGCACTCAACCGGAAACCGGAAGCACTTTAGACCATCATCTTTCATCCAAATGCCAACATTGTCTATCAGAGTAAGACACCAAAGACATGCAATGAAACCTTATCCCTGCCTACTACCTCACCTGCAAATCATAGCAGTCCTCAACCATCTCCCTGATTGATCTCATCACTTGACGATGTTTGTGGAAAATTAAATCATAATCATTTATGGTCATAGTGTATTCAGTGCACTCCAAATCATGTCTTTAATGGGCAAAACTAGAAAAATCACATCAATACGTGCTTCATCCAGCATTATTGTTGTTGAAGGCAATTTGCAGTGTAATGTGTTTTATACATTACGTTATATGTCATTTTAAACATGACTAATACTGAGATGATGGCAGCTGCATAACAGTGACATTTTACCAGTCTTTTAGAGTTTATTGGAACTAAGTCACCTAAAAAAGGGTCAACTTAAGAGCAAAATGCCACGATCTTGATCTGAAATGGATAGATGAATGAATGAATCAACATTCATGTGACTGCACATGAGGCCAGTGTGTAGTAATTTAGCATGTTATTTTTGCAGATGTTTAGTGTAAAAGTTTACAGTAGACTGAAATGCTGACTGAATTAGATAAAAAGGAAAAACAAATCCAAATGTATTACAGTTTATCTGGAATTACTAGGCCAATAAAAGTGTTAAGACTTTAACTTTGGCTTAGATCTATCTGACCCAGAGTTCATAACTTTAATTAGAAGGTCATACATAAAGCCAGAGATAGTGGGAGAGAGTCCTGATCTCAGGACTAAACAGGCCAGATAAATAGTCATGAAGCTGAGGCTGATTTTTCCAAACTCGTGGAGTTTCTCTCTGCACAGCCACGTCTCAATGTGTCTTCATGGCTGAGCAGCACACACAGACTCAATTCATTCAGTCCAGTCAGCCAAAGTTCTTTTTCCAACTGCCATTAGTTTGGGTATCAAAGCTTTCATGTAGATCATTATTAAATGATCTTTAGCGAATAAATGCTTTACTGCTGTACAGTTTGACTCTCTCAGCAATAACTGAGCTGTTTTGACAGCAGTAGCATCAGAAACTGTCAAACTCTGTAAAATCTGCCTTCAGCATATCACCAAAAAAACTACAATGTGCTACAATTAAACTTCTACATGTCACCAAAAATCTCCAACATGTCACAGTGTGTCAAATAGAAGCAGATAAACTTTTCCATGGTACAATTAAATGTAGAATCACAATGTAACATGTGTTTATCACTAAGAGCCACTTAAACTTTAAGACCTAACTGGTTAAGGAAAAGTAAAATGTTTAAATACCCTGAGCAATGGTTGCTATCAGAAGCCAGTTGTTACCTGCTGCTGTACTTCAAATAAAGCACTTGTTTGCTGGTCTTAAAGTGATTTCTTTCTGCTGACAGAACAGTGAACCCACTTTTATCCATTTTTTTTTACTTATTTTATGAAACAGGCACTTTTCTCTCAAGCTCTGTTTTCATATTCTTTGCCTAACATTTTCCATCACTTTTCATATGAACATCAAAGTGCAACTCAGAGATTACAAGGAGAGGCTGTCTGAAAGCGTGAGCTCCTATCCCCATTTGTACAACTTACTGTGTTGAGAATGAAGAGACACAAGAGATGAAGACTTCTTCAGCAGATATCAGGAAGGCAGCAGCCTTTGAGAATTTAGAACCAATATTAACACATGTATTGTTTTCTGCTGCATCTAAGACTCATTTATTTGTTGGTCAATGTGTCTGTCAGTGTCTTTCACAATTGTGCCAAACGATTACAAAGGTTTATTACAAAAATATTTCATAACTGCATTTTGGTTCAGTTTTCTTTAGGTACATGGTTACTGCATGGTTATGGTTTGAAAACATATAAAGAAACCAGTGCTGATGGTTAGAAGGAATGGTAAATGGTCTGCACTTATATAGCGCTTTTCTACTTATTGGCACTCAAAGCGCTTTACACTGCTTCTTATTTACCCATTCACACTCACAATCACACACACATTCATACACCGATGGGGGAGCTGCTATGCAGCTGGCCAACACTCACCAGGAGCAACTAAGTTGGGGTTCAGTGTCTTGCTCAAGGACACTTCAACATGTGACCGGAGGAGGCAGGGATTGAACCAGCAACTGTGAGATTGGTGGACAACCGCTCTACCTTCCTGCACCACAGTCGCCCAAGGAAATGGTTTCAAATATTATAGTCCATTGTTTTGGCAAATTAAAGTATACTTCCAAATTTGGAAACCAATCCTGTCTGACACTAAACCAGCTCTGGATATTGTTGGAGTAGGTTTGAGCTCGTTGAGCATTATAATGCAATAGCATTTGCCAGACCTTCACTGACTGTGTTAACATGCCCTTCAGTACCCAGGTAACTCAAAAAAAGGCAATCAGGGAGCAGCACATACACTTAAGAAACCTGGTTACTGCATACATGCAACAGAAAAGTAATCTGTGTTCCCTTTCACCTATTTAGGAAGCCTGGCTCACAGATTTTAATTGTATAGTGACAGTGTGTGTGTTCATGTCTCAGCAGACTGAAAGCTCAGGGGGCGATAATGGAAAAAAAGGGGGAGACACATGCAGCTGATCAACAACAGGAACTGTCTGAATTTTAAAAATCCACATGGAAAAGTGACTTATTTAGACTTCGAAGAGGCACTTCATGTTAGTTAAGTTTTTTTCTCAGACATCAGGCAGACTTGGTTTTAAAAATGAGGCATCACCCCCTTTAACGATGTCTACTTTCATTCATTCTTCCACTCTGTTGCGTTTTCCTGTCTGCAGCTTCTGCACACATGCACAGTTGGAGAAAGCTGATTAGAAATCTGGTTACTCAGATACATGACAGGGAAATCAACATTCCCCAAAAGTAATTTACCTGGGAAAACCAGGATTCGATAATCTTTTAACCTTGTTTCAGAAACCATCTCTCCCAATTCCATGACAGAGAAAGCCAATCGTAACCTGGCTACTTAAGTCCATGTAGACACCACTAATTGTTATGGTTACAATAATAAATGTCGACCAACAACATGCATAGGTTTAGCTACTAAAATAACCGTTAGGTTTAAGGAAAGATCATTAGTGCTGTCAAAAATTAGATCAAAACCTGTAATTATTCCCAGACTGCTATAGTTAATCGCATCCTAATCACACACATATTATCTACTCAGTATTTGCTGTAAATTGACGTTTTTCAAGGTTTAATACTTTTATTGGCATAGCTAAGAAACTCCATCACAAACACAACCATAGCTTCACATGTCTAACTCCAGTCTTACTCCATGCACTCTGAGTGCAAATAAAACACTCACTCAAATCACTAGCATTCCCACTATGAGTCAATATTGTGTGTATACACTGATTCTAATAATATCAAGTAAATGTAGCATACAATCACAGCAGAATAAGCAAAACAATCCTCTGTTTTTCTTCCGAATTTTATATAATTTTTGTTGTGGTTTTGTTGCAGTTTGCTACTGACCTTACTTCACTCAGGACCTTCACAAACAAGAATCTGAAGGATACACTGAGCAGCAAGTAAGAACACGATTATGGTTATGTATGTAAGACCAGGGTCCTAAATGATGGTGGCTCATGACACTTGGCACGGGCTCTAATTTCAGTCCGATTCAGAATTTTGTGTCACAGCGTAGATTCACTCAGCAGTCAGATCCCTTTGGGTATCATCGACCTACATACACTTATCTGGACACATCCGATCAACAGAGCTGAAATAAGAGGAAAAGCAATTTCAGAGAGCGGCGGGTTAAATTAGGTCAGAAGCTTCTGGTTTCGAGCTTTTGGAGTGAGAGTAAACTTTAAGGTCAGAAGTTTAGTTCTCAGAGTAAAAGGCACGCAAAACTGCCCACATATGGAACAGAGGGTGGGCTGCAGAACACCTCCCTGGCATTTTCAGGAGTTACATTTAAAAATGAGATATCCATATTAAAAAACAATGGCTACTCAAAACAAGAAAGCACTCAGAAAATGCAAACCTCCACCAACAACAGATCTGCAATTTATTGTCCTACTCGTACACATCATTCCTACAGCTTCAATTTGAAGTTGAATTGATTTCTTCACTTTGCAAGCACCCCCTTAGGAATTACAATCAAGCCTCTGGCTCCATTAGTTTCACAGTTATGGGTCAGATCAATAATTGTTTAATGGTGGAACTCTCATATCTGGATCCACACCAAAATCAAATTGACTTTTCTTTGGCTTCAGGCCAGATATCCTAGCACTTGTGAGATACGATTCTGTGACATGCATGGAAAAACTAATTAACATCTATTAAAGGGCAACTTCAACATTTTTCATCTTGTTCCCCATGGCTTTTGTTTAGGGTGTAAATATACAATTTTTTTAACTTCTTTCTGAATATTTCTCCTGAAGGACCCGAAGGAGTTTTACAAAATTAGTTCAGATAACATCATCTGGGGGAGCTTTGGAAAAGCAAGTTGACCATGATCACAACCTCCATATTGTGAGGAACAAGGATAACATCATCTGAACTGAAGGTTCCTCCAAATGATACCAATGAACTGCCTATGTTTTCAGTATTCCACAAGAATCTTTAATAAACTGCCCTTTTCTTTTGGAGGCTTAAGTATCTCTTCCATTTATACTCTGGTTAAAAGTACAAAACAGAGCCCTGAACACAATCCCTTTTTGTGATGGTAGCATTTCTGCCTTTGTGCTAATATTTAACTAAAGTGTTTCACATGGTCACAAAACTATACTTTAATTAAAAAACTATGGGTTGTACAGTATGTGATGTGCTGCCAAGCAGCTTGTGGATTAATGATTTTATTCCTATTTCTAAGCTACTCTCCAGATTTTTTACGTAATTACATCATTCAAATCATCAATACAAAAAATGTAAGGCCTCTCTTTAAAGAAAATGAAGGTCTGGCTTTTGCTTATCTCAGTTATTATAACTGTGTACTGACTTGCACTATTGTATACATTTTGAATGTTTTCAAAAAGTTGTTTGAATGGGGCGAGAAACCTGAACAGTCAGGTGATCAGAGAGGTTGCAATCAAGAAACCAGCCAAACCAGATTATCTAATTATCTCATCAGATTTTTCGAATGGACGGCAAGGGTAATAATGCTACCATTCACCTTTGCATGCGCTCTCAGATAATTTGGGCTACCCTGGAGTTTTGTTTACAACCTGTCGTGGGTTTCCTCATCTCAGCAAATGACTTGGGGAGTGAAAAACAAAAGTCTGAGCTATGAAAAATAAACTACTAGGAGTTTAACCCTAACCCCCTACCTCTAAAACAAAAGCAGGAGATCCTCACATTTTAGAAGGATTTTAGGGTTGGCAAATAACATTAAATATGATCAAAATGGATTATTTTCTGCTGATAGGATAAGCCATTAATCACTGTAGCAGTAGAAAAAAATCTGTAAAGTATTGGGTAAATATTGGAATATTGCAGTCCACATAAACATACTTGGCCTCCTGCTTTATTACTCCTTTCAGTGTCTCCACAGGCACAACTCCAGCCTGAGATAAACACCATACTCACATTCATTATCTTTTAAAAATAATTATGTGTTGCAGCACGATATAACACCACATCTACACACTGTGTAAAGTCAGAGGTCACATGGAGGGGATGCATTCACTCATGTTGAACTCTATTGCAGTGTTTGAGTGTAGCTTTATGTGTGTTTATGTGTGTTTATTTAGATTATACGGGAAGCTTAGTCATGAGTACTGCTGCACCATCCAGGCAACAATCCAGTTAGGTGCTCTTTGCCCCAAACCTTTTACTTTTCTTTGATTGATTCAAACATGGCTGATTATTTGTCTAATGTGTTGTGTTCCTCTTTAAAGCTCTTTAAAACAAAACTGTCAGTATACAACGGGAAAAGTGAGGGGAAGATGTCTCCTCCAATCCCCAGTGGGAGATATGCCATCACACATTTCAATAAAAGTATATCAATGGCAAAATGCCTAAATGACCAAAAAGCTGCAATTTAATAACATGAAAAATACTTGCATGGATCAGCCATGTGTTTGTGAGTAACACTGTATACACACAAATTAAATGCTGCTGGGAATTTGGTCAGCCAATAGCTAAGTTTATAGAGAAAGACATTATGGGCCTCAACACAGTGACCAAGGCTGGTTAGTGAACTCCCACTCCCTCTAACAAATACAAATTGGAAATCACAATTTGATTTATTTTTAAGGCAAATGTAAAATGCTGTTTGTTGAAACTAGACACATTCCTTACTCTTTTAATTCTCTCCTGGTTTGCCCTTAAAACCTCATCAGTTTATTTGGATGAGTCTTTCATTGCTGCTGGTCTCCCCAATTAGAAGTACATTAGCTTCTTGTGTATGCATTTACAAATATGCAGATGTGACTTCTTTAGAGCAATTTGTGTTCGATTACCTTCACACACACAAACTTTGGTCACAGCAGTCCCTAATGGACCCCTGTTGGCCTGTATCATTGAGATAGACCGTGCTCATCAACTGTTGTCTTGACAGGGTGCTCAAGTTTTGCTGCTAGTTCAATGACATGGTGTGTCACAGCTCTTAGAAGTACTACACTGTACACTACATGTCATTTTGGGTCTGAAGGACCCAAAGCTGAAGTAGCGGAACCAGAGTTTGTTTCTGCACATACTTTTATTATTTTTTAAAAATGAAAGTTTGGTCAGAGATTTAAGCATGTTATGCTGTTAGTAGCTATTACTGTATTACTGTAGCCTTAAACTACACAGTAGTCTACTGACTTAAGTCGTTGAGCCAAAAGGACTTACTGGTTTTATTATTTATACAAAATCTCTCTACACTAATTTTAAGGAAAATTCACAACATTATGATATGGAAAATGTTATAGTATTCACATAGCCATCAAGTCCAAGCCTGTCTTCATAACCAAAAGTCATGGAACGGAATGAAAACCTGAAATTCCCTGGAGAAATAGTGAGAAGTGCTTCCACACATACCTGCACACATTCACACACTGAGGTGAACTGTACTTTGTTTTATTGTCTTGCTGAGCACCATTGAATTTTACTCCGTAACTCAGAATCAGCTGCAGTGAATGCAAGGAGTTCTCTTTTTTGGTGGGCGGTAAGCTACATTCATGTTTCTCTAACTGTTTATTTTGTGGCGTTCCCAAAGCACTAAGCAGCTGCCAAGCTAAACCAAAAACACACACAAACACACACACACACCGAGTAGAGGAAGAAACAGAAGAAAGAAATAGGCAGAGACAGTCGTGGGGCCCTGACATGACCACTACCCTTCTCTCTTCCCAGAGCTCATTCCAGTTTACACTCTCTTATTCACTTTCATTTCATTCCTCCATCCTTTCCCACCTTGGAAAAATATCAGGTTTCTGTAATGCCCAACCCCAATACCAGAAACCAGAGTTCCTGTTTACATGACAGTTAAGTAATTAAAGTAGCAGTGGGTGACATGGGTGCAACTGTGGCACAGGAAGGTAGAGCGATGTCAACCAATCCTGCAGTTGTTGGTTTGATCCCAGGCTCCTCCGGTGACATGTCAAAGTTTCCTTGAGCAAGACACTGAACCCCAATTTAGTTGCTCCCTTGAGTGTTGGCCATCTGCAAAGCAGCTCCCCCATCAGGGTGTGAGTGTGTGTGTGATTGTGAGTGCGAATGGGTGAATAAGAAGCAGTGTAAAGCGCTTTGAATGCCAAGAGGTAGAAAAGTGCTATATAAGTGCAAAACATTTAATTCAGATTGTACTAAAAAGCTGACTGTAACCTGATCAGTTAGGTGCATGTAAACGCACTGTATGACAAAGAGGAATAAATTCAGAGGCAAGCTGGAAGTGCACACATATACTCAGATTCACAACACAGATTTGTGTGAGGAGTGTTCTTGTGCCTCACATACCCAGATACACACACATACACAGAGACATGAGGAGCTGATAAAAGATGTAGAGCAAACATCAAATAGCTTCAAACAGGGAAGACTGACCCAGTTCAGGACACACACACCAATACCTACACACATATAGGGGGCAGAGAGGGGCTAGACAAAAAGACAGAAAGAAACGTCAAAAGGAAGCAGCACGGCAATTTCAATGAATTGAGCCATTTCTCCTGGGATTTGAAACTTGAGATAAGTGGAGACCAGCCTAACCCCCACTGAGCATGAAGGGTCTCCAAACAAATACACACACGTGGAAGAAAAGGAATGTACACATACGCCTATACACACTCACAGGAAACTCACCCTGCTTTCTTTGGAAACTAATGTTCATTCTTTGATTAACAGAATCCATCATCTTTGACCAAAGCTTCAAAATTAACTTGATTTATTATTTTTTTTAAAGATTAATTAAAGGGGCAGCCAGTCGATTATTATCACACTTTCCTAAAGCTTTGGGACTAAAAAATCTGATGCAGCAGAGGGCAAAGCCTTCCTGACTTGAAAACCTGCTAGTGTTGTGTGGTCAAATAATCTTCCATTGCTTTTACAACTTTGAGTATACTACAAAGATTTGCCTTCCAAGAAATACTGGCACTCTCTCCATGACGTTTTTTAGTTGGATATATAAACAGAATTTCTAGGAGACAGATTGGTCTTGTGATTTACAGTAAGTCATATTTATGCAGAGAGCTTTCCATATAGACCACTAGTGCTGACTGAGCCATTTGTGTATTTTCTGGCTTCCCGGAGCTAATCCAAATATTAAAGCGTTAGTGACATGCATGGTTTTATTTGTCTTGACAGCAACATTAGCAATGTACTACATCCATAAAGTCCCAAGAGTCTTCATCTTCTAACTATCATCACCCACTTCTACTGCAACAACCACTACAGTATGGTAAATGTCAGGGGTTGGAGAGGGAACTGAGTAGGCCTCCCCTTATACACAAGTCTCATTCAAACCACAGTTTGCAAGACCTCTGATAGTTCCTTCTGTTACCAAAATATCAAACCATCTCAATTTGCTTGTAGCGTGCAGCAATCAACAAGCATATTCAATCTTCCATTCACACATTCAAAGTTTTATACACAACAATGTCACTTCCACATTTTGAAGAAATCTGAAAGGTGTTGCTGGCTCTACAATAATGTGACAAGCAGGTAATATATATGAAAAAACCCAACATGTCTTTAGATATCTATTATTCGGCACCAGATAAAGCAGTAATCATATCTTCATTCATTCTGTTTTCAACCCTCAGCTCTACATGTGCATCTGAATTATAATTACATCATTGCAGCCAGTCCATACCCCGTAATTTTGAACCTGTGCATCATATTTAACTCCTTGTTTGTGACTGGCTCACCAGTTGAAACCCTGACCAAACTGCTTCCTTTTTTGCCTCCTTCCAAGATGCTCCAATAATAAAATAATCCACCTATTGATACAGAACAAAACAACATAAACGCAGGTAGAGTTTTCCCAAAGAACCATAATGCTTGGTTTCACTTGTTACCTTCTTCTACAGCAGGGGTTCCCACACTTTTTTGGCTTGTGAGCTACTTATAAAATGACCAAGTCAAAATGATCTACCTACTATAAAAATACAAAACATATTTTTATTTATAAATATATTAAGAATTAGTGTAGCATAACTACATGGACCCAATGCAGCTCCACATTTCCCTTCTTCGGTACAGCGATGGCAGACTGGCAGATAAGGCAAACGCACGTTGAAAATGACATAGTGAAAAAAAAGTCCAACTCCCACTACATATGGAAGTGGTGTATTTTTGACTTCTGACTTTGTCCAGCTCCCCGTATCATTTTTATACCCTTTCTTAAGTTTAAAAGAAATAAATCTGAGGCTATCTCTCTAACATGCTAGAGTTTCGCAGCACTTGGCCCCGTTGTATGCATGCGCATGTGCGGTGACCCATGTGTCAGAAAAGGTCAGATGTCAGGCCTTTGAGCCAGGAATTTCAGAAATTCCAGAAATTTCATACCGAGGACGAATGATGGGCTGACGTCTACTCTGTTAATTCCATGCGATCTACCCACATTACCTTTGTGATCAACCGGTAGATTGCGATCGACTGGTAGATCGTGATCGACGTAATGGACACCCCTGTTCTACAGCATCATCACACACGAGAGGCAGCCATTTTTCATTCCAAAACTCGTTTGACATGCCATAGGTGAGCGCAGGAGCAGTGTTTAGCAATGCAGAGCTAAATACGCTGGCAGGGCTTCATAATCTTGGCAATCGCACAACCACTTTTTTTGAAAGTTGTTTTGAAGACATTGCAGCAGCTCTGTATTCTGACCTGAATCTAAATGAGAAACATGCACAACCCAACTGCAAATGTGGCCACTGCCCAGTGTTTCAGTTTCTCTCTCCAACAGCAATGGTTTGACAAAGAGGAATAAAAGGCTACTGATGCCTCTCCACACTATTAAATCCGTTTAGGTGTCTATATTTACTGTTGAATCACAGTGGTGTTAAACTACATGTTGACCAGTAATGGAATTTCAGCTAAGCATGCTTTGTTTCAGCAACTCATGTTTTAAAGGAACCTAACAGTAACAGTACTTCTTAAATGGCTTCAAATTAGAATCTTAAACTTTAAACAAAAGCAAGAACAGTTTGACCCCCCACCCCAAAGGGCTGAGCCTGTGGAGTGAAGGCCTGTCCACAGGCATTTAGAGAGAAGTGGTGTCCTTAAGCTCCATGCATGTAGCAGGAGCAGTGGGGTCAACATTCTTATAATGGGCTGATAGAATAGTGACCGAGTAGGAATTTGGGAGGAATTCGAAGGATCTGAAGAAGTGGCAGTGATGCCGTGTTGTTCACTAAAACTAATTGTTCAGAGTCAAATGCTGCTCATTGTGTTCAAGAGTGTGACTGTGGCAGTATGAATCCTGAGGGTGAAGTCTGAGTGTTAGGGCCTTGTGTCCTCTATCCGCTCATATCCTGACTGGGACTTAACATAGAGACTGCAGCATTGCAACCCAACTCAAGTTGTCTGCCAGAGAATAAAACCACATTTATGAACAACAGCTAGAGAGGAAGCTCGTGGATGTTTTCTAACAGTTACTTTTTTTTAGAATGTGACCTCATAAAATTATGCAATATTTACTTGTGGAGTATCTGATGCTGACCTACACAGCCCAGCTGGTCCAGACATAGTGTTGATTAAGGTGGTTTTTGTTTCATAAATCTTAAAACAGTGGGGTCTGGGTTTCAAGCATTTTAACCAAAGAGTATATGTTGCTTTTTAGGTTAATTGTGAAAAAGTTCAGATTTAAATAAGGAAAAATCAACTAATATGACCACACATTTCAGTCCATTCTTTGATGCTTGATGGTTTTAAGTACACAGCGCCATGGTTACAATTTTTGCTAGTACTTTATAAGCACTGAGGTTCAATTCCACATTACAGCATAGATTCAAGAAAGGTTTTCCTGATTAAACATTCTCTATATCCTATTCTGATGCATTAATCATTTTCTTGTGACTCATTCAAGCAGGGTCCCAATCTGCAAGGACAGATTACCAACTGGTCAGAAGGAACAGCTGACCCAAAGGGGAGCCAAAATTAGTTTTTGGTCATTTCATTATTTGCAAATTTTAATACTATTTTACATGAGTTTGTATTTTCCATATCAACTGTGAGTTTAATTACTACAAACCACTAAGGAGTTTATCACGAAGCTCTTACTGTGTATTCCTGCAGTGTATTCTATATGGGAGCATGGGGGAAATGATGCATACACCCAGAGGCCTATAGGTTGGGGAAAGCCACAACCTACTGGTCCAAGAGCTATTTGTTGCCCATGGCTTTCTGAATATGTTAATCCAGCGGCGCAATTCCCACAACTCGATGTGATCTCATGCCTCCCTGCAGCAGCTCTGAATGATCCCAGCTTGTCCTTAATGTGTTCTGGCTGCATTCACACCTACATTCACAGCTGTCCACTTGTCTGACTGTCAGGGACCATCATGGGACCGCCACGCAAGGACAGGAGAGCGTAACTGTGCTCATATATTTTCCATGTGCAAAGTGCAAAGTTTGCATGTGCACATTCTGCAAGCATTCATACCAATGAGCAGTGGTTGTGGGCTATTTATAGAGTGGCTATATTAGCATATGTGTCAGTTGCTGCTCTCAAAATGGCCACAGACACAGTGAGTACCAGCAGGAAAACAGTGTGGGAAAGTAGCTGCAACGCACGAAAAGTGCCCGCTCACGTGGACCTGGGAGCTGCCAGGCATCTTCGTCGTCAAACAGGTCCAGAAAATACACATGTGCACGCAAAGTGTACAAGGAGTCACTAAAAACCCCAAAGAGCTTTCACACACACACACACGGATGAAGACAACTACATGTGCACACATGCAGCACGCCAACAAGTAAAGCCTGTTCAGCTCAGCAGAGCTGCCTCTGAGTCACACTTGTTTGTCAAACTTGTGTCCCACTGACAGCGGTGACTTGTTCTTTTTGAGCAAATACTACCCTTGGAGTGTGTGTATGTGTGAGAAAGATAGAGGTGAAGGGCGAGAACATGAATGATAGGAGGACAGCAGTGAAAGGAAGACAAGTCTGTGGAGCTATTCCCACTCATTGAATGAGACTGTGTATGTGTGTGTGTGTGTGTGTGTGTGTGTGTGTGAGGTTGTGTGGGAGTGTGTGTTCCATCAGAGGCAAACAGAGATATTTGAGAATTCCTCCAGCCGGGCAGAGAAGCAAAGAGGTGGAGGGAAATCTCTGAGCTGGTGTCGACCAAACAAAGCAGCCCCTCAGCATCTGAACCAGCCACTCTAACTGTCTCTCTCCCTCTCTGCATCTATCAATCTCTTTCTATCTGTCCTTTTTTCTTCTTGGCCACACATTCCAACTCACTTGATGAAGCAGCGAGCTCCCTCAAATGTGTATCCTTCCTCCCATCCTGTTGGTAAATCTGTGAGGACAGGGAGAGAAAGAAAAAAAACACAAGACACACAAACATAAAGCAGCTGTTTAGAGAGATATGACGCTGATTGCGTGCACGCACACACACACACACACACACACACCTGCACTACAATGCAGTGTGTGCACCACAAATAACTCATTTTTTTACGCATGTTCGCGCCCCCTCCCCAATTCCATGAACAGATAATGCAGGATTACTCATTGTGTCTCTATGCCTGCACAGCGCAGCCTCCAACTGTTTGGATACTCTGCTGATCAACATGCAGCCTTCCCTCCCGTCGCCCCTTTTTTTCGCGGCAGATGTGTTTTATTTGGGAATATCGGCTTTGCACTGAAGCAGCTGACGCACTGCTTCTTAAGCGGCTCGATTTGCCTGTACGTGCTCGTAGAATACTGTGCGTCTGCAGCACGGCGGCTTTCGGGAGGAAATATGTCAGATGTCACTGCAGGGAATCGGCTCCGAAATCAGCTCACGCCTACGTGACGGAACTTTTAAAAAGTGTGTCGCAAAGTGTCCAGGTGGAGCGGGCTGGGGAGAGGAGGCGGGGGGACGCTGTGCGTAATGGTCCGCCAGAGGAGAGCAGAGAGGGGAGCAGAGCCGAGGAGGCTGTTGCTTTGCTGCAGAGAAACAAAATCTCCCCTCATCGTCTTCTCCGCAACTTGTCGCCCCTCTTTTTTCTCCCTCTACCACTGTGGCGCGCGGATAACCTTTCCCAGGCGCTGCGTGCGCGCGCGCCTGCGGGTGTGTGGTGTGTGTTTTCGCAGGCAATGAAGGAAAACACATCCTCAAGATTATTTACCTGGAGTTTTTCTGTGCCCCGTGACTATAGCTTCTCCACTAACGGGATGCAACCAGGTTGTACTCTTTGCTTCTTCGCTGTTAGTGGAAGAAAACGGGGGAAAGGGTGAACAGAGAAGCCGAAAAAAGACAAACAGGAAAAAATGTGTCGGAGAAATAAGCAGTGAGTATCCATAAATCCACATATCCGCGTGATATTTACTTGATGAAGAATATGCGTCCATCCCGAGTCACCCCATAACCCCAAGAAGAGGGAAGGCAGGAGAGCCAGTCCGGCTTAGGATCCGCCGCCATGTCTAACTGAGAGCTCCACTGCTCTGGGTTACTACACACACAGGGGCTGGAGTGCGCGGCGCCGTGGCAAGCCCTCGCGCACAACCAGAAAAACCCTCGCTCTCGCTTACGGGAGACGAGAGCGCGCATGAAGGATAAAGACACAGTCAATGATTTTTCTGCCAAGTGGAGGGAGGCAGTCGGATAATTTTTTATTTTGCCGACTTCCTGATGAGAACTAAATTGGCCCCACTATTGCTGTCCAATTTTAAATAAATAATCACCTACAAATTAGTACATTATATTATAACTGATGCAAAACTGATTAATGAACTCAACACTAAAGTAATAACCGCATTAAAAAAACCGACGTGAGTGGACTTTTTTTTCAAGATAAAATCTGAATCTACTGCTTTAAATACACTTTCTAAAAAACTAATTTCATGATTTGTGTGGAAATAATTAATTAATAATAGTAATAACAATAATCCAACCTATTTTGTGTGTCATCTACACTCATATTTCTGCATTCATTAATAATTCTAGTAATTAAGTGGATGGTAAATAAAAATGCATTTATTTATATCAGAAACGCTAACTCTCTCTCCACAATGTAGTTCCTTCCACTTAAATTCCACAGACATTACCATAATTTAAAAAGGCTGACGCAAACACTATTGTAACGTTTGTTTTGAGCCAAAATATATGTTTTTATACAGTTGATATCAATATGCCTTTACTATACAGTACAAGTTACATTTTTACAAGTATGTCACATCAGTAACTGTAGTAGAGGCAGGTAAATATTTTTTAAAAGATGTACATATTTGTAATAGTCAGACTATAATAAAATAAAGAAAACAAGAATTGTATCTATGCTACTTTAAATTCTCCCTTTGAGCTTATAAAACCATCAGTTTTAATGTGGTGGAACAGTTTCAATGCTTGTTTCCATCATTCTCCAGGCTTGTGGAGTTCTACTGGAGGAATGAGCAGCACACTTCCAAATGTTTTAAATAAGTGCCTAATCTTCCAGAAAAAAATTTCCGAAAATGCTCTCTAATACAACAACAAGTATTTTATATTTTTCTGTAAATTTCAGACACCTGTCCTTCATAAAATCTCTGGTGACATAGAGAACAGATTTTTAAATGTGAATTATATTGAGGCAAAGAGAATGTAAAAATACTTTTTATCTGTCAATAAACTAATTCAGTGTCAAAGCTTAAGCAGAATCTATCTGCCCAAATAAACTGTGTCAAGTTACAGCTGTGGAATATCCAGTCCCACACCTTTCAATAGTACCATGTCTAGCACTTATGTGCGAATGCTTCAAGTTTGTACCTGGACCCAAAACTACAGAACAAACAACTCCCTCATATCAGGTGTTCTGATGGTGATGGATAGCATTGTATGACAACTTATATGACAACACAGTAAGGTACTGTAGAGTTACCAAACCATTCAGTGAGCCCCTGTGACCTGTCGTCTTTGTAGTCACTGAATATAAAGGTCTCTTTCCACACCAGGAACCTGTCCGAGGCACCAGAACCCTTGTAAGGAACCTGATTCCTCTGCATGCATTTAAATCGAATGAAAGTGTGTCTAGATTTAATTCTGGTGCTGAAGTTCCAACCAACAAACAACCCGCTGGCTGACGTGGTTGTAATTTGTGAAGTTCCAAAAAAGATTGGCCAGATACTGCACAGAATTTTATACAACTGGTATTTAAAAAATCTGCAGCACATGAAAAGAGTGAACTGAATATCAAAGCTTTGAGACATCACCAGGCTGATTTGCTTAAGCTTTCTAAAACTTGCCACTTCTGGGAAAATGCTGATCACAAAGCACCAGGAACCTTCCATTTGAAATGCACCTTTAGATCTTCCTATCCTAATTTAAAATCAATATCACCAGATCCTGAAAATAATTTGTATAAATGTCAGAGTTTAGCTGGATTACTGGATTATTTGGTATATCCCAGTAAGGTAAAAGCAGAATTATTGACCTGCCTAATTAAGGAAATGCTGCACAGTTATTGTACATTTTAGCAACATCCATATACATGGAGCATATCTTTAGTCAGTAGCAAGGGTTTCTAATTAGAATCCCACTTTTCAGCAGTCAATCAGTAACAGCCTTTCTATCCAATGATGGTTTAATGGTAAAATCCCACTTTTCTGGAGCAAAGCTCCTACGAGTGCTAATGACCGAGCTAATGTGGAATAATGAGGGGCTGCTTCAGGACCCTGCCTGTCTTAGATGACAAGGATTTTGGTTTGGAGCTGACTGCCTTTCCGTCCAATCACAGGAGGTTACACTACACCGAGTTGACTGGAAATCCCCATCCACCCTCTCACCCAAAAAATCCACCTACTGGCCCCACAACCACTACCCCCTCATTCCCATTACATCCACATGCTTCCTAATGAGCCTAGACAGGGCACACACACATTGTTAAATCTATCCCTATTAGGAATAGCACACATACTTAACACACACACACACACACACACACACATGCACACACACACACATATTAACCCCTCCCCAAACTTACGCCCACATAGCAAGAGGTCAAATGGTCTTCAACGAGGAGGAGGAGTAGGCTTGAATTGTAAAATGTTGCACAACCTGTCACCACAGCCCGTCTGGCCCACTGCCCTGCTCAAGCTCACACTCACACTCCTCAGTTTCTCTCCACAGAAGCTAAGAAAAGGAAGAAGAAATTTAGGAGGGTTTTTTTTTTTGTTTGGTTATTTCTTTGTCCTTTCGGCTTATCCCTTGGGGTCAGGGTCACCACAGCAGATCATTCGCATCTTGATTTGGCAGTTTTTACACTGGATTTCCTTCCTGACGCAACCCTCCCCAATTTTACCGGGCATGAACCGGCACTGCACAGCTGGGGATGGGAAAGGCCCTTTGGGGGTTCAGTATCTCGCCCAGAGACACTTCAACATATAGCCGCTGTTGGGGATCAAACCACTGACCCTGTGGCCCGTAGACGACTGCCTTTACCAACTTAGCTACAGGGATACTGCTTGTAAGAGAAAAAAGAAAGAGAAAATAGAGTAAAGAGAAAATAATTGCATGCATAAGTATCTCACCAATTATTATCATAAATCCCTTTAATCATCACTGGTATAGCCAATTGGTTTTAGATGTCACAAATGTATTTAGATGGAGAGCACCTGAGTGCAGTGATTGTGGTTTAAAAGACTCTAGTATACTTACGTATATTTCCAGTTACTAAAGAATCCAACTTCTGGTCAAAATCTACACCATAAAGACAAATTAACACACTGTGAAAAATTTTATACTATTTATAGGTGCCATAAGATGCTTCCAAAATACCCTGACCTGTCTAAAGCGGACTTAGAGGTTCATATGTATTTAGCCACATGCACAAATTTCATTTATTTGACTCTATACATTACACAGTAAATTTGAAATTAAAAAATATCAAGATGTGGTTAAAGTGCAGGCTGTTAGCTTTAATTTGTGGTCAGAAATATTAGATGATCTGTGTAGGATTAAAAACCATTAAAAATCATATAGAAGCTTTAAAGTTGATTTTAATCAACTTGTTAATTGTCAATATGAAAGTCTTTCCCATAAAAAATGGTTTACCACCAGATTTGAACCATATAAAGACAGAAACATTAAATTAGAAATTGTTTTGTGGAGTTCTGGACAAAGGAGACTATGGAGACCAGGATCATCTTGCGCCAGAAAAATAGGAAGAAAAGAATTTGAAGAAAAAACTTCTCACCATCTAAGGCACTGGGCATGTATGACTGCTAAGTGAACTGGTTCTCTTGTAGTTATTGGATGATTTTTCAAGGGCTTTTTTTTTTTAACCCATAGGACAGCAGTCCACACTGCCAATGGACAATGACCTGAAGCTTAGACCACATAGCTTAGACCTTTCCAAGACTAAACTGTTTAACGTTCAGTCAGTCCAGAGCTGTGTTTTACTTGCTGAAGGCAAAACACCTGTATCTTCCACCAAGTATCCTGATGACAACTAGTTACTAGTTAATGGCTAGGAGGTTGGATTGAGCACAATCAGCAAAAAGAGTCAAATCTCTGAGTTGATCCAAGCCTGAGACTTATTTTAAGGATTTTATGATCATCGACATCAAATGCTTTTCAGATGTCAGTGGAGATGCATTAGCAAACAGTTGCTTATTTACACATCTAGCAAACACAAGCCGAGTTTCTTCCCAAATTTTGTGCAAATATTGAACAAGACTCCAGAAAATGTGGCTAAAGAATATGAATAATACATGAACAAACATTGAATATTTCATTCTCTGTGATTCCCGCCAGCTATGTCATGTTGGTTGATGGTGATAATAACTATAATATATTTTTTAGTGCTTTTGTTTTGAAAAATAGTCTATGGTAAACTGAATTAAAATGACAATTTAATAGCATTACAAATCAAAAGATCTAATAAATAGAAGAACAGTTGGTGTGTGAGTTAATGTGAGGGCCCCCCACTGGACAAGAACAGCAGATTTGTCTTTGTCTCCGTGTGTGTGTGTGCCCCAGGAGTCCTCCATAAAGCCATCTAATTGCTAAGCCCCTGTGTTAAAGGCAGGTGTCCTTAGCCGATTAGAGAGAATGTCAGTGCAGACGAGCTCGTTAGCCCCTTATTCAGATGGTGAAGGCCAAGGAGGGACAAACAGTATTATGTTGTAATGTATTGACTGTAGTAATGTTGTCAGGGTTCACGGCTGTTGCCCATACTTTGGCTAATGCATTTGGCAGATGAGGAGTGTCTGGTTAAAGCTTTAGAGCCAGCTTGATCTATTGCATGTCCCATTGATTTATCAGTAAACCCAAATTATAAATAAAATTAGAGGAGACACCAGAAAAAAAGAGAAACTGATAATAAATGCAACTTGGGCAAAAATGAACCAGCAAATTACATAAGCCACAGTTCTAATCAACAAACAGATAGAGACATAAAGCCCTAGAGAAAAAGACTTGCTAAACATTAAAATGACACTAATTCAGTAATGTGCTTATTCAGATAATATCCCAGTAACACGTATACAAATATTCATTTTTAGCATTTATTGTTTTTAACTAATGTGTTTAGACACATTAGTCTCTTAGTTAAACTCACATATAAGTCAACTCTGGCTCTTTTTACACAATGTATGTCACAACGTAGCTCATTTTGTGGCATAGAAACACAAACACACACACACATAGGAAGAGAGACAAAAAGGTCCACAGGAAAATAGTGTCTAAAAGACATCACATCACGACACCTACCTGGTTAAATTTAACAAAAATGTTGTAGTTAAGCTTTAAACCACTGCTTTCTTGATGTTCTGCTTTGTCTTTTACATAGCATCATGTCATGTAAGTACATAACATCATTGTGGTCAAAGTAAAAACTGAGCAGAAAGTTCTTTCATGCTGGACTTGAGCTCTGGTCTCCTACCAAAAAGGCTCCAACTCTGTACTAAGGTTCATGTGTCCGTAAACTGTGTTATGCATTGGTACAGAGGAGCTACAGAGTCAGATTTTATAGGAGGCCAGTCTTGAATATACTGGTACCATAACTGGCCACTTGATTCAGATGTTATCAAACTACTTGATGTTATCAAACTATCAAACAACCTCATGCAGCTGATGTTTCCTCTTCTAAACACATTTGATCTAAGACTGGTCTCCACTCCTCCGACTCAAAAAGTTGGCAACAACCTGGACCTCATTCCCACCTGGAACTGCACCACAGACAACATCTTCGTTATTCCTCTGTATTTATCGGATCACTTCTTCATTCACCTCACAATCGTCATCCCTAGACCTTCGTATTCTCCCACCACACACCACGCTCGAGTAAGAACTTAACATTCCACTGTCACCCCATGTCTCTCACCCCGCAACAGTTCTCTTCACTGGTCTCTACAACTCTGCCCCTAACACAGGACCTCTCCACCCTAGATGCAGATAACTTTCATCGTAACTGGATATTCTCTGCCCTTCAAGGCTGTGAGGCTGGCTCATGTTGCCCTGGTGATCAGCACTCTCTCCTCCCTGCTCTGATTTCCTCCTGTCTCTCATCTCTCTCCTGGTGCCTAATCAGCCTCAATCCGTTCACCTGTTGGCTTCTCTATATATGGCCCATTCACCTGTTCCTCTCTGCCAGATTGCCTTTCTGCATTTCCTGAGCAACCAGCCTCTTTCTGGCCAAGGAACTCTGTCTGTTAAAGTCTTGCTCAAGTTATCTCCTCTGTTCACGTTTTTGGAGATTTTGTGTTACTGAATTTTGTCTTGTTTGACACTTTGTTTGCCTCCCTTCTCGGCAGCAGTGTTCCAGAGGACGCCTGTTTTTCATCATTCTGTATGTGACTTTAGTACTTCTATACACAGACTAAGAACTTTGTGGGGTTAATGTTTAGCAGAGGATTTTGCACAAGATGAAAGAAGAAGAATTTGTTTCTTTGTCTTTTCATCCCTGGCTCTTTTAGTGGGTACTCTCTGTTCGTTTGGTACTTTACTGGCTCCTGTTGTGTTTTAATCTCCCTGGTATTTCCATCCACTTTTACTTGTCCTCCTTCCCCGGCTCCTTTGGTTCTAACCCTGCACTATTTGGTCTCAAGCACTACCATCTCTCTCTAGCGCTTAAGCTATCTATGTGTACCTTAGTTAATTCTGTGCCTTTGCCACTTCTCACCTTGTCTCTTATTCTCCGTCAGATTGCCTACCGTTTCCCGGCCACCTCCACCACGCGCACTTACCCTGAATCACCACCCCTGTAGTCCCATTTGTTACACCACCACAATAAACTATTGTTGCCTTCCACTCCTCCGTTGTTCTGCTCCTTTCTGGGTCCTACAAATCCCCAACCTTAATAGTACGATCTGGCCAAGACATGGATGCAGACACAAAGGACTGGAAGAGCCTTGTAGAGGGCGCCCTTTCCCAACATGATACTTGACCTTAGCCAAAATACAAACCGATATCAGTTCCATCTCCCATGTGCTCCGACTGGCTTTTCCAGTTCACCCTGTCGCTGCTACTCCTCCCGTATATCCCACCATATTGTGAATCCTGGGTGGCCCCTCCTGTGTAATACTCAGGAGATCCTAAGACTTGCAGGGCATTTTTAGTTAAATGCAGATTACAGTTCGAGATGCGACCCTCGGGTTATCCCACCAAACACTCCCGCGTAGCTTATGCCGTATCTTTGCTTTCGGGACGGGCGGGCGTTTGGGGAATGGTGGATTGGGAGAGGGTTCCAGGGCCACTACATCTTTGGAATGTTTGCTGAGGAATGGTTTAGGGATTTTGGGCCTATAAAATCCGAGGGGGATGCCTTATGCAGACTGTCGAGACTCATGCTGAGAAGAAGTGGAGCAAATCCAAGACTCCATCTGCCCTTGCCAAGTATCAGAATCTGCTTGGATCTTTTTCTTACAGTGTCACCAGGGCAAAGACAGAATACTACAAGGAGAAGCTCAGCAACACCACAGACACCAGAAAGCTGTTCTCTACTTTCAAATCCCCCATCTACCCACCTCTTGGGGCTAACACTTCAAAGAGTGGATAGAGTAGCCTCGTTAGCCGGTAAGAAAAGAGGTGGCGGTCTCGTCATATACATTAATAACTCATGGAGCCAGGATGCTGTGGTGATTTCTACTCCATGTTTGTCAAGTATATGGCCACTTAAAGCAGGTTAGCACTGCAAGATTGCTTTGAGACTACTCAGTGGAAATTTTGTGGCATTTTTAGATGGGCAGCAACATATGACAAGATTACTGACCTCCAGGGAGATGGTGTCTGTCATTGACATGTAAGTGCACTCTGTGACCTGGCAGATACAATACCAGGACCCAGAAACTGAAGCAGCATATGTGAATGCAGTTTCATGCAACACCTGTCCAGGTTAAAGGTGTACTGGGACTTGTGGTGCTGACAGACATTTATTTCTTGCTCAAAATGAAGTGAGGTGAAAAATAAGTTTCACATTCTATCTGATAAAAACCAACAACTCTTTTTGCACTGCCTCATCTGAATGCACTCCCCATGAGTGCACTGTACATTTTTGAACAGAGCAACAACATTATTGGACAAATGGACAAGATGGACTTGGAGTTAATGAAAATAGTGCTGCAAATGTGAGTTGCATGTAGCAGTGTGAAAATGGATCCCATGGTGTGATGATGTTGTCAATGTTGTCATGATCTGGCCCTCAGTCACTTCCTGCCCTGGACTTTTAATTTGTCCCTCTTTTTCTCCACTTCCTGTCCCCAGTTAATGTCTCCAGCTTACCAGTCATCAACAGTCACAATTGCTTTCACCTGTTCCCCAGCCTTTTAAAAACCCAGCTCTCCCCTTGATTCTGTCAGGTCATTGTTTGTCATTTGTGCAACTTCCTGTTTCAAGTCCACCTGTCTCATGGTTTTGACTCGTGTTCCTGTGGGTTTCTGTCATCTGTGTCTTGGCCTGAAGTTTGATTTTTATTCAGTGTGTTAGCCATTTTTTGTAAGTGTGTTTTCTGGTTTGTTTTCACCTCGTTAACAATGTTACGTTGATGTTGAGTCTGTTCCTTTCTTGTAGTGTCCAGATGTTTTTGTTAAAACCCTCATAAGTTAATTTACTCCTTAGTTTGTTAGCCTTAATCTCACTAGTTCTATGTTCACTCTCCTTATGTAGACTCTTAGTTCCCGTACCCCTTGTTTAAGATTTTCTAGAGCATGGTTATTGCTGGCCTGACTTTGCCTGCCACTCCGGTTCAGTGAGCAATAGCTCCCTATAGACACTCTATGTTGCAGACCATATAAATTACGCTAAGGATTGTGAGTACCACTAAGTGCCCGTAAGGCATCGAGGTTTATCACGGACCCTTGTAACCATGCCATAGTAAAGAGATTGTTTTCATGCCAAGCCCATGTTTTGATTCACGCCATGCATAAGAATTTACCAGTCCATGTGATTATCTGCCTGTCAGAGCCCCAGATGAATGTTTAACTACATGCTCATAAGTTACACTGCTTATTGAATCTAGTGTCATGGACTTCTTTATTCTAACCAAATATGTAGATCCACTGAGAAGGATTGTCATGTATACCAAGGTTACATACCAAGTTAAAGTCATGTAGGGAAATTATGGAACACAGTGTTAAGGGATAATTCTTGGCCTAGCGCATTTGTTGGTCTTGGATATTGTGTCACCAAAGGGATTTTTTTGGATTTATGAAATTGTGTCAGATCCTTGTCCTTTGATAGTGAATTTGTGTTAGGTGTTCATACTTGTTTTTTGCTGAAGTTGTAAATAAAGCAGTTTTCTCCTTACACCTCCCTCTCTATTTGTTGCACTTGGGCCCACTCTAAGAACCATCCCTGACAAATCTGTCCTTAGTTAAGTTTAGGATTATTTTATTTATTACACTTTAAAAAAAAAAAAAAAAAAAAAGCAGACGGCTCCTAGAAATAATATTCACAAGTGAGTTTTGCTTTCATATTGCCGTCAATTTGTCAAACTATATATCACAATTTTTAAATGACTGATATCTAACTCCTCACAGGAATCCTTTCCCCTGCTGATTTCCCGTTCGCTTCCTTTCCTCAACAGCCATCTCAGCATGTTTTCTTCTTCAAAGATAGCAGCTTGGTAAATAACTTACGCAATAAGCTGAAAGCTTCTGTAACCCACTGAATGTTAATTATTCCAGTTTAGTAGCCACATTACAGGGGCCACCAGCTCCACTCTGGTCCAGGGGCAATGTCCAGAGAGACAGCCTGCAGGACCAATTGCACATGCTAACTCCAGCACTGTACACACACAAATTAACATTTTCACACACACACGCATGAACTAGGATTATAAGAATATGAACACATCACTTTTTAACTGGGCCATGAACAAAAAACACATACAAAATGTACACAACCAGCCTTTTTGTTTTTTCACTTGTAGCTGTGCTCTACTTCTTCATGTAGTCAAGACAAAAAGAAAAACACACTCCAGTACAATTATACCTGCAGGCAACAGCAGTTAATACAAACTTATCTTCTGATTATGTGACGCTGTTTTTGAGCTTAGTCATTTTTTGGGCATTGTGTTTCAGCCAATATCATGCAGGTGGTTGGAGTCAGCTGCGACCACTGTTTATCATGTGGTTTGTTGCATTTACCACATTGCCTCCTTCCCTCAACACATTTTGGAACTGTAGCTCATTTGTAGCAGTGAGGTCACAGTTATAACAGTGGACATGCAGCTACAAGTCATCTGTCAGGTAATATTTCAGTTCTCTGTTGTTGTTCTGCTTTTTTCACTGAAAAGGCTGATGTTTTATTAGGATTTGAAATTACATGTGCATCTTTGAAAAATGTAAATTGAAAATATAAGTTGTGCAATCAAACATCATGGGAAATATCCGACACAAGTATAATGATCCAGAAATACATTGATACACTGATATATTCAAAATGATTATATTCACACATTGTAATCTGTTGTTGTGAGTTTGGTGTGATAAGTCATCAACCGCAAAAGGGTCTGTAACCTTAACAGCACCAGGACTAGACTGGAACTCTCTGTCTACTATTGGCTCACAAAAAGCAGTGCATAGTGGCAGCTCTAGCTCATTCGGTAAGGCAGTCATCTACGGACCACAGGGTCAGTGGTTTGATCCCCACTTATGGTTACATGTCAAAGTATTCTTGGGCAATACACTGAACCCCAAGTTGCTCCTGGTGGGTCACGTATGCATCAAAATATAACATATCAATAATGCAGTCACGGCTTCTACAGTAGCTCACTTGTCTCTGGCTGTGGATGTACTATAGTCATGTCCTCATCAACATTCATCCTTTCATAGTCATGCTTACGTTATTATTGCCACTGTCAATTTATGGGAAAAAAAAATGATGATGAAAATATGGACATAAATATTACCTTCAAATGCAGGTTGATAGTGTTAGTGGATAATACGCACAAATGTCCCTCAACAAGATGCTGTACATTCTGAGAGTTGCATCAGGAAGGCCATAAAAACCTGAGCCCACTCAATGTGGTGACAACTATTGGTTAAACTGAAAAATAAGGAAATTAAGTAACACTTGTATCCAGTGCCACATTAACCCAGACTTTTTAAATGTAAATATCTGTGACTGGGGCATTTATGTGAGTTTTTGCTGTAGCAAAATATTTGTCACTTCTTACCAATATAGGTTTCACCACAGTGTTGTACAAAGCATCATTGCCTTGTCTTTAGTAGTAATTTTTGCAGACAGACCCCATTTGTCAGACATTTCTTTTCATCTTTTTTGGACCTATGATTTGTCAACATTAAGAAAATACCACATTGTTTTAGCAATCTCTTATCTGCACCTCTGGTAATGCATTCAGGAACAGCACAGATTGTATTTTAAGTTTGCTGAAAGGTTGTAAAAAATCTACAATATTGCAGTGTTGTAAAGTATTCACAGGGACTGGTTGAATTTGCAATAACATTAACAATATTCAAACCTTCCAGGAACTGATTGCAAAAGGACACCATTACTGATATGGAGCTTGCTCTTTTTGGCTTTAGTTTGGGTAGTAAATGCACGTGAATTCCATTAACCTTCCCTTTGACTTCCCTACATTAAAATATCTTTATACTTCTAGCTGAAAAACGCCTTCAGATGATATCACTTGGAGAAACCTTTAGTTCAGATTATTCAATTTAATTTAATTCAACTTTATTTATATAGCGCCAATTCACAACAAAGTCATCTCAAGGGACTTTACAAAACGTATACAAAAGTATATAGAGAAAACCCAACAATTCCCCCTTGAGCAAGCTATAGGCAACAGTCGAGAGGAAAAACTCCCTTTAACGGAAGAAACCTCCAGCAGAACCAGGCTCAGGGTGGGCGGCCATCTGCCTTGACTGGTTGGGGTGAGTGAAAAGTGAAGAGAGAAAAGGAAAAGGACAACAAAATCTGCAACAACAATAAACGCGGCAGGTTGGTAGGACCAGTAGCTGCAAGATGGAAATCACGCAGCGCTAAAGCCGGGAACATCTGCAGAAAGGGACAACTACGGGAAAAAGAACACACAAAGTTATTGTTATACAGTGGTGACAATTGTGTGTGTGCATGGAGTATTCATTAACATGAACAAATTGAAATCTATCAGATAAGATTTAAACCAACCTAGTGCAGTTCCTTTTATGCCAATTTCATGTTCCAGTCTCTGTAATAAAATATTGTGATTAATAGTATTGAATACAGCACTGAGATCTAAAAGAACAAGTATAGTCCCTTATCTGAAGCCAAGAGAAGATCGTTGGTGACTTTTACCGCATAATGGTTTGCCACTAATTGTTCAAGGATTTTAGAAATAAAGGGGAGATTGGATATTGGTCTGTAATTAGTTAAATCATCTGGGTCAAGACAGGGTTTTTTAAGTAGTGGTTTAATTACAGCTACCTTATAGGCCTGTGGTACATATCCTGTTTCTAAAGATAGATTTATGATATCTAATATGAATGTATCTATTAAAGGTAAGGCTTTCTTGTGCAGTCTAGGTGTAATGGGGTCTAGCAGACAGGTTTTTAGTTTAGATGAGGTAATAGTTGAAGTTAGCTTAGCGAGCTTTATGAGTAAAAAGCGGTCTAAGGGGGATTGGGGCCTTACGGATGATTCTAGCACTGCTGTACATACAGATCTATCTGTAATATTTGGGGGTAGGATCTTCTGGTGTCTCCTGAAATCAACTTGTGCAGGAGTAAAGTTAAGGTGGCTACTCTCCATTGTATTGACATATGGTGAAGCAAATGATAGAAGAATAATTTCTTTGTTTACAGCATTTTCACTTAAGCACCTGCTGTATAGTGGAATGTTTTTCTAACTGCTTTATAATCCGTTATTGTAAATTCAAATGTTATTAGAAAATGGTCAGACAGAAGACAATTATGAGGAAATTCCCCTGAGCTCCCCCAGATCACATTATCTAACTCCTAATGATAAAAAACTACTCTGGGTGATGTCATCTGGAGGAGTTTTTTAGGCAGCTGCAGAGAAATACTTTAATATATTGAAGTCAGAGGGAAATTTAAAAGCACTAGTGGGCGACTTCACCAATTTTCAACTTGGTTTCAATGGCTTTAGTTTATGTGTAAATGTACATTGATTCTTTAAACTTCCCTCTGACTACCCTGAATGTACCAGCACTCAGCAGCACTGAAATAGCCCAGTATTTTCAGAGCCATCTGGTGTTGATAGCCTCAAAGCTAGATGGTGTGATGTTGACTGTGCTAAATGGAACCAGTGGCTACTGGTTGATTGGTCATTTTTGGAAAACAGTTGGTGGTCTATGGCACAGACAAACGAGCTAATCCAGGCTGCAGACTGACAACTAACTAAACATAAGTAGAGACGATTCATTGGTTGTTTTAGCAATATGATAAGGAGAGACCAGGGGCTTGGCATACTCACTAAGAAAACATTCCCTATAGACTAAGAGCATCCATAACAACACTGATGCCACATAAGTATGCAGTATGATTGACATCTTCTTCCCTATGGTGTACTGACTGGACGCCTTGAATGATTCACATAAATTTAGCTTTTAGAGAGATTTATGAATTCTGAATGTGAATCATTCTTCCATGCAACTTTGAATTTTGTTCGAGGCCACCTGCACCTCTTTTGAGCATGAATGCAGTTAGTAGAAGATTTGGTTTTTGGACTACTATGAAAGTTTTTATGTTTGAGCCCTCATCTAGATTCAGTATATTTCTTGGCAGGACTTCCTACTTTACACTGAATCCTGTTTCCTTTTGTTTGTCTGTGTCCTCATCAATCATTAAAGTACCTGTGCCTTATTCTCTTCTTCCCACACAATGTCTCCTGTGTCTATCCTTCATGTCAGCCTGTCTTTTCTCTTCTTTTCCTCTCTCTTAAACAGACAGTTTGACCTCCATTTCATTTGAGCTGCCCACCACCTGCTGAGGTACCTGCCCTGCAGCCCACAGGTCCACAGCAGCTCCCACTCATGCTGGATCCAGAAAGAGATGTTAGTGTAGCTGTGACATTTCATATTACAGTACACCTCCACTTGCTACATAATACATGCTGAATGTGAAAGTGTGATTGTATGCATGTTCTTTTTCACTGATGGAGTTCAAATCTATGCAACGTATCTTGGATAGAGGATAGTCCAGTGACTGTTGGCTGTCAATAAAGTGACAGTACACATTCTAGCCGTGGTTTTGCATGTTGTGCCATCAGTTACAAATGTTGCTTTCACAGCGTAGTATTATGTTTTAGAGAGTAAATGTAACTTCAATTTCCAGCCATGATACTGGCATCACATCATTAGATGGGATGCTCAACAAGCCAAACAGATAGCTATACAACATTCACAATGTGAAAAATAACAGTTTTTTTTTAAGTGGTGACAGTGGTGGTGATGATTCTGAGAGTGGCGTAACCTGAAGTATTCACATGCATCAAAACACCATATTTTGAGACAATTTCAGTGCACTGTTTATCAAATAGGTATAAAAAGGTGTGCTTTAATGTGCAGTGTGTTAGATTTAGAAAGATTAATTGGCAGAAATTGAATGCATTATTCAGAATTATGTCTTTATAGTAATAAAGACATAATTATTACACAGTAGTGTAATCACCTGAAAATACAAATATTTATTTTATTAGCTTATGAACATTTCATATGTACATAGGGAGTGAGCCCCTTTTTAATATAGGTCGGCATGTTGCACTATAATTATTGTAGTCGCCCTGAATGGACAAACCAAACAGTGTTGATTGAGTGTTGATAAAAATATTTTTTTAACATTTAAGCAACTTGAATATGTTGACACAATAGCATCACTTGAAAAATGAAATTTAATTTCTAAGCTGGTACTTTTATTTTTATCTGTTAGTTTAAATATTAATTTTCCTCAGTGTTGATACAGTGGTATCAGTTACATTATACATGGCTACCTTATATAATATTCTGGAAATAGGGCTTGTATTAAAAAAATCATTAAAGCCTAAAAGACAAACACAATGTGTAACTTGAACTAATAACTGTCTGATCTCAATTAACCTCCAGAAATGACAGGCAGATTTTGAACACTGCTGTATGTAGTTGACGTCCTGATTTTGTCAGACAAATAGGTTGGATGAAAAGGATGTGGGACGGATAAAGACCGATGGATTAGAGGGATCAGCAGTTCATACAATGAAAGCAACAAACTAGACAATCAAATCTTAATTTGCTGATTATTTCAATAAAAACATGGACAACAACCATCAAACACTCAGCAGATTGTCACCGTGGAGACAGAGCCCCAGGGACTTTCATCATCCTATTCCTGATTTCATACATTACATCTTTACAGTCATATTTTTTGGGACTAAAAAAACAGTAAGACACTGTGTGGGAAAATTGCTTCTCAAATGCTCTAATTTTTTTACCATTTACCTGTTGTTAAATTAAAGAAAATCGTTTTGAGTTCCCGAGTTTGCTTCCTTTGGCTTAAACTATTTGGTGTAAAAAAAAATACAAAAAAATAAAAAAAAATTTCCACCCCTTCTTCCAGTATGGATACCACCAACACTTCTAGTCTTAGTTCTATTTTACTAAAGGCCCATTTTCTCTGCCAAAACCTTCCTAGGGATCAGGAATCTTTTGAGGAACTTTGTTCCCCTTCTTATGTTTCCACTGGAAGAACCAAGTTGTAAACTTGGGTCTTGAATAAAGGTTCAGTCATCCCAAAAAGGGCTTGGCTCAGGGCTAGTACTTTCTGAAAGCTTAGGAAATATCAGGACACTGCCTGTAGAGCTGAATGTTTCTGATTGGTAAACACAGCACAGTATTTACACAACTATGCTGCAAATATAAGAGGCAACCAAACCATAGTACCTTTTAATACATCTGAAGAATAATTTAGTTAATTTTGCTTGTGCTTTGGGCCTGCTGTGGAAACACTAGTTACACAAAATGTCATTGAGGACTGTCATTCCAGGAAATTTTGGGATTTTTGTTCCTGGGAAAGAAAAGTACCAGGAACATGTCAGTGGAAACCTGGCTTTAATATGTACTGCCACTGGAATAAGCACAGGATTTATATGTTGGCAGGACCTATGGCCTAGTAACTAACTTTAAAACAAAACAAAAAAAAGATAGTTAGTTCCAAAAAAAAGCTCCTAAAAAGGTTCCTGCAGTGGATGAGCACCTTTCGTTCTTTTTATTAACTAGTCAAAAGACAGGTGGGCTGAAAACAACTCTTTAAACAATGCACACACAAAAAAATCCACACATGCTACATTTGCATTTTCAACAACATGCTGAAAAATAAAGTTCTATACCTTTCACAAAGAAAATTATTCCTTTGAAGGCTTGAGGTTGAGTTGGAAATCAACTGAGGAGGGCCGCATGCCTGATTGATTTTCACAGAGAGACCAAACTCCAGTTGAAAGCAATTTTAAGCTGTAAGTAGATAATGGGCATAAGTGATATGAAGTGTAAATGAATCAGAGCCGTATGCTCTCACTTTGAGGGATTAGTTTAGCTGAAGGTGGTCAGGTAATGTCATTTTCAGAGGGTAATTCGGTTCACTGCAACACAACGTTATCTGTGCTTATTACAGGGCCTGTGTGCTTTAAGCTGGGATAGTTTCAGGAATAATAGCCTCAGCTTTTTGACTAACCTCTAGCTCCTTCATATTTTTTCCAGTCCATTTCAAATTAAATTCATACAGTTTTTTCAATAACAATAACTTCTGTTTTTCCCTGTTAAACTCTTTTAACCTCATTGGCTTCATGTGTCCTCAATAATCAAACTATTGCGCGGCAGCAGAAAATCTAAGATAATGCAGGTGCAAAAGAGAGGATAGGGACAACAATAAAATGATTCGCAAAATGAAGGAGACTGCTGACTTAAAAAAGACTTGTCAAAATGCATAATAAAGATATTTATGGATAAGGAATAGGCCAAAGGAGACGTTTATTGCCAGTTGGAGATCTAAATGTATGGAAGTAGAATAGTAGCGAAATTATGTGTACAGGTATTTGTACATGCATTTTTTACTTTTTCTACAGTGCAATAAAATAAAAAACAGAAGGAAAAAATGTTGTGCTTTCAGCGCCTAACTAAATTGTATATTGTAACTAAAAGCAAATTTAGAGTGTTACAGTGTTACACAACTTTAATTTTAATAGGTTGAGTTTTACAACTGAAATATTTTCAATAGGACAAAGACTGCAGTCAGGTCAGTGAGGCAGACACATTCTGAGTCTATGAACTGTTGTAGTACATCTAGAATAGCATTTTCCTGCTGAAACATCTGCTGGGAAAAGATGTATTAATGGAAGGATATTTCTAAAATCCTAATATATAGCTCCATTTCCATGATAACTTAGTGCTTATGCACATGGGAGTGATGCCCCCATACCATTGCAGATGCTGGTTTTTGACAGTCTGGACCTTTTCAAATTTGGCACAGAGAAACTGGCATCTTTTTGTTCTTAAAGCAAGCAGTAACTTGGACTCTGATTATAGATGTTTTCTCTGTCTTTCAGTCCATCTGACCATGGATTCCAGCTAGTGAATTTTTATGTTGCATTTCTGGATGGAGCTGTGGACTATGTTAAGTTTTTCCAAGGACTAAGCCAGAGTCCATGTGGAATCATTCATCACAATAATATTAAGGTTATTGTTTCTGCATTTCTGTTTATTGTTTGGTTGTTTCTGCATTTACCTCTTTCCACATTAAGGCACCACTAAACAGGAAGCGGGGGATTCTTCTCCTACTATCTATGTGTGGAGGACTTGCAACCAAGCCAGCTTCAAAAAATTAGCATAGAAAAAAGAAAATACACTATTTCCAGTTTTATTCCACACATTTTTATATCAAGCAGACTACAAGAACGACGAGTCAGCGTACAGAGAGGAGGTGCAACGATTAACAGCCTGGTGTGGAGCAAACAACCTGTCTCTGAACATTGACAAAACTAAAGAGATGGTTGTGGACTTCAGGAGAGCACAGGGCGACCATTCTCCATTGATCATCGATGGATCCTCAGTGGAGATAGTCAAGAGCACCAAATTCCTTGGTGTTCACCTGGCGGACAACCTCACCTGGTCAGTCAACACCAGCTCCATCACCAAGAAGGCCCAGCAGCGTCTCTACTTCCTGAGAAGGCTGAGGAAAGCCCTTCTCCCTCCCCCCATCCTGACCATGTTCTACAGAGGGACCATTGAGAGCATCCTGAGCAGCTGCATCACTGCCTGGTTTGGGAACTGCACCGTCTCGGATCGCAAGACCCTACAGAGGATAGTGAGGACAGCTGAGAAGATCATCGGAGTCTCTCTGCCCTCTATCATGCACATTTACACCACACGCTGCATCCGCAAAGCCAACAGCATTGTGGACGACCCCACACACCCATCACACACACTCTTCACACTCCTGCCATCAGGAAAGAGGTTCCGAAGCATTCGGGCCACCACATCCAGACTATGCAACAGTTTTTTCCCACAAGCCATCAGGCTCCTCAACACACAGAACTGAACTTAAACACACTGCAAACCGAACTCAGCACATTCTCATCACTCACTACTCATCTCATTCCACCACCACTTATTTATTATTTATTTACTTTTATCATTCAACATTTACTGCACTACACTGTTTACCTGCTGTTTTGTTTTTTTTGTTTTTTTGCACATTCCAATGCAATTGCACTTTTTTATACATGCTGGACATTTAAATGCACTATACATGCACGTTTACATGCTGCTCTTTTTTTACATCCCTAGCACACTTAACTGTACTGTACTGTACTGTACTGTAAAATAGTATACAGTAGGTTTACTGGTCGTCACTGTCTTGGGTCTTGTGTCCTGTCCTGTGTTACTTGTGTTGTCTGTCTACACTCTCTGTCTGTACTGTTTTTCGTCTGCACTGTTTGCACTTGGTTGCACTCGATGCACTTTACTATAGCTTGTGTTGTTTGTAGCACCTTGTTTCTTGGAGGAACGCTATCTCGTTTCTACTGTGTACTGTGTAACACTGTGTATAGTAGAAATGACAATAAAAGCCACTTGACTTGACTTGACTTGACTACAAGAAAATGTGAGTTATTGTTTTGTCACAGAACAAGCAGAAATGTTTATCAGGGAACAAGCAAAGTGAAGACAGACTTCATCTGGATGGACAAGGAAATCTTATTCGAGTGTCTCAAGTGGTACCCAAACACCAACAGGTGGTGGGGCTGACTGTGGTGCAGGAAGGTAGAGCGATTCTCCACCAATCTCACAATTGTCTGTTCAATCCCCGGCTCCTCCAGTCACATGTTGAAGTGTCCTTGAGCAAGACACTGAACCCCAACTTAGTTGCTCCCGGTGTGCAGGACATACCAATATGACAGTGTTTCTACCTGAGCTTAGGGTCTAGCCACCTCAACGTAGTATATATTGGGAAAACTAAGAAATTTCTACCTCTTTGGACATTTTATTTAGGAACAATATTACGCAGTAATTATGCATCATCTAAATTAATACAAACATTCTAAAATTCTAAAAGTGCATCATAAAACAAGAAATTTGTAATTTTTCTATTTGTTTGAACCTTTTATTATTTTCTAATTAAGTACAAAGAAAAGTTTTTCAGTGTTTTCACTGATTTAGAGTTTGATGTTTTACTGCATTTTAAGAAACAGCTTAAACTTTCTGGAAACAGGGTTTGTTTTTAGCAAAGCAAATGAAGAGATAGAACTGGACTTCAAGGTGTTTCTGAGTGACACCTTTTGGTGATCCTTAGTGACATGAATCATCTAATCGACTGTAGTCTGTGGTGTGTTGCCCTCTTTTTACTAACTGGCAAGTACAGGTTTTTCATTGCAAGTATGTTTCTCATCTGTGAAAGATACCCGTTAGGGTAATCGGTGACGGATATATTTCCCTAAATAGTTGTATATAGCATTTATATACCATTTATATAGCACTGCATGTTCCATAGATCTCTTTTAGAAATCTCAATCACTGTGAAACTATCTGTGGAGATTCTCAGTCATGGTTTTTCTAAAGGTGCTACTTCTTGGAATCATTATTTGAACGAGGAATTAAAAGATGCCACGATATCACTGGTAGAGATCTCTGCATTAGTTAAAGAGTGCGGAGTTCAGTGATCTGAAGGGAGCTCAGTTGAGGTGGTTCAGGCATTTAATAAAAATGTCTCCTGGGCGCCTACCACTGTAGGTCTTCCAGGCACGCCTAACTGGTAGAAGACCCCATGGTAGGCCCAGAAGACATTGGAGGGATATTTGGGAAAAAGGATGTCTTGAAAGCCTTGGTAAACCTGCTGCCACCGTGACCTGACTAAAGATAAGTGGAAGATAATACATGAATGGATGGATCCATGTCAAATTGGAACTGGAGCCAACACCTAATGTTTATGCCACAATTGATTATTTGTGGATTTAGGGCCAAATCTTTCACAGCATGACTGTGAATCTTCCAATTTTAACTGAGTGTATAGCTGATTGAGAAGAATTGTTAGTTATCTTTGACATTTTTAGCATTTAGCATATGCGTCAATCAGCTACAACACTACCATTGATCACTAATAGCTATAACAGCATCTGATGGTTTTAATGTGGTGGACAGGGGTCAACATGGGCACTCTGATCTGCTGCTGCCCCAGACATAGCTAGCTGTGAAACACTGTGTAACTTTCACGTGCTTACCTCTGTTAATTACATAAGTACATCAGCAAGATGAACAAAGACTAAAATCTGAATGGATCACTGTATACCCATATTTTATGATTTGATATTTGTCCTCATATTCAATAGCTACTTTATTTTTAAAAAAAAGGCGTCCTCTCCCACACTGTCACCGTGTAAAAGATTACAGTGTTTTCAGCTTGAGCCCCGACAAACCTTTACTGAAACATGCTTTTAGAACAGTGAGTAACTGTGGATTTACAAAAAAAAAACACCAGAAAACGTTACGTAAGCTGTCCATGATGTTGGCTCTGAAGCAAAGAAGTCTGTAGGAAGGAGCCTTGAAATTAGCCACATTGAGGAGCCAGCAGAGCTCCTCTGCTGACCAATCAGATGCCGGCTTCTTACATCCCACCCTCCCAAGCTTCAGTAATAGAAGTACTGTAACTTCTGCACATCTCAAATTTTATATACATTATTTCAAAAATTAAATCTCATCTAAATTCATAACTTTACATTGATCTGATAAATGAAAACTACATTTTTAAACATTGAATTCAATTCCAATCTTTTTATTTTGAAATTTCTAAATAAAACATTCAACTGATAATTGTTACACAGACCTGATTTGAACAATCAGAGCCAGGGTAGGTAACCTCAACCTGTCCATTTTTAAATTCAGATGATTAGAAAAATAATAAATGTTTTACAAATTTACATCCCACATCTCGAAGAAGTTCAGTAAGTCTCCTGCATTTTAATATTGCTGCCCCGATGTTTGCAAATTATATGCAACCTGCTAGATAACTGATATTTCCTCAGTCCTCAGTAGAAGGTGGACACACCATTGCCTTTGTCAGAGTGTCGTAAATAAATAAAGCCTCAGCCTGCATTTTCAGTGTAGGTCATCCATATTTTTATAAAAGGTTGCAGTGGTTAGGCTAACAGCGGTTATTCAGTGGTTGTCAACTAGCAAACTAATAACCAAAAACAAACCACAACCCCACCTCCAAAAAAGCCGGAATTATGTCAGTTTCAACAAAAAAAAAAGCAAAGCAGTGTGCCTCACACTTTGTAGGCCTGGCTAAGCCCTGTGTCTGCTTTTCCTCTCCACTTTCCATTATAGGCCTGTCACAGTCAGCTGTTTTCACTTAACTGATTTGGATATCGCACACACACATGCTAACTCATTGAGTTCCTGCTGCTTGCAGTTCCTGAAGCTAAATCTGCTTTAATAAGCAGGATTTTGTATATTTGTCCCCCCCTGCCGTTACTGAATGTGATCACTATCATAAATACCAGTTAGAGTTTGAGCCCTATGCTTGAAGTAATGCAAATACTTGTGCATTTGTTTACAGGCTTTAGCTGTAATGTTACAGGATTCTATCCAGACAGACTCTGCATAGTTTTGTCATATTGAAGATGAGCACAACAGCAGATGCTAAAAAGACACAAAGATGTAACCCCAGGTTTTTGTACCAGTTTTTTCCAATGTAATGTGTGTTCACTGACACGCTAGTGTTGCATAGTTTACCGATAACTGGAATAGAGCCAAAGCTACCTACTGGAATTAGATACAGGCTATAGGAATGACAGAGATAGTTATTTTCACATTTCTCTTAGCCTGGTCATGGTGTATTGTCTCCACTCACCCATGCAAAGATTCAGCCATAAGGGCATAGTTTTGCATAGGGATGATGATGTCCTTACTAATATTTGTGCTTAGTCTTTCGCCTGGTGGTGTTGGGGTGGTTTTCTTCAGGAGAAACAACAACAAACTCCCCATAAGAGCCTAAAGTTTAGGCTGTGTTAAATAAGCAAAATAATAATGTTAAGTAACAAAAAAAAAAAAAAATCTTGGATTGGTGAGTAATGCTGACAGAAGGTCAGGGGTACTGGATGAATAATTATTTTTTATCGAAGACTGTTTTTCTGTAGTTTTCAAATAGTTTTCTTTCCACGTATTGTATGTTTTTATTAAACATACATTTCTATATTCTTCTGTATGTGTTCTTTATATTTGATCTTTACTGTGTGATTTAAATTTTTCATCAGTCTGTAAGGCGCTTTAGTGAATCTTTGTTTCAATGTGATATATAAATAAATGTTCTTTTATGTGCTTTTATTAAACTTTATGTATTAAAGTAATGATGAACTGTCATTTCTCTTTACATAGCTGAGCAGTTGCTATTGAATATAATTATAGCCGTCACTAATATTGAACTTAATTCTTTTAGTTCTAGTTTGGTTAATACGTGTAAATTAAAGGCATTAAACTTCCTTCAGTTTAATAAGAATGAGCAGGAGGCTGCCAAGTATAGACAAAAACATAGGCTGGACGGACAAACTAAAAAGCGCAAAGCTCAGGTGCGACTGGGCCTGCAGGAAGGTAGAGCGGTCATCCACCAATCTCGCAGTTGTTGGCTTGATCCCCGGCTCCTCCGGTAACATGTCGTAGTGTTCTTTAGCAAGACAGTGAACCCCAACTTAGTTGCTTGCGGTGAGTGTTGGCCAGCTGCATAGCAGCTCTACGGTCGGTGTGTGTGATTGTGAGTTTGAATGGGTGAATAAGAAGCAGTGTAAAGTGCTTTGAGGGCCAATAGGTAGAAAAGCACTATATAAGTGCAGATCCTTTAAGTATTGTTCAAAATAATAGCAGTACAATGTGACTAACCAGAATAATTATATATAATATATATAATTATATATAATATCATAATATATTTTTTATTTCTACATGGCAAACAAGTTACCAGTAGGTGCAGTTGCAATTGGGAAATTAGTTGAAAGGGGTGTGTTAAAAAAAATAGCAGTGTGGCATTTAATCACAGAGGGCATCAATTTTGTGAAAAAACAGGTGTGAATCAGGTGGCCCCCTATTTAAGGATGAAGCCAGCACTTATTGAACATGCATTTGAAAGCCTGAGGAAAATGGGTCGTTCAAGACATTGTCCAGAAGAACAGCGTACTTTGATTAAAAAGTTTATTGGAGAGGGGGAAACCTATAAAGAGGTGCAAAAAATTATAGGCTGTTCAGCTAAAATGATCTCCAATGCTTTAAAATGGAAAGCAAAACCAGAGAGACATGGAAGAAAATGGAAGACAACCATCAAAATGGATCGAAGAAAAACCAGATTGGCAAAGGCTCAGCCAATGATCAGCTCCAGGATGATCAAAGACAGTCTGGAGTTACCTGTAAGTACTGTGACAGTTAGAAGACGTCTGTGTGAAGCTAATCTATTGTCAATAATCCCCCACAAAGTCCCTCTGTTAAATAAAAGCCATGTGCAGAAGAGGTTACAGTTTGCCAAAGAACACATCAACTGGCCTAAAGAGAAATGGAGGAACATTTTGAGGACTGACGGGAGTAAAATTGTTCTTTTTGGGTCCAAGGGCCACAGACAGTTTGTGAGACGACCCCCAAACTTTGAATTCAAACCACAGTACACAGTGAAGACAGTGAAGCACGGTGGTGCCAGCATCATGATATGGGCATTTTTCTCCTACTATGGTGTTGGGCCTATTTATCACATACCAGGGATCATGGATCAGTTTGCATATGTAAAAATACTTGAAGAGGTCATGTTGCCTTATGCTGAAGAGGACATGGCCTGAAATTGTTGTTTGAAGAAGACAATGACCCCAAACACACTAGTAAACGAGCAAAGTCTTGGTTCCAAACCAATAAAATGAATGTTATGGAGTGGCCAGTCCAATCCCCGGACCTTAATCCACTTAAGAACTTGTAGGGTGATATCAAAAATGCTGTTGCTGAAGCAAAACCAAGAAATGTAAATGAATTCTGGAATGTTGTTAAAGAATCATGGAGTGGAATAACAGCTGAGAGGTGCCACAAGTTGGTTGACTCCATACCACACAGATGTGAAGCAGTTTTAAAAAACTGTGGTCATACAACTAAATATTAGTTTAGTGATTCACAGGATGCTAAATCCTAGAAACACAAACGTTTGTACAAAATAGTTTTGAGTTTGTTCAGTCAACAGCAGACACTGCTATTTTTTACGACACACCCAATTGCACAGCCTTAAGAGCTGCACATCATGAATGCTGGGTCTTGTTTGTTTTCTGAGAATCTACTGCACCTTGTGGTAACTTGTTTGCCATGTAGCAATAAAAATAAACTAAAAAGCTGGATTCTTCTGGTTAGTCACATTGTACTGCTATTATTTTGAACAATGCTACCATTTGTTAAATCTCAGACCAGTTAGATTTTAGGTTTAGGAAAAAAAAACACTTCAGCTTAGGTTAGAGAAACATTGTGATTGTGGTTTGTTTGTTTGTATGTTTGTGTTTGTTTCTCTGAAGTCTAGGGTATATCTGGTTTTTGAATATTGATATTTTGAACTTTTTTTTAACATCTTCATGTTCCAGGAAAATGTAAGAAATAAATCCATTTAAAAAAGGTGAGAATATCTGGGACAAAGCATCGCTAGATGCATCCTAATTTGCGCAATCTAACACATATGACCCACTTCCCATAACTACCTACTTCAAAAACTGCTATAGAGTTCCAGCACTTTGTCTTCCTGCTACGTTATCCAAGAGAGCGTGTGATATGGCACACGTGTTCTTTTGCCAAAACAAATATGCCAGCGACAGCAAAACTTGACTTTGAAACTTAGCAATTTGTGCAAAAAAGAACATCAGATGAAAAAAAATCATGTATGTAAAGGTGAAGACAATGTGGACTACAGAGACTACAGAGGGAAATAAAGATTTAAAAAAACAACACTACGTTCAGTTAAAACTGTAGTTACTCTAGATATGCCTCTGTTATGACCTCACTGATTGCAGATATCGTTTTAAGAAGTTTCAAATAATCATTGTGAGAAGGATTGGGTCTTATGACTAAAGACTGGAATCTTTAGACAGCACAGGCTTAAAATTTGTCTCTGCCAACTGTCAGCCTCGACTAGGCTGAACTGGCACTAACCAGGAACAACTAGGTCCGACCAGTCATCATGACTGAATAACATTCATATTCAGCCGTACAGTTAAGTGTGTGCTGACCTTTGGGTACAAGATGACTTTATAATGAGTAATGTTGGACTTGGTGACATAAAAAATGTCCTACAGATAAACGGCTTCTTGCTGTATCAAGAGCTACACAAGAAAAAGTTTTTTGTTGTTTCATTGGTGGGGAGAGAGCTGTGCTGTGCACTCACTGCTGCCAGTCATCTGGTCGACATTTGATGCCAAAGGGATGATGGCAATTGTATTGGCCAGGACAGAGGCAGGCCAGACATTGCCATGGGGGCCTTCAGGGGGAAGTGAATGAAAGGAATGCCAATTCCACTAAATACCAAGTTTGTTTTTATCGATCTGTGTTTGCATGCGTGTCTGCCTGACATAGATGGGCTGAAATCAGAAGTGTGTAAGACAGGTTTGGATTGAGGACAGACATAATTTCTCTCTGTTGCTGTCTTTTAATAATAGGCCTGAGTTAAAATGAAATCCTTCAAGTGTCAGATGTCAAATTGATCCAAAGACACTGACACATGTTTCTCCTCTGTGCCATAGAGCTTCATTTTTGTTCAAAAACTATTAAGAAACACATACATGTGCAACACTTCCTTACACTAGGGTAATTCTTCCTCCATTGCTGTAAACATAACTCATATCAGACACACACCTTCCATCTGCTGCAGATACTACCTAAAGCACTGGAAAGGGATTCATCCACCTTAACAAGATTATCGTAATATGTTACTGTTAGTGAAACAATAATGAAGTCACAGCTACTTACAAAATCCATATTTTGGAATTAAATTCAAATTCTGAGTGTTGCTTTTGATTGGTTCTCTATGTTCTGTATGAGTCTGCCACACCTAGCCACCACACCAAGATTGGAGGTGATTTCTCTTTCAGATTCCTTTACTATGTACACAGATGGTGGTGCGGATGTTGTACCAGACAGAATTCAACATGGCAAAATTCAATGCTGGCCATGATCAACAAGTGTCAGGATACACAGCTTCTTATGGGGATGCAGATACTCTTTTCCTTTTTTATAATGTGAAAAAAATTAATTTATAATATTGACACATTTGTGTGTACCATTTTTTAATGAGCTCTGTATTGCCTTTGTATCTTTCTGCCTTTTGTGTCAGATAGGCTGTTCAAGGCTCTGTGTTAGGACCAATACGTTTTACTTTATATATGTCTCCTTTAGGCAACATTATTAGAAAACACTCCATAAATTTCCATAGCTATGCTGATGATATCCAGCTATATTTATCTATGGAACCAGATGAAAACAAATCAGTTAATAAAGCTTCAAGCCTACAAGACATAAAGGCCTGGATGTCCCACAATGTTTTACTTCTAAACTCAGACAAAACTGAAGTCAAAGTATTTGGGCCCAAGAATGTCAGAAACATGATGTCCAATCATATTATTACTCTACATGGCATAAGTCTGGCCTCCTATGAAAATCTGCGTAAGGAAACATTGGTTGAATTAAGTGAGCTTGATGGATGGACAACAAAGCTGTCATCTAATACCACTGGCCATTTTTGAAAGCAATGTAATTACAGCCCAAATTTACATACAATTTTACATTTGTCATTTGGCAGACTATTATATCTCATGCTACTATCATGGGACTGAGTGCTGTTGAGCTGACCACTCTGTAGGTGAGTGTCAGTGCTTTAAACATGATGTGGATGGCTACTGGTAGGAGTACAGGTCTGATGGAAAACAAGTTGGTAATCAATAGCTCTATAACGGACATTCCTCTCTGCACTAGCACGTTATTGAAATAACAAAAAACAATTGGTTTCCGTTTAGTCAATTGCAGTGCTTTCTTGAAAGCTTGCCAATACAGAAGGGTGTCATTTTGGACCTGGAGTTTCTGTGGATGCTCATAAATTCTAGGCCTGTTGTTTCTAAATAACAATGTGGAATTATGTGGTGTTCATTTTGAAGCTTCCTCCTGAGGTAATGATTCTATTAAATTATATTCTCATATCAAACATGTTTTTTCTTTTTTAATTGCTCTGCCTTCAGGTAACTTTTCATTTTCAGTTTTACCACGATCCAAAAGGTGACAGTATTTTTTTGTTTCATGTACACTCTTGACTTATTATGACCAGAGTACACTGTTTAGCAACCCCAACTGAACAATCTTGCAATACAATTGAGTAATTAAAAGACAACAAGAATCACGAAACTGAGAACCATATTTTCAAAAGGGGAGCAAAAAAGACCTTATGGTATTAGGCCATGGCTTTGAAGTAATGTATGGTATGTTGTCAGTGCCTTCTGTCACAATTTCTTTATCGTCAACAGTAGCCAACACAGCTTTTTGTCCTGGTGAATTACATTTATTAATGGACCAGTGTGCGGGAAGTCAGTGTGTCCTTTCCGTAAGCTGAAAAAGGGTGTAGTACTCACTGCTACTAATAAAATTAAAATGATGATGTCTACCTGGAAAACAACAACTTGTTGGAGGAAATAAGTGAGAATTACCAGGATGAAATAGAATTCATCCAGAAGAGCTGCCAGCAACAGTAGCTACAGTGCTTTGCGGATTGACTGCAGCTTGTTGTACGAGATGGACTTGAATGAAACTAAACTTCTGGAGAGTGCTATGGCAAAAGTGACAAAATTCTGTAGGCTTAAAATAGCATTTGGGGCAAAATTTTGAGCCAATCGCAGCATTCTCTTCACTGTATTAATACTATGGAAGGGAACACCTTGTGGCACACCAAGGCACACAAGGTGCTGGAGAGGGGTTTCAGCTGAAAAAGGTTTTGGACATTTTGGCCCCATTTGTTCAAACAAAGCAGACCTTACACAAGGGGAGAAAGTTATGATTCTCAGTGCCTCCTTGCAACAGCCACTTTAGCTTTGATTGCAAAGGATATTTCATTTGGTGATGTGGTCTACACAATGATTGCACTCCTAGACTCATCAATCTCCCTCTTTTGGCTAAAACAAGATGTCTGTGCACCAGATGAAGTCAAGAGCGAAGTGAAGGAGATGATAATGGGTAAATATATACACTCTTAAACTTATCAAATTAATTGTCAAAAACATCCATTACACTATATTTAGACTTACTGTATCATTGAATAAAAAAAATAACAAGAAGGCTATAGACTTGGGTTCATCTGCCAGGGCTGACACCATTTGCTACATTTAGATGTCCTCTCATAAAGAAGCTGACCGCCTTCATTTTTGGAAAAGGAATGCAAAGGTCTTCACAAGGCTCCATCTGTTCTGTCACTAGTGTTTTAGTGAAGAGGATATTTAGCCATTGAGGCCTTGTTATGATCCTCACTGTGCAAGACTTAATGCAAGAACATTATCAAACTTGTTTTTTTTATTTTTTATAAATAGATGATTGGGGTTGGGATGCAGGAAGCACTGGTGGTTGGCATCCCAACCACCAAGGGGCCACCCTTGTGCTTGTCCTGAGCTTAGATAAAAATTGGAGAGTTGCGACAGAAAAGGGGATCTGGCATAAAAAGTCATGCCAAAATCAAGGTGTTGAATAAGATTGGCTGTAGTGACCCCTGAAGGGGACAATAACTTATTACCAATTTTCACTGTTTTGTAGTTTACGTACAAGCACAAATTCCATAATACAGTGATGACATTTAAAGGGGGGGGGGGTTAGCTCAGTTGGTAAGGTATTCATCCACTGGGGCAGTTGTTCGAGTCCTGGTCCTTTCTGGCTATGTGATAAAGTGTCCTTGGGCAGGCACCGCCATCAGGGTGTGAATCTCAAACACACACTTGCTCTGTCACTAAAAAGACCAGAGCCTTTTCAATGGTTTATTTAGGAAACAAGTGTAAGTAGTGGAGGTGATCATCAGGTGGGGAAAAAGGCCAACTTGGGATCTGGGAAGACAGGAGAGGCAAGTTAGTAAGAAGCCTTGTGCAAAACAGTTAAGGTTTTCAAAGTGGTGGCAACCACCACAGGGTTCAGCAGTGTGAAGAGGAGAACTGAGCAGGGAAGAGGGAACAGATTGAGAACAGACTGTGAACATTCATAGGGAATAGACAAAGGCAGAGCTGTGAAAAACCAATGTAGAAAAGCAGAATTGTCAGTCTTACAATTCCAGTCAGGGCAGAGGCAAACAGAGCACATCCAGCGTCCAAAACAGTTTCAGTACACAAAGCCAGGCAAAAGCCCAAGACCAATGGAGAACCGAGACAATGTGCTCAGACAATCTGACAAAGGAACAGAGAACTTGAGCTGCTTAAATAGAGAGGGGGAGACATAGGTGAAAACAATTACACTGATAATGACGGTAGACCTGGAGGCACTGCAGAGGGGTGAGAAAAGAAAGTGGGGATTACAAAATTAATGTCCAGAGACAGAAGTGAAGCTGTGGACCATGACAGTTAATGGGTAAATGAAAAACAAGATGAGATGCAGAGATGAAGCGACTTTGAATAAACTCTTTTATACCACCAAACATACATATGATTCCTTGGTTGCCAAAACAATTGGAGAACAATCTTCTCCATAAATTAAGGACATGCATTTGACATGCATCTGATGTACTTCCCCAAGTGATTGTGCTATGTACTTTGTGGTGTTTATTATATTGTATTTTCCGTGCCTTAAGCATAGTGGTTTTCTGTTGCATAAATCTTTGCCTAGGGCCCCAACAGACTCTAGGATTGCCACTGGGTATATTTTATCTATCACTTGGCTGTATAAAAAGGTGTTTTTGGCAAAGGATGCAGTGAGATAAACAGTTGGGCTGAATCATACATTTTGCAAACTACTGATGTCATTCTACTCACCATGTTCATTGAGGTTATGTTTACATGAGAGATAGATAGTTGTCTATCGAGAGAGAGAGAGAGAGAGAGAGATATTGAGAGAGAGAGAGAGATATCGAGATCGAGAGAGAGAGAGAGATATCGCGAGAGAGAGATGAAATTGCTGAGCCAAACACCCAGATATTTATAAATGATAATCATGGACATTGTCAGGGGTTCCTACATTTTTGCATACAACTGTATATATAGATATAGTTAGATATAGATAGATAGATATAGATATATATAGATATAGTGTTTGAATATTGTGTCACTAAGAGGACTTCTTATCACGTCAGGGATTGGTGACCCAGCATGGCTACATTCCACGCACACACTGCCAGGGCCATACTCCACTCTTCCCCGTAAGATCCTTACCTCCATTCCAGAGTTGGCTCGTCTCCTCACACTTTAGTAGATCTTACCTATTTGTTTAGACTCCAATTCCCAGTCAGTGTTAAGTACTCATCTGTGTGTCTTCCCTCAGACTGGAGATCAACACCACATAGCGAGTCGGAGGGCTAAGCACACCATCATCTTGGCTTGCCAACAATAACACTCTATTATAAACTTTATTAATACTGAGAAGTTGTGTCAAGCACCTTATTGGGTCCAACCCTAAAACTAGCATATTACAGAAATGGGCAGGAAATGCTCACCTGAAAGTAGGGGAAAATCTTGGTGTGGTGAATAATTTGAATTCTAAATAAATTTTACTGTCCTGTGGTCAAACCTCAAAGAATACACACATAATTTTAGCTCTTAGATGTAGGGATTCTGTGAATATGCAGAGTGGCATAGGAAATAAAATGAATATGTTTAAAAATGTCTTGAAGAGGAAAGAGGTGAAACAGTTTGAGCTCCTACCAACTTATTCTAATTTCAGTGTCAGTTACAAAGATCTAAAAATGATCAACTCATCCATGAAAAATAAACAGATCCAGTTTAAATGCAAATCTGTTGTGGTGTCTGCAGAAGACTGAGAGCAAGAGAAAAGGAACTACAGTGTCTGTCCTAACCGCAGAGTGCAACGCAACTGCATGAGAGTATATAACACTGCATCATAGGAATTAAGGTCTGATGTCATCAATTGGAAAAAAGTCCTTAGTCATATATTTTAGTGCTACACTACTTAATCTTGGTGAAAATTCTCAGTCATCCAGGTATTTTTATGTGAAGGGTGAATCGTATCAACTGTCCAACTGATTTACTTATTGATTTGAGTGCATCATTATTCTTTCCATGTACCGTGTGTTTGTGTAGTGACTAACGTATTGATGATTATAATTATATTATATTGCTTATCAATAGTAGTGCATTCCTCTAATAGAGAAGATGTGTGTGTGTGTGTGTGTGTGTGTGTGTGTGTGTGTGTGTGTGTGTGTCAAATATTAAATGCTTTTAGCTTATTAGTACATTTTCTGATTTAAAAGTTCTGTGTTTTCAAGTGTCTTAATTAATTTGACCAGATTAAACTGTCACTGACTGAAATTAATTTAAAAAATGTACTGCTGACTTTTGTCTGTGTGTGTGTTAGCAGCAAGTTGATTAACCCATCGATTTCCAAATGCTACACCTCTCGTCCATCTAGATTTACTGAGTGTTTATGTTCAAGGTTAATTAACAATTTTAGGTTGTCACTGCCATTTGCAGCAGAAAAGAAACAAATGTCCCCAAAGTTCGAAATTCTCTAGATTTAAAAAAAACATCATAATTATAAAAAACTAAAGTAAATCAGAACATAAAAAAGCATACATTTACTTGGGCCCAAACTGGGAACAATAGAAGATCTATAAAATAAAAATTAACCAACACTCTTTGGAAAAACACATATACAGGTTTTTTGTTCTTGTCCCCATTACAGCAAGACAGAATAATTTGTCCTCTGGTCTTTAGGAGGACATCAACATTTAAATCAGGAAAAACAGGGGCCTGGTGGCTAAATGGGTTGAGTATCGTATTGGGATATAGAAGGCAGCAGAATCGAATCCCACCACACCAGGTGTAGCCCCACCCAGCCACCAAGAGCCACAGTGGTGCCTATACCAAGCCCAGATACAATTGGGGAGGTTGTGGTCCTTGATCAGCACCACGAACATGTCCATTTTATTGGAGAGAGATCCTACAATACCCATGATCATGGCAGGCAAAACATTTTTTAAGGTCTACACTCGCGCCTTCTCAGCTCCTGTTGAATTTCAGGTCTCTCTTCTGGGAGCAGGACTAATAGTAACACTAATAACTGTAGCCATTCGTAAACCATGCCTCTCTACATCTTGACCAAAAGTCACAGCAACAAATGCAAGGATCCACAAGACAGAATCTTTATTGGTCATCATGAGCACATATACATATTTCACATACAGTTTATAATTAAAATTTATTCTTTGCATTTAACCCATTCCCTCCCTGGGAAGTTAGTACTGATTGTCTCGCTCAAAGACACACCTGGTGGCTAGGCTGGATTGGTCCTGCAGACCTTTGCAGCACAGGCTGATGATCTACCCCTTAAATTATCAGGCCACCAGATCCCATTAAGTCCACAATGGAAGATAGACAACAATGGATCCACACCTTGAGGTCTGGCGGCCCTATTACAAATTTCCATTTGGCAATTTCTCAGTGTGAAGATGTACACTGTTGTATGTAGTACAATTATTAATCTTTAAATTAGCACTTCAAAAGTCAATTAATTATATAGTAATGTACAACCCCAATAAAAAAAAGTTGGGACAATGTGTAAAAAATAAAAAAACAATGCAGTTAGTTGCAAATCTCATCAACCCATTTTCCCCCCCCAGGTAGAACCTATATAGCATATCAGATGTTGAAATTGAGATATTTTACCACTTCATTTTGAATTTGATGGCAGCAACACATCTTTTTATTATTATGGAAATTATAATATTATTTATTTATTTAAGATGAATGTAAAGATGAATGTAAAGATGAGTGGAAGTTCACCAATCTGCAACAAACTAGATGTAAACACTTTGGAGCATTTCAGAAAAATCTTCCTCAAGGTAAAATTGCAAACACTTTAAAGATCCCACCATCTACAGTATATATATCATCACAAATTTCAGAGAATCGCAAGGAATCTCTGCGCAAGGGACAAAGTCGAAGGTCAAAACTGGATGTGATGATCTTCAGGCCCTCAGGTGGCACTGCATTAAAAACAGGCATGATTCTCTACTGGACATTGCTACATGGGCTCAGGAACACTTCCAGAATTTTGCCGTGCAATCCACAAATCATGGATGCCATGTCGTGTGGACTAATGAGGAGAGGGGCCATTGTTATCAGCTTGTTATCAGCGGACAGTTCAAAAGCTTACATCTCTGATGGTATGGGGTTGCATTAGTTCCTATGGCGTAGGCAGCTTACACATCTGAAAAGCACCATCAATGCTGAAAACTTGTGGTCGGGAAGAGCGGGGCATGAGCCTCTGACCCAGGCGTCTACTCTACAAAATGAGCCAGTGCCACCAACCATCCCTGCAGGTTGTAGTGGTTTGTATTGGTCAATATAAAGAGTTACTGGAAGATGCGACAATGGCCATGTTATTGTTTAAATATTCTCATATCAGAATGAAGATTAGATGAAGATGAAAAAGCTTAGCAAATTACTGGTTTGCTAAACTAAAAAAGCCATTTAATGGCTTTCTCTCTTTATTGACGGGGCCTGAAGGAATTCAACATGCGGGACTGATTAGTGCAAAAAGTGTAGGACACACTGGAGTACTGATATTTGACTAATGGCTGTTCATTGGCTAGGTGTGTTATGACCCTTAGCAACTGGGCACATCTAAAGAAATAAAATGAGAAGCTTTTTATAACTAGGAGACCTTCATTGTCATGGTTACACAAGTAACTCTTGTTTAGGGCTCAGGACCGATCATGGTCATAATTAAAAACAATATTGTCAGTTAGAAAAATGGTAAATTCTCTTAATTTTTTTCTCTATAACATCTGTTGGTTTTCTATTCAAATGCACATAGGCCTCATTAGACCATGTGATAATACAAAATTTGCTTCATGAAAAATAATCCAGACACAAAAGATGACTACAGTCTACTTTGGGGATAAATCAAAATGTCTCATGTCTGCATCAGCTACCCTTGAATCAAACCACTTTGCTCCGTGGATACAGCTCTGTATAACAGCTTTTAGTAACTGTGATATTTTAACTCTTCAGTCCTGCAGTAATCAACAGTTTGGCCTTGCGTTGAGCCAGATGACGTGCAGCAAAGCTGTAACATGGGCTGGCTTTAATGAGATTCTGAAATAATACTATAAAACCACTGGCCAAATGATTCTGCCAACATGCGTGTGTTAATGTGTATGTATATGAGTTATAACTGTATTTTGCATTTGTGTCTATGCTCATCTGTAATCAACTTTATGCTTTGAAGTATGCTTTCTAACTTTCGTGTTTCCTGTTTTAAGTTGCGTGTTTGTGAACTCTACCATGGAGATCGCCTCTTCTTGTTTACTGCCTTCTTTTTCAGAGGGGCAACACTATCGAGTATTGTACGTAGTGAGGCTGCAGAATTGTCAACAAGATAATCTACTTGTGCAGGAGTAACATTAAGGAGACTACTTTACAATGTATTGACATATGGTGAAGCAAATGATGAAAGAATAATTTCTTTAAATTTGTTGACAGCCTTTTCACTTAAGCATCTGCTATAGTGGAATTTTTCCCTAACTGCTGGATAGTCATTTGTTATAAATTCAAATGTTATTAAAAATGGTCAGACAGAAGAGAGTTGTGAGGAAATATTGTTAAATTAACCGTTTCAATTTCATATGTATGAACAAGGTCTAACGTGTGACTAAAACAGTGAGTGGGTTTATTTACATTTTGGGAAAAACCAATTGCATCTAATAATGAATTAAACGCAGTGCTCAGACAGTTACTGTCAGCATCTACATGAATGTTAAAGTCACCCACTATAATGACTTTATCTGTACTAAGCACTAAATCAGATAGAAAATCAGAAAATTCAATCAAAAACTCTGAATAAGGGACTGGAGGACGGTACACGATAACAAATAATAGTGGTTTTTGAGTTTTCCAGTTTGGGTGTGAAAGGCTAAGAGTAAGGCTCTCAAATGAGTTATAACTATGTTTAGGTCTAGGGTTTATTGATAAGCTACAATGGAAGATTGCTGCAACTCCTCCACCTCAGCCTGTGCTTCTAGGAACATGATAATTAATATGACTTGGGGGGTTGACTCATTTAAACTGACATATTCTTCCTGCTGCAACCAAGTTTCAGTGAGACAAAATAAATCGAATTGATGATCGATTATTAAATCGATTACTAACAGAGATTTAGAAGAGAGAGATCTGATATTTACTAATCCACATTTAAAAGTTTTGGGGTTTTGTTCTGTAAGAGGAGTAGTCTTAACTTTTATTAGGTTATCATGATTAACTCCTCTTGTTGTCATTTTTAGTTTATGTAATTTAGTTGGTCTGGGAACAGACAGAGTCTCTATAGGTATGTGGGGGTTGTGGGGGGGTGACGGTGTAAGGACACTGCAGAGAGGCGTGTAGGACTGGATCTCTGCATCCTAGGCTCAACTCTGGATTGTCATTCTTTTGGTTGTTTAATAAAACCAGCCATATTTCTGGATAAGAAAGCTGCACCATCTAAAGTAGGATGGATGCCATCTCTCCTAATCAACCTAGGTTTTCCCCAAAAACGTTTCCAATTGTCTATGTAGCCCACATCGTTTGCTGGACACCACCTAGACAGCCAGCGGTTGAATGACGACATGCCGGTGTACATGTCGTCACTGGTCAGATTTGGCAGGGGGCCAGAGAAAATTACGGAGTCCGACATTGTTTTGGCAAAGTTACACACCGATTCAAAGTTCATTTTAGTGACCTCCGATTTGCGTACTCAGGCGTCATTAACTCCCACGTGAATAATAATCTTACTGTGTTTACGTTTATCCTTAGCCAGGAGTTTAAAATATGATTCAACGTCGCCCGCTCTGGCCCCAGTAAGGCATTTGACTGCGGCCGCTGGAGTCTCTAACTTCACGTTTCCGACTATAGAGCTGCCAATTACCAGAGTTGGTTTCTCAGCGGGTTCTCAGCTATTGCAATGCAATAGAGCTGACCTGAGATGGCGCAGCTTTGTCCAATCTTGAGTTTCAACTGGCACAGCTTCAACACTGATAAAAAAACAATGACACATACACACATGACACATCTTGGACAGCTCTCCTGATGTTAGCTGCTGACAAAAAAAACCTCTTTATGCCTATCCTACCACACACCACTGACTATCCATCTATCCTTACATCCAAGCATTATCTTCTACTTATCAAAAGATGGGTTGCAGTGGCAGCAAGTTTAGTAAGGCTTTCGAAGCATCCCTTTTCACAGCAACAATTTACAGCACCTCTTGTGGGATTCTTCAGCATGTTCTGGGTCTGCCCTGGGGTCTTCTACCAGTGGGGTGCACCTGGAAGACCACCACTGGGAGGATCCCAGGAGGCATTCGTAAAAAATACCTCAACCACCAACTGGCATTACCCAGAGCTTATGTCTATAGGTGAGTGTTGGAACATTAAAGGGTTGGTAAATTAAGAACTTGTGGCTTAGCTTTAACAGTTTGGTACAATATCCACATTATTGCTGATGCTGCACCAATCCACCTGAAATCTCAAGCCCCAATTTGCCCTAATATGTGAACAAGACCTCAAGATACTTAAAATCCTTTACATTGCTCAAAAGAATGACAACAAGGAGGAGAGAAGTGATTCTGAGATTAGCAAACCATATACTCCCCTCCTCCCCTTCTGTACCTTGTAATCCTGTCTGTGAAAATCATAAACAACATTTGTGACAAGGAAATACCTTGATGAAGGCCAACACCTATTAGAAACATGACTTCTTATAGAGAATATGAACACTATTCACTCCGATTATACAAGGGCTCGGTGCCTTGTAACAATGGCCCCAGCACCCTATTCTCCCACAATACCCCCCACAAAACCCCTGAAGGGATACCAATATAAGTCCACAAAACACATGTAGAGTAGATATGCATATTCCCAAAACCCCTCCAGTAAGGGGCAAGTTTAAAGACTTGGTCCACTGTTCCCCAGCCAGGAAGTAATCTGCATTATTTTTCCAGGATCTGAGGGGTCAACAGTCCAAAGTACAAAGACTCCTTTTAGTACCCTGGCATAGGGTTTTCCAGGAAGGCAGAGCAGTATGATAACCTGATAACTGGAGCACACCCTCTTGTCCCTTTTTTTAAATATGGGAACCAACACTCCAATTTCCTTCATGTGACACTAAACAGATGTGTCAGCTGCCCTAGGGCATATTGTTTGGGTTTAGCATTTCCACAAAGTATTCCTTCCACTGTCCAACAATATCCTTCGTCTGGGTAAAAAGTTATCATCTGTTGCGAAGTACAGCCTGGGCCAAGCCCTGTTTTCCCTTTAAGAGCTGTCTGATGGTTTGCTGGAACTTCCACGAGGCCAAATGAATGTCTTTCTACACAGAATCCTCCCATACCTGAGATGATGCATCCATAATCACCTGAGCTGCAGTCCTTCTGGTCTTCTGGTACCTAACTGCTGGCTTCAGGAGACTCCTCTGCCAACTGTGGCCAAAAGGCTGCCTTCTTTAGCCCGATGGCCTCCTTCTCCACTGGCGTTACACACTGGGCCCTCAGTTTGGTGCCACAACAACTAATACCTGGAATAAAGGACAAATTCTTCTGGAGGTGAGAGCCAAAGATGTAGCAGATCTCAGCCAGTTCGTTTTGTCCAAACTATGTGTAGCATGGGTCCAATAATACTGAACCACTCAAGTTCAGATCAGGCAGGCCATTCCTCCTAATCATCCACCTCCACCTTTTCCATCATTGCTCATTTGACTGCCCTAGAGCAGAACTATGGAGTCCCCAGGTGGTACCTTGTCAAGGACCCCACTCAAGGTTGAATATTCTGAACTGCTGTTTGGCATATAAGTAAAACAATAGTTAGAGCCCTCGTCTCATCAGCTTTCAGTCACATAGAGGGGACCCTCCTTTTCTCCCGGGACTATCTAGTTGGCACCGCTCAATCTCTTGCACCAGCTCTGACTCCTCTACTAATATAGAGGTAACATTCCACATGCATAGAATCAGCTTATGAAGCCAAGGATCCACACATCTAGATCCCTAACCATGCCTGCCACCCCTCTCCAATTTATTTCTTTTGGCTCTTTCTGACCCACATGGATGAAAGTCCAGTGACCAGACACAAACAGGCTTCCTGTGGAAAATATTACTTGAGTGTGCATTAATATTTTTGCTTTATTTTTATTAATAACTTAGTCTCATATGTAACATGTTTTATTATATCTAAGAGAAGTGCACAGAACATAGCGTGACTAGAATATTGTACAAGCAATAGTAAAACTGAACATAGTGTGTGTGTGAGACATAGGGTGAAGAATGTATGTAAGTTGCGTATGGCAGAGCAGGGGGCGGCAAAAGAACAGGAACTAGCCTCAACATATATGTCTCCAAATAAGGAAGAAAACGTTGAAAGAGACACACCCGGAAGAAGCTGCAGCTGCAGTAAAACAGGCTGCATAATTCATAATTATATAACTATATAATTTCGGGTCGAGGGAGAGTCAGATGTCAGATTTTGTGCCCTGACACTCTTTGTGTTGTTGCTAGGGAAAAACTCTGACCCGGGGCTCTGATTATATTTTCGTATTCGTTCTTATTATTCATATTTAGATTATTTGTAACCAGGATTGAACTAAAATAATAAAATCACGTTCTGAGAATTAGTTGTAGTCCTTCTCATCTATTTTTGACACGCTACACTTCCAGGTCTCCAGTATCCCTAATCAAGGCAAGGTAATATATTCCCAAATTCAAACAAGACAAAATCGCCACATCTGCACTAAAATTAGCCATTGCCTTTCCCACCATAAATGTTGGTCAGTTTCTATCAAAACTGAGTTTCTTACAGTATTACATCTAGCCTGTTTGTGTTTTTATATCCTTTACCAAGGCTTTTTTCTATGCATCTATGCCTCCTTTCACCTTTAACAAGGCCACCCTTAAAACCGTGGATATAAGAAGAAGAGAGACAAAGCAGTAAAAAACAGACAGAACCAACCCAGCAGAGAAAAGACACCCAGTGCTGCACCATCATAAAACTTTTATTCTGAGATTTTATTTTCTTTTAAGCATCCTGAAATCTATCCTTAACCCAGTGACATGGTTCTTCACAGCAAAGCACATTTTTCCTTTATTAAGTCAACCCAACAACTTTCTGAAAACAAGAAACCTACAATAGAACAATAGTCTTTAACCGTTATAGATGTGCCAAATGTTTAATCCAGGAAGTCATTAATCTCCTATAAAAAACACAAGTCAGCATTCTGGGAGACCCTATCAGTCACAACACATTAGCAGAGTCAGATTCAACTCCATGTCAGCCACACTGTTACCATGACAACCAGCAAGGTTCATTGCCTGCTCTTCTCCCTTTCTATCCAGTCGTCTCTGTTGCTCAGCCTCCTGCACATTGGAGCACTAATCATTCCGTTCTAAGACCCCTATATCTCAGGCTTGTCTGTTCCACAGACAAAGACAACCCTGGAAGCCAGAGACAGAAACTTGCTGACCCTGTCAGCCCTAAGCACAGAGCCACTACCCCTAAAAGTCCCAGAGCCACTAACAGCTCAGCCCTATACCAAAGAGGCCTCGGGCAGCCTCTGTTGCCTGTTGCCTTCTTTAGCAGACATGGCAGCAACAGTAGGGCTCACTGTGGACTGCCTCTAAGGACAAGCACATGTGATCTACATCACCAGACTCAAAACACATCATATTCCCATAGCTTATATACAGTATGTACTGTAGACTGTGGGAGACTGTGGCTCAGGAAGGTAGAGCGGTTGTCCACCAATCTCACAGTTGTTGGTTCAATCCTCGGCTCCTCCGGTCACATGTCGAAGTGTCCTTGAGCAAGACAGTGAACCCCAACTTAGTTGCTCCTGGTGAGTGTTGGCCAGCTGCATAGCAGCTCCCCCATCGGTGTATGAATGTGTGTGTGTGATTGTGAGTGTGAATGGGTAAATAAGAAGCAGTGTAAAGATAAGTGTAGACAATTTACCATTTAGAGCCTATCCTCATATCTAACACACAGAAAAACCTCCAGTTTTTGAGGAATCTAAAAACATGACTCCACAGAGACTAAACACGTTTCATAATATAAGATAAAAACTCTTGCTCACTAGTTTTCACTACCAAGTAGTAGTACCAGTAGGCAGTGAGAGTAGATAGATAGAGAAAGGGAGAGGTGGGTAATTCGGTGGACGTGTGTGCATGTATGTACTTTCCTCAATATCGGAACACAGAAATCATATTTAGGCGCAGACCTGATCTCAGTCAGGATTCAAACTGATTCTCTAGCAGCTTGTTTGTGTTGAAAACATTATCTGACCCAACTACAAGGTGTACCCTGCAGGTTTGAGCTAAATAGTATTTATATTTGGTATCATTTATTTAGCTTTTCTGATACTAAGTAAAACTCACATTATTTTTGCCAATACTGCTGCTCAGGTCTTTGCCTCAAAATGCCTGTTAATTTGACCCAAATTAACATTTCAATATTTCTCATTGGCAACCCATCAAAACTTGACTTGTTCAGCAAATTTACAGTTGGCTGCTGATAATGACGCTTGTTGCCACGGCTTGTGTTGCCACCACTACCGAGGAAAGACCGCTCTGTGTTGCTCGTTGCTGCGAGAGGGTATTAAGCAACTTCTACATGGCAAACTCCATTCCCAAACAAGAACTTAAGCACTGGGGTGATTATGAGAAACCTCATAATTCATTCAGTGAGAAAGCTTTTTGTTATGGCAAGTTAACTAGACTGTAGGTATGGTTGGTGCTTGCAAAGTAGAACTCTTGTTTAGCTGAAAAAAATGACTGTTGCATTGCCTCATGCCACTTTCATCTGGGCCAAAAAGGGGCACGGGAAAACACTACATATAATACAGCCCACTAGCATATATGTTCTGCAACATAGAGGCTCTAGGAGGGAGGATGGTATGGTAAGTAGTTGTTAAACAGGAGATAAAACGATAATCGAGGTCCAGGTGGGCAGACAATTTCAGAAATCCACAGATCAAGATGGAAAGACAAATCAATTTGTCTGATACAAAGATCTTATACAATAACCAAGCTCAGATGTCCAGTAATGAATCTAAGTCTAATATTCCCAAATCCCTGTAGCTTAGATATATAAAGTACTTTTTTAACAACCCAAAATCCAAGTTTTACTGACTATGCTTCAGAATCCAAAATCCAATTTCCATAATCCAGTAATCTACTGTCCCAATAGAGGAGTCAGGTGGGTTTCAGGAAACAGGCAACACAGAACAGTAGGTAGAAAGATAGGAAGTCAGGTAGGCTGAAAAACCAGGAGGTCTTTACCTAAGAAAGCAGGCTGGAGAGTTTCTGATCGTGAGTGACAGAAGACAATCTTGCAGCACACTATCGGAGAACAGAGTATATATAGACAGGTGAACAGGTGAACTAAATAACCCTGAGTAGCTGGAGAGTGGCAACTGGAACGAGAACGATGATTAGAATATGTGGATAAATATCCATCCATTATCTGCCACTGCTTATCTTATTTGGGTCATGGGGGGCTGGAGCCTATCCCAACTGTCATCGGGCAAGAAGCGGGGTACACCCTGGACAGGTTGCCAATTTATCTCAGGGCCACAGAGAGACATACCCCAATTAATCTAAAATGCATGTCTTTGGACAAGCATGGTGAGAACATGTAAACTCCACACAGAAAGGCGGCAGCGCCAACCACTCTGGAAAAACAGAAAGTGATAAATTACAAAGAGATTGTGATGGTGAGATTGATACAATTAAACAAAAATCAAACAGCAAAACATTTATAAGACCTGATTAAAAACCGTTACTGTATATTGCATAATATACTATAACTTTTTATTATAAGCAATTTAGAAAAATACAAAAGCTTCAAAAGTAATATCATGTGGGCTGGAGGAAAAAAACGGAAAATCAGTGAGGGATCTAAACCCACGTTACTTTGACCTTCTCTGTCTTTAAGTAGCTCATTTCAGATCATTACCAGTCAGCTGTAATGCTACTATGTTTTTCCACATCTTTGACAGTAAAGGAAACTTGAAAATGAGCCTATAATGATATAATGGGTTATGGGCCTAATGATGGCTCCTTGGTAACGCTGTGAATATATTGCATTTTTTAAAAGGGAAATGCCAGTTCCACTCCATAATGAGCTATTAGTGGCTGACAGAACAAAGAAAAAAAAATAATGCATTGCATAATGAAATTGGAAGTGTTTCAAGTGAACTGAAAAGATGTTTCATTACTAAAATGGGTCAGGAGACGATGTGATTTTTTTGGATCTGGTCAGTGAATCTGCATTTTCTAATGTCAGACAGTTTATCAAGAAAATAAAATGAAGTTTAGTTTGAGCTACATGGAATTCATGCCAATAGGGAAAAGCTTGTCCTGTATATTCTTAAATAATAATTCATTAGCATAATTTTTTACTTCTTCACACAAGCAAATAAAGTCACTCAAATGACTAACTGATGCTATCAAATTACAACTTTGTTCTATCAATGGTGAAGCCTGTAGCAGAAGTGGAATGAAGTATTTATAATTATGTTTCATGACAATAAGAATTGAAAGTTAAAATAACTATAAATTAATAATATGCATATCTAGGGATTAATCATGAGAACCAAAAGGTGAGAATATACAGATTCAGATGAGCGCAGGGATCCAACTAATAAGCCAAAGCGTGAGCATACTGTAAATGGAGACCAATAGGCAGGAATAACCAAATAACTAAATGACCAAACCGAGTATTAAAACAGAGGCCGACAAACACTGATAAACAAGTCGCCAAACCTCAGACCAAAAATAAAAGGAAACCCAAATCGTCCATTAGACACATTGTGGAAATTCACAACAAGATGTCTCTTGACATGCGTGAAAACACTGCACCTTTAAATGATGTCTGATGTGAGTAATGATGAGAAAACTAATTTGAACCGTTGCCAAATGATCTGAACTCATGAATTAAATACAAGATTACTATAAACGATTATGGTCACAGATCCAATTACCTTACGCAACATGTTTGTGTGATGAGAGGTTGGAGGAGGAACAGGAAAACTCCCAAGTGCAGCTATGCTATGATGTGCAGCTCTTGAGAAAGGGATTGGGGTTGGAATGAACCTGCGATCTGGATGACACACAACTGGTTGGGATTATGGCAACAAACAAACTTTGTCAGCTGTCTTCATCCAAATGCTTGCATGCTAGCTATACCTTGCAGATCTCATCACTTCTCCTCCAACTGTCTGACTTTTTTATGACTGATCCTTTTAAACACCACCATAAGATAAAACTGAATACAGAGCAGCAAGGTCTCATACAGTTGCAAAAAAAATGAATGGCACTGTAAATACACTGTAATTTTAATTTGATTTTCAGCAGTCACTAATGTCAACAAACACAATTTTTAGTGTATGTATGTATGAGATCCTTTATCCTTATTATTATTTTCCTTTTTCTATTTCTTATTATTTTGCCATTTTCCGGTCACTATCTAGTCCTAGATGCTTTGTTGTAGAAACATTGTTCCACTTCCTAAACGTAGGTCTCTTTTAGTAGATCTAGGCTATTACTTTTCTCATTAATAACTGTTATACTTTTTATTATATTTAAATTTTTATCAATTTTTCTTCCTATACAAAATGAATGGAAGGCACTTAAAACTTCAGCATAGTACTTTTCTACCTACTCAAAGCACTTTACAGTGTTTTACACACCAATGAGGGAGCTGCTATGCAGCCGGCCAACACTCACCAGGAGCAACTAAGTTCAGTGTCTTGCTCAAGGACACTTTGACATGTGAACAGAGGAGCCAGGGATTGAATCAACAACTGCAGGATTATTGAAGCCACAGTCATCCCATCCAACAAATGAAATAAATATGACAAAAAAATCGAATATTAAGCAAGAATGGAAATTTCTTTAAATTAAAAACTAAAACAATTGTCTATAATTCCCAAACAGGTGGTGCAATGCAGTGGTAAAAATGCTCTTGTTAGTCCTGAGACAGGTTGAGAGTATCAAGTTTTCAAATTCAGTTTTAACATTAAATATGAACATATTAAATCCATTCAAAAGTAGGTCTTACTTGATTTGCAAATCATTCCATTCTCTTTTTATTTACATTTCACACAGAGGCCCTTTTTTGCAAATAGGGGTTTGTTCTTAAATGCCCGAAAGCTCAATTCAAATCAATACATGCTGATGACAACATCACACTTTGATGTTTGCACAGAGACAACAAGGATAAAAAGAAAATACCAGAATGGTGCCTGGAAACAGCACAGTAAACTAAATACTGCGGGATTGGGTGCCAAGCTGCTGGAGGCCTGTGGGTTTCTCATTCACTATTGGAACAATCACACATTTGTCTCTGATAACACATGCTCACAAGCATTGCAATGCATTCATACTAATGCTGACACACATTTCGTATGCATACAATATGTGTCTTTAGGCCTTTGTGCAAGCTGTTGTCATCTGATGCCCTTCAGGTGCCACAGAGTAAATGCTTTCCTATCATCACCCCCTCATTTTAATCAATGTATTTCTCATGAGAGCTACTGTATCTTTCTCGCGCTTCTATTGTGCAACTGCTGCCAAACAGATAAATCACTGCTGTATGATAATTTAAAACTCCAAGTTTTGTTTTCATTAAGTAAGACAATCAAAATGTAAATCACTCCTGGAAACAAAACACATTATAATGAATAATTCCTTAGAATAATATATCGATTTCTCTGTTGTGAATCTATCACTGTGGCTTTAAATGAATTCATCCAGTCCTTCTAAATGCTTAGTCGAGTAAAAGTCTGTCAGGACATCACCTCCAATTCATATAGTCTCTGGTTCATTGTGTATTGAGGTTATTTAGTGTGGTGAATTCTCCTGCTCATCATTCTGTTTACGGTTGTGATCCTGCAGCAGTACTCAATACATTTCCATTACTTTATATGTTTAACAGCTGCATTACGTGGGAAAGCTGTTAAGTCGCCCGGTAGAGACCGACCGCTCAGAAGCTGCAGAGAGCGGAGGCTTTCGCACGTTTGAGAAAGCTAACTGTTGCTACCCGCATCAGGTTCAAAGATCTGTCACTTGTCTACAAGTTGGTTAACCTAACAGTGAGGAGGGGGGTCCCCCAACAGTCTAAACCTATAGCATCATAACTAAGAGCTACTTAAGGTTGACTGAGCTGCTTTAACTATAGGCTTTATCAGAGAGAAAGGTTTTAAGACTAGTCTTAAAACTACAGAGGGTTTCTGCCCTTCGAATCTGGATTGGGGGCAGCTTCCACAGGAGAGGGGCTTGATAGCTAAAGGCTCTGCCTCCCATTCTACTTTTGCAAACTCTGGGAACCACAAGTAGGCCTGTATTGAAGAGGTCTAATTGGACGATATGGTACTATGAAGTCTTTTAAATATATTTAGACCTTTGTATGTAAGAAGGAGGGATTTAAATTCTTTTCTAGATTTTATGGGAAGCCAGTAGAGAGAAGCTAATGAAAGAGAAATATGATCTCTCTTACTATTTCTAGTTAGTAGACTTGCTGCAGCATTTTGAATTCATTGAGGGCTTTTTAGGGAGATTTTAGGACCCCCCAAAATTAGGGAATTACAGTAGTCCAACCTAAAAGTAACAAACGCATGGGCTAGTTTTTGGCCAGCTGCATAGCAGCTCCCCCATCGGTGTGTGAGTGTGTTTGTATAGTTGTGAGTGCGAATGGGTGAATAAGAAGCAGTGTAAAGCGGTTTGAGGGCCAATGGTTAGAAAAGAGCTATATAAGTGCAGACCATTTACAATTTTAAGGACCCTGGTCAAAGTTAACTCCAAGGTTACAGTAGTACTGGAGGCAAACATTATGGCATCTAAGATTGAAATCAGGGAGGGTTGTGTCAGGAAAGGTCCCCAGCGTAAAAACTGTGCCAAACCAACATGCAGACAATGAGCTGCTGTGGTGACCCTGAACTCACGGGATAAACTGAAAGGACCAAAAAGTTACAAATCTTTAAGCAATTTGAAGTTTTGAACCCCTGATTTCTACTGGGCTTGTACCTGCACTGCATTGCTGGGGATGGGAATGGGCTGTTTGGGGTTCAGTATCTTCCCCAGTGACACTTTGACAGCTGGGACCGGGGATTGAACCACTGAGTGATTCATTCAAGTCATTCAAGTCTAAAATCCTTCCCGCCCGCTGCGGTCTGCCAACGAACGACATCTGGTGGTCCCAGCACCGCACAGAAGACACCAAGCAAAACTTTTTAGCGCAATGATCCCACGATGCCAAACTACCAAACTCTGCACGCTCAGCAGACTCTCTCGCAATATTCAAAAAACTGCTGAAAACTCTTCTGCATCTTCCTATGCACTTAAATCTCTTAAAATAAAAAAATAAATAAAAATGAAAAAATTCCTTTCTGCTCTTTCTCACACTTGCATCTCGTAAACTGTGAACACTTTTCTGACTTTGCTTTGATTTTTTTTCCATGACTTGGATTTTTGCTTGCCTTGTACCTCACTTGTAAGTCGCTAAATGTAAATGTAAATGCAATATTCAAATATAGCGTAGCGTTTTGTTAGCTATTGTTAGCTCAGCAAGGGCTATGGGTAAAAAGCAGTCTAAGAAGGATTGTGGTCTTATTGATTATTATCGAGCTGTTGTACATGAAGATCTATCTGTAATATTTGGGGTAGTTTGCAGAGGAGGCAGTTTTTGGAAACACTTTGCAGGTAAGTCTGCAATCCTGTCTCACATGTTGGCTAATGTGTTATAGAAACAGTTTACACTAAGGACCCAAAAATGTCCAGTAAGTATGGGTTATTTATCGACAGAAATTAAATATAATATTATTATTATTATTATTATTATTGGATTTCTTCCAAGCAGCCTGCAATGTTAGCACAGTTCATACTAGTCCATAATGGACAAACCAAAACAATGGGTAGAGAGAGTGACTCGTGGGTATCTGTGTATCTACAATTAAATTGTTTTACTGTTTAAATGTCCTTGTTTACCTTGATCTGATCACTATAGAGAAAGTGGATTCTCGTGGATTGAATCTTATGTCAATTCAGATAAAGGGGGGTTTAGGAGAATAAAAACAGTTACCCTGGAGCAGAGCTTCATGTACAATCTTGACCACTACACACCAAAACTTACTGCCCTGATGAAGGCTAAGGGAGGTGTTTAGGGGACCAAGCTGATCTCATTCCTAAACAGGCTTTGTCAGGTATGTTTTGTTTTTTTTTACCAAGGAGGTGGAACTACTCTCTCACACTCTCTCTCTCTCTCTCTCTCTCGCTCAAATACACACACGGCCTTATGCATAGTCCTATATGTCGTGACAAAAACTGTAAGGCAAGTTAGGAGGCAAAAGGCAGCTCACATGATGGTGAATTTATTCAGCAAAATGGAAAAAAATGCAGAACAGAACAGAACTACACTCATGAGTGGGTCAATCAGATTGACCAAAATGTGTAAGTTGTTCAGACTTTTATACATTTAACTCAACAGCTGAGTTTACACAAAGAACAACGGGATGAGTCAATGCAAATCAATCTTCATACAATGTTATCGGGAGTCTAATTAGCGAGTTCTTGTTGCTTTGTCCTTTTGTCTTCCATGTCTTTTAATTCGTTGAGTCTGATCATTTGTGCTGGTTCCCTTCTAGGAAGCTAACACACTTCTTTGTGAGGCCAGAGACAGGATGTCTTGCTGGGGAGCAAAAGGTGAGGAAGCACTGGTTTAAGCAAGTTTGATACTGGGTCTGTCAGAAGTGTGAAAACGGTGAAACAGTGTTACAGACTTTGAAATTTCTCTCACAATATAAAGCACAAATTCTTGCACTCACAAGCTTCTATGTCCCTGTGTACTCCATCTTTCCATCTTTCCTCAAATCACTGCATTTTGTGATTATTCTTTATATATGAATAATGGTTCAGCATTGACACAACATTGAGATGAGAAGTGAAACTGTTATCCGCACCCTCATACTGTACCTTGATGAGAAAGAGGATGAACTTTTTAAAGATTGCATGGTAAAAGGATGAATTGTTCACATATTTTTAATTTTAAACCCATGATTTATTTGACTGTGTTATCATTAAGTAAGAGAGGAAAGCAGACAAAGGTGTGGAGATGCTCCATTCAGAGCTGGCCAAAATGGTATATTCAAAATTAGTTCAAAATTAAATGTGCTCTGGATTTATAAAGCCATAGCCATAATGTAAAGTTGCAGAGGCACAGTTTGTATCTGAGAATAACAATAAAGCAACTTTTTTGCAGGGGCTACAGTTTGTGGAGTGCATCTTGCACTAAGCTCTAAAACTGATTTGTTTGCTGTTGTTGCTGGCCAGGACTTGCTGATTTTAACTTTTGCTGTTTGTAGCGTGGTTTAATGCAAAAGTAATGTATTGATGCACACATAATTACATTTCAAGGAAAATGTGTGCCAGTTTGGATATCAGTATCCTTTTCTTTATAAGATTTGGTTCATATGTAGGGTACTTTAGTGAAATACTGCTCGCACCCTTGTGAAGAATGGTCTTTCAGGTCATCTTTGCCCTGACTAATTACAGTACTTGTGGAAAGTTATCCATTTTAAATGTTTTCCATTATGTGTCTATTAAGCAACCTGGTCTTTTTATCATTGGTCTTTATAACAGATAAAGGGTAAAAACATTTTCTCTGGAGCTCTTAATGCCTTTTTAAGTTAACATGCAAAACCTAGTCCTCAATGCCTGCTTTCCAACTTTTTTTCCAACAAGACCTGCCCTGCCCCCTGCTGATTACCTCGATTAGGTATCAAAGTCAGTTAGTTGACACTTGATCCAGGTAATCGGCAGTGTACAGGGCAGATAGTGATGGATGGAAAACAAGCATGGCAGTGAGCCTTGAGGACCAGGTTTCTGAACCGTTTTAATGCATAAAGGTTTTAATAGTAAAAGTAGTAACAGGACCATATGCTTGTTTATGTGCCATGTCTGTAGAGCATGTGATGTGTGTATAGTGCATTGTAACCGTTAGCCGTTAGGCACCCCTAACCCCCATCCTCCTCTTCCTCCACTCCCTTCTTCATCCACATGGTGGATGTCGAGATGGTTGACCATTTTTTAATAACATTTGCATTTACAATAACGTACACTATAGTAGTTAGGTAAAAATTTCACTTTAGCAGATGCTTAAGTGAAAAAGCTGTCAACAAATTTAAAGAAATTATTCTTTCATCATTTGCTTCAGCATACGCCAATACAATGGAAAGTAGCCATCTTAATGTTACTCCTGCAAAAGTAGATTATCTTGTTGGCAATTCTGCAGCCTCAATACATACAATACCCGATAGTGCTGCCCCTCTGAAAAAGAAGGCAGTAAATCAGAAGAGGCCATCTCCATGGTATAGTTCGCAAACACGCAACTTAAAACAGAAAACACGAAAGTTGGAAAGGAAGTGGTGTTCCAGAAGTTTAGAAGAATTTTATTTAGCCTGGAAAAATTGTTTAAAAATGTACAAAAAAGCTCTCAGTGATGCCAGAACAGCATATTCATCATCTTTTTTTTTTGTTATCTTTTCTGCTTATCCCGTGAGTTCAGGGTCGCCACAGTGGATCATTGTCCGCATATTGATTTGGCACAGTTTTTATGCCGGATGCCCTTTCTGACGCAACCCTCCCCAATTTCTACCAGGCTTGGACCCACACTGCACAGCTGGGGAGGGCTGTTGGGGGTTCAGTGTCTTGCCCAGGGACACTTCGACTTATAGCCAGGGGATCGAACCACTCACCCAATGGTCCATGGACGACTGCCTTTACCGACTGAGCTACAGCCGCCCCAGCATATTGTTCATCATTAATAGAAGAAAACAAGAACAACCCCCAGCATTGTAGCCAGGCTGACTAAGAACCACAGTTCTATTGAGCCTACTATTCTCTGAATGGTCAGGCTCCATCATATATTGAAGACCTCATAGCACCATATCATCCCAGTGGACCACTTCGATCTCAAAATGCAGGCCTACTTGTGATTCCCATAATTTCCAAAGGTAGAATGGGAGGTAGAGCCTTTAGCTATCAAGCTCCTCTCTTGCTGGGAGGTTGGTGTCAGCTGACTGTCAGACGGTTGCGAGGATTGTTCGCGTATTGGTTCAAAGTTGTATGACACCTGTCAGTCACGACCATAGCGTTGGGGTTTCTTCCCATCAACTGTTTTCTTTGTCATATATCGATGGGAACATCTCCTTTAAGTACGTATATAGTTTTAAGAAGTAACCCCATTATTATCTTAGCTATCGCTGCCGCTACTGCTGCTGTTGTTGCTGCTGCATTTTAAAAGAAATCGCCCTCGATGATTATTATCATACCGTGCTATTGCTGTTACTGCCGCTAATATTTTTCTCCTTTTGGACATTTTTATCACATGATGACATACGGATCTGCAGGTAGTTCTCACGGAGATCTGTCTACTATTGAGCCTGTTTTAGATGCTGCGATGGATTGCTGTGCACCGCGTAAAAATAGACTTGTTGAGAAGCGTACGACTCCCATGGAATTAAAGCTAGAACATCAGGGAACGCAGGGGTATGTTTAAAATATTTAATACAATTTGGGGAATGTTGAGCTAAGTGTAGGTGACTGTATTGATGGAGATGATTGTTCATCATGCATGCGTTTATCTGTAAAAGATTGGAGACTTTCCATCCTGACCTGAGCCAGCCTGGGTTCCCAGAGTCAAGGTATGTAGCGCAATGGGTCAGTGTCACCGGTCCTTTGATTTACAGAATTGAGGCCGATCGTTTTAACAAACCACATGAGGGATTTATATTTTTTCGTAAATGTGAGGATGTGGATGGGATGATAGCTGCCAGAGGCCACTCAGAATGGCTGGAATGCCCATACCCAATTTCATTTGAGGAATGTGACACATGGTTTGAAACTACGTTTTTTATACAGTGGAGCGACTGCCGATCTCTGCAAAAACTGTTTGGTAATATTGCTGTGCAGCATGGGCTGCCTACCCTCAGTTATCTGTCTATGCAACGAATCATCAGACACATTGAGTACTAAAAATCAAATGGTAATTATTGACACGTTTATACTTTAAAGTATGTAGTGTGTATGTGTGTGTATTGAACAAAATGTCATATATTTATCGTTTTATAGAGAGACGGGACTATGATGAGAAGATAGCACAAAGTGCTTTTACTGACGATGATGATGTTGCTGTGGTACCCATCACCCCGGCGCTAACAGATCCAAAACCTGTGTATAATGTATATGCTGACAAAAAGCCGGATGATCAGCAGGAGGTCTATTCAGGATTCAGACAGGGAAATGTGGAAGTAGAACTCCCCTACCTTTTATACGCTAATCTAGTCATGCATAAATTAACCGATAGACTCAGCAACATGCCCACACCCTACGGCCGTGAGTCTATTACTGCAGAATTTGTGTGTGTTTTGAGTGCTATTTTTAGCTGATACATCTATGAGATGATAGATGCATCCAAAATGGTAAATGGTCTGCACTTATATAGTGCTTTTCTACCTATTGGCGCTTTACACTGCTTCTTATTTACCCATTCACACTCACAATCACACACACACTCATACACCGATGGGGGAGCTGCTATGCAGCTGGTTAACACTCACCGGGAGCAACTAAGTTGGGGTTCAGTGTCTTGCTCAAGGACAATGAACAAGAACAAAAAAGAACAATGTGCTACGCATGTATAGCTGAAGATGAACAAATAGGTTGCCACACATGCTGCGATGATTCTACCCACCGTAAATATGACAGAGCTTGCTGGGAAATCTACAGACATGTCTTCAGAGATTCTTATGACCTGGTGGTAGAACACGTTTATTCTGAAGTAACTGGTGACTATAGGTATAACATGACTATGCTTCGACAGATAGCGGAGGCTGTTCTCTCTAAAATAATTATTAATTATGATTTGTATGAGTATGTAGCGATAGAAGTCAGGGCTATTAGAAGTTCCAAACACAATCGAATCATCCGAGAGGCCTATGATCTCTGGCGTAGTTGAAAAACACAGCAATGCATAATGGCCGTATTTGTTGAAATTAAACAATAAAAAAAAAAAGGAATCTTTTTTTTTAAAGAGATATTAGTGTGTTTTAAATAGTAATGGATACAAGGAGTGAAGTAAAACAGGTAAAAAAGCAATGTATGTATGTATTAATCGTTATAATGATGGTGTGAAGAAAATAAAGTTGATCTCTAAGCGTCAGCGGCTGAAATATTATGTTTGTGTGTATATGTTATTGGTTGAATTAAAAGAGATGTTAAAAGAATTATTGGTTCATTTATGTTTTCTGACGCGAACATGGAAAACAATAAATGCATTGTATAATGTGGCGAGAGAAAACACAGGAGAACAGCCATCGCTCTCAGAAGTTGAACAGTATTTACTGAAACAGGATGTGTATACTCTCCACGCCAATGCAGCCAGACATTTTTTAAGAAACAGAATCCTGGTTAGCGGCATAGAAAACAGTTTCAAGCTGATTATGTGGACATATCTGCTTATTCTGAGGAAAATGACAACATGAGGTACCTGCTGACATGTATCGATGTTTTCTCCAATTATGCGTGGGTGAGGTGTCTTAAAGATAAATCTGGGGCTTCATACTCAGGGAGGGGAGGATTCCTCATACTCTGATGATGGATTCTGTTACAGAATTCTATAATAAAGCTTTCCAGAGAATGTTAAAGTAATGTTATGTAAATATTCAACATTTTTCAACTAAAAATGAGACCAAAGCATGTGTTGCATAATGGTTTGATAGAACTTTTAAGTCTAGGCTTAAAACCTTCCTTTTTAATAAAGCATATAGTTAATTATAGTTATGCTGCCATAGGCTTAGACTGCTGGGGGACCCACCCCCCAATGCACTGAGCTCCTTTCCTCCTCTTGACCATCTCTCCTCTCCTCTCACCCCGCAATTGTCACCACTGTATGTCATTAACTCTGTGTGTTCTCTCCCGTAGTTCTCTTTGTCCTCCTCTGTCCCCCTCTCTCTGTCCCTTTCTGCAGGTGTCCCCCGGCTTTGAAGCTGTGTGTCTTCCAGCGTGCAGCTACTGGTCCTACCAATCTGCCCGATGTTTTGTCGTTGCTTTTTGTTGCTCTGTTCTTTTCTCTCTCCCCTTTCCACTCACCCCAACCCGTCCAGGCAGATGGCCGTCCACCCTGAGCCTGGTTCTGCTGGAGGTTTTTAAAAGGAGTTTTTCCTCTCCACTGTTGCCTATGGCTTGCTCCAGGGGAATTGTTGGGTTCTCTTTATACATCTTTATAATCTTGACTTTGTTCTGTAAAGTGCCCTGAGATGACTTTGTTGTGAATTGGCGCTATATAAATAAAGTTGAATTGAATAAAAGTTGAATTGAAACTTTATGCACCAGAATGTGGCGCTATTTCTCTTCTGTTAATTCGCGGCACTACATAGAAATCATATAGGATCTTGTTGGTTCCTATAATAATTATCACCACAAATCGATAAAGATGGCTCATGTCAATGTTAATAAGAGTAATGAATCTGTGGGCTTTAAAACTCTTTACAAAACAAAGGACAGGAGTACAGTTTCAAGTACAATGTGGGAGACACTGTAAGGATAACGAAACTGCACAGTGTTTTTAGGAAAGGATATGAACAGACATTCAGCAATGAATATTTCACTATATATGAATGTGTAACTCGAGAGCCACAGGTGTACAGATTAGCGGACTGTGCTGGTGAAATATTGCAGAGGACATTTTATTAAAAGAAATTGCAGCGTGTGATTGTCGATAAAGATGAGGTCTATAAAATTGAAAACATTTTGGATAGAAAAAAGTAGGATGTTTAAATTGGTGAATATAATATATTTATTTACAGCGACATTGCGGATTATCAGCTGGTGGGGGCCAGCCATGTCCCACTCCTAAGGAGTATAAACATATGCAATGACGAGTGTAGCATGCCCACTCTAAATTATGATAAGCTGCACTACACATCTCTCTCAAAATCAGTCATAGACGACATAGAAAATTTGTTGTGAAACGATCACAATCAATATATACCCTTTACATACGGAAAAGTAATTGTTAAACACCACTTTAGACCTTTAAAACAATATTTCTGAAAAACAGAAGGGTTAAGGAGGTAATATGGCCTATAATCCACATACACACAACGATGGGAGATACACTTCTTATTATCTAAATCCGGCAGGTGGTAAGTTACCAGGATTTATTGTCAGTAGTGCGCAATACGGAAATGGACTTGGAGGGATTTTCTGCAGTCTCTTCAGAATTACCATGCCTTTACTCAGATGGGGGTTCAGTCTTGCTGCTCCTCATCTGAAAAAAACAGTGACGGGCATTGTGGGTGATGTGGTGTCTAATATTGGGAGAAGCACGTAGAAGCAGGAGGGCTAGCAGTGTACTGTAAAAGACCAATAAAAAGGCCTCTCCTGGGATATAGGCATGTCGTCACAGAGCCCAAAACCAGTAGCAAACTGTGTAAAACAGCGAAAATTGCTAAGAAGAAGCCTTGTCGCAAAAGAGGCAGGACCACACGTAGAGCAGGTCTGACAAGCACCGATATCTTCTGAAATAAACAATGGCTCTGATTTACAGCCAGTAACAACAGTGTGTAAAGAGCGAGCTACACCTTTTTGCCAAAGCCTACACAAAGACTACTATTGAGAATGCCACTTATGTCAAAATTCCCCCACTCTCTGCGATCACTCCCCACGGACCTCTGGAATTCTACATTTCATCAAACGGAGAAGATTATCTAGACCTAAATAAAACATACCTGTACTGAAAAATGCTGCAAACGTGGGATTTGTAAATTATCCGGGAGCATCACTTTTTTCACAGGTGGATATAACACTGGGGGACAGGTTAATAACTCAGTCCCCCAACACATATCCATACAGAGCCATTATGGAACTGCTTACAAATTGGAAGAGATACTCTACACACGCAAATTAGTACAGCTCTGTTTTGCATGGATACAACTAACAATATGGACGATTCGTCGATAGATGGCGACAATGAGGGCCTTGCATTAAGGGCTGATTACACCCGAGAGAGCCGTATGGTGGAATTATTAGCTCCGATACACGCAGATCTGTTCTTTCAAGAGAATCTATTATTGAACGGAATTGATATAAAGATAAAATTTATACGTTCAAAAAATGAATTCTGTCTGATGACATCTACAGTCAGTCCAGTTTATTCATCAAGAAAGTAGCAGTCTCTCCCAGCGTGAGACTGGCTCACAGCTGGGCCCTGCAACACACTAATGTGAAATATGCTACAGACAGAGTGTGTGTAAAAACATTTTCAGTACCTGGTGGTACAAAAATGTGTACCAGGAAAATCTTTATATAGGTCAAATCCCTAAATTTATCATAATAGCATTTGTTGACAACGAGGATTTCACGGGGAGTTATGCTCACAATCCTTTCAATTTCCAGCATTATGATGTTGGATTTATGAGCCTTTACGCTGACGGGGGGCCATATCCAGCCAAACCTTTTCAGCCATTGTTTAATAGTGGCCAGTGTATTCGCGAATACTACCAGCTGATACAAACAACGGGGAGCCACCTGAAAGACCGTTCGCTGGCAACATCACATCAGGATTTTGCTAGAGGATACATCCTCTTTTGTTTTAATATGGATCCAGACGAGGGATGCGTCAGTCACATGTCTCTGGTTAAAAGTGGAAATGTCAGACTAGAAGTTTGCTTTAGACAGCCTCTGCCTTGCACAGCTACCATTTTTGGGTATTCTGTGTGCGACTTGATTCTAGAAATGATTCTGGAAGAAAACAGATTTTGATGGAATTATATTAGACATTATGAATACTATAGAGCTGACAAGTATTCTTAAAAGGATAACTAGCAAAGAGACGGATTTCTTGGGTGTCTTTCCATGCAACCACTTAAACGGTAAGAAAATAAGGAGACAACCTGCCATGCTGGATGTTAACCCACACCCTTCTCATGTGCCCAGAGAACATTGGCTAGGAGTCTATTTTACTAAAAAAGAAGACTGTTATATTTCAAGTCAAGTCTGCTTTATTGTCAGTTCTTCCACATGTACAGTACATACATACAGAGAATTGAAATTGTGTTACTTTCAGACCCATGGTGCATACAGATAACACTAATAGTAGAATAAACATAGGGTAAAATTAAAATTAAGTAAAATAAAGCAGCGCAAGGCACATGGCAGATAGAGTGCAAACCAGCGAAGTGAACAAACAGTGGAGATAAAAAGATTTTAGTGCAAAAAAGCTTATATAGTCTGATTAAAGTAAAAGTTTAGACTGACTGAAGAGGTGGTCGAATTATGTCAGTTCTGTCTTAAATGAGGTAGTGTTCTGTTGAATGAGGTTCATAGTTCTGAGGTGCCTGGGGAGGAAGAGGGAAGGAAGGGGGGTCAACTTCTGGAGAAACAGCTTCCTGACAGCCTGATTAATGAAGCTGTCCTTCAGTCTGCTGGTCCTGGCCTGTAGACTCCGCAGTCTCCTCTCTGATGGCAGCAGACTGAAGAAGCTGTGTAACGGGTGAGTGGGATCATCTGCAATGCAAAGGGCTTTGTGGGTAAGACGGGTTTCATAGATGTCCTGGAGGGAGGTGAGAGAGACACCAATGATCTTCTCAGCTGCTCTCACAATGCGTTGTATGGTCTTCCGGCAGGAGGCGTTGCAGGCCCCATACCACACAGGGATGCAGCTTGTTAGTAGCTCTCAATGGTGCCTCTGCAGAAGGTGTACATGATGGGGGGCGGGGCTCTGGCTCTTCTCAGTTTGCGGAGGAGGTGCTATGAATTCTTGGCCAGTGCACCGTTAATGGTTAGAGAAGCATGCTGAGTGTTTGCCCTCCTGAAGTCAACAACAATCTCCTTCGTCTTCTCCACCGTCAGAGAGGGATTTATTGTCACTGCACCACCCAGCCAGGCGGCTCACCTCTCTCCTGTACTTTGTCTCATCTTTGTTGCTAATGAGACCCACCACAGTCGTGTCATCCGCAAACTTAATAAGGAGGTTGGAGTTGTGGGTCAGCAGTGTGAAGAGAAGGGGGCTCAGCATACATCCTTGGGGGGCCCCAGTGTTGGAGGTCTTCTGGTCAGAAAGTCCAAAAGCCAGGTGCACAGCGAAGTGTTGAGCCCCAGCTGGACCAGTTTGTGAATGAGCTGTTGGGGGATGATAGTGTTGAATGCTGAACTTAAGTCTATGAACAGCATTCTAACATATGTGTCCTTTTTGTCTAGATGTGTGAGTGCTAAGTGGACGGCAGTTGTGATGGCATCATTGGTCGAGTGGTTAGACCGATATGCAAAGTGGAAGGAGGAAGAAGCGGAAGAAACCTCCAGCAGAACCTGGCTCAGGGTGGACGGCCATCTGCCTTGACCGATTGGGGTGAGTGGAAAGGGGAGAGAGAAAAGAACAGAGCAACAAAAAGCAACAGCAAAACATCGGGCAGCTTGTTAGGACCAGAAACTGCAAGCTGGAAGACACACAGCTTCAAAGCAGGGGACACCTGGAGAAAGGGACAGAGAGAGGGGGGACAAAGACAACTACGGGAGAGAACACACAGAGTTAATGGCATACAGTGGTGACAATTGCGGGGTGAGAGGAGAGGAGATATGGTCAAGAGGAGGAAAGGAGCGCGGTGCATCGGGGGGTGGGTCCCCCAGCAGTCTAAGCCTATGGCAGCATAACTATAACTAACTATATGCTTTATTAAAGAGGAAGGTTTGAGACTTGAAAGTAGAGAGGGTGTCTGCTTCCCGAATCTGAACTGGGAGCTGGTTCCACAGGATTCCATTCTAGCTTTGGAAATTCTGGGAACCACCAGTAGGCCTGCATTCTGAGAGCGAAGTGTTGGTTGGTTTAGATGAGGTAATAATTGAAGTTAGCTCAGAGAGATCTATGGGTAAAAAGCAGTCTAACAGGGATTGGGGGCTTACCAATGACTAGCACTGCTGTACATGAAGATCTATCTGTAATATTTGGGGGGAGGATCTGGTGAATTCTTTCTCTAATAGCTACAATTTTATTCATAAAAAAAGTCATGAAGGAGTTGCTTCTCAGAGTTAAGTGAATAGTAGGCTTAACAGAACTATGGCTCTTAGTCAGCCTGGCTACAGTGCTGAACAGAAACAGGGGTTGTTCTTGTTTTCTTCTGTTCATGATGAATAATATGGTGAAGAGGTCCGGTCCTAGATCCTCGAAGTCCCGGGTTATGAACATTGTGTTGACATGTAGATCGTTAAAGTTCATTGTTGGTAATATGTCTTCCTGAAGAAAACAACGGTACAGTATCCGCTAGTGTATCGTCTCCCTGGTTTCTACTCCTTTTAGCACTGGGTAGCACGCCGCTATGTCGAAGGTTTCCTGTTCTTTAAAACAAAAGACAAATATCAGATTACCAACTATCCTACTAGTGACACAACATTAATAGTCTGATAAAAGAATATTATTTATTTAAGATATATACACACTAGGTTTCCATACACATCTCTATGATCTACAATATTGCTGAATTCATGCAATGGGACGTCTCTGACATTCAGGACGACCCGTCTCTCTTCAGCTTCTTCAGCTAGAGACATAAAAAACAACACAGTATAAGTGTAAGAAAAAAAGAGAAAATAACAAACCAATAATAATAAGTTGAGCATTGTAGCAACCGGATTGTACACGCTGTCGTGATGACAGACGCAAGTGCCTCGTCCACTACGAACTGATCTGTTGAGGAGCCCTTTAGCAAAAACGCTTATAACACATAAAACCCATATAACACATTTATAACACATTTATACTTTTCTTAATATAGTTTTTTAATTTGTTAAACAAAAACCTATACATCTTAAAAAAATATATATGCTTAAGTAATACATTGTAAAATAGATTATACATTTTTAAATGCAGCAGCAACAACAGCAGCACTGCTGCTGGGTTACTGATAATAACGGGGTTAATAACGGGGCAGCTGATAATAACGGGGCTACTTCTTAAAAGTATTTACGCACTTAAAGGAGGTGTTTCCATCGATATATGACGTAGAAAACAGTTGATTGGAGGAATCCTAAGCGTACTGGTCGTGACTGACAGGTTTTACAAACTATGTCATGCAAACAACCCTCGCAGAGGAGGGGGGATCATCTAGCGGTCAGCTGATAAGGTTTCTCCCTCCCACTGCACTGGTAGTGAGTGGCAGGTGACACACACACCTAGGCTCCATCTAACGGTTACATGAACCATCATGACATCCACCACATTTCCCCAGTTTAACGGCTAACGTTCATAATGCTCTACACACAGGTCACATGCTCTACATGCACATCACATGCACACGAATGCACGCTCACATGCATGCACAATACCACCAGTGTTATACTACTGTCACTATACCCCTATAGGAACTGCATCAGTTTAAATAGTTATTCTGTAACCTGAAGATATGAGAATAGTGTCAAATTTCTCCTCTAGCTGTAGGAAAGAAAATAACATAAATCCAGTTAAATACTTTCAATTTCCATAAAATTAACCTGTAGCTGTTCTGAAGGCCTGGGGCATCTTCACAGTCCCAACCAGTAATCCATCTTAGAATAAAGCCTTAGCATAACTTGTTTCAGTTGTGTTTGTAGCTGTTGGGTAACATCATTATTAAATCAATAGCAAACAGCCATCATTATGAACTGTATCCTAAGTAAAGTGTTAAAAGTATTGTCCATAATGAGTGTGTACAGAGCTGATTTGTCACGGGAGAATAGAGACTGGGCTAATTCAATTCAATTCAATTAAACTTTATTTATATAGCGCCAATTCACAACAAAGTCATCTCAGGGCACTTTACAGAATAAAGTCAAGACTATAAAGATGTATAAAGAGAACCCAACAATTCCCCCTGGAGCAAGCCATAGGCAACAGTGGAGAGGAAAAACTCCCTTTAACGGAAGAAACCTCCAGCAGAACCAGGCTCAGGGTGGACGACCATCTGCCTCGACCGGTTGGGGTGAGTGGAAAGGGGAGAGAGAAAAGAACAGAGCAACAAAAAGTGGATGTGGACATTTTATGGACATATATTGTTACTTTATTTTATAATTACAGTATTTGGATGGGAGATGAATGCAAAATTCTGAACCAGTAAACAAACTGTTAGAGATCATATTTTAACCTCTGTCACTATTTTCCAGACAAAAACTCCAGTGAACAGGTATTTAAAAAATGTAAACAATGGAAATCAAAAATAATCTTAAAACCACAAAACTAATAGAAATGTTTATTAACTTAACTCAATCTAATTACCTTATCAGAGAGGACATATGATTAAGTTGGACAATGTAAAGTTATAAATAAGAAAATAATACTAATTTAATATAAGCTAATATTCACTTTAATCAATCATTATTTTATCCTCGTAGCATGTTATTGCTGGATGTCTGGATAACTGCAACTAATCTTAAAAATAAAGAATAAGACAAATGACCTTACAATAATATCGGCTCAGTGCTCAAAAATTGAGCAGGCACGTCTGTTATTTAACGAAAACAAAAGTTAAACTCAGCTTGTTATAAAAATGAAAGATATACCAAAGAATGAGCATGGAAAAATCATCATCATCATCTCTTAGCATGCGAAGAGATCTTAAAAGATTACAAAATTACAAAAATTTGAATAATTGAAGAAACAAACATTATAAAATCAAAAATTGTTGAGGTCAGATTAGATAAAATGTGGTACATGGATACAATGAGCATCATTACTACAACAATTATTAATTAATCTTAATACAAATTATTATCTTTGTAAATTTTCTTTGGAGTTTAACCAGACTTGGATCAACATTTTAAAATAATTTATGGAAACACATTCAGGTTTGATTTAGCTTTTACATTAGTTCATACAGAAATTGGATATGTATAGAAACTGAGAATATCTTCAGTGGTGGTCATGTCTGTTTTAGTTCAGTACAGGGTTATGTAAGACTGACTTCAATCTTGATAAAGAATCACAGAGTGCACCTGTTGTAGGACAGTGTTTGTAGGAGAGACAACAGTCTGTACTCATCCAGAGAAGGCTGGGTTAAGCCTTCCAAGATACATGATTTTGCAATTTACGGGGTCCACTCTCCTTTCTCTGGGAGGCAGTTTAAAGGTAAATTTGTTGCCTTGGGCAGGAGTCTCTGAAGCCTGAGTGTGCTACATAAAGTATACCCATAAAGGTTTTTACCTTGTTCACATGATTCAGCTGCTTTAACCAGCGGAATTGTGTTGGCAATTGTTCCTCCTGCCATAAAACTGGATAGTTTACTGTAAACATCAAATAATTACCCTACTCAGAGAAAATGCATCTCAGAAATGGTTAAATTTGTACATTTATATTTTTGGATATAATTTGGGTACAAATATTTGAACTAAATGTCTCCATTGTGGATTATTTTATACTAAAACGCTTGAAACCAAAGAATGTATTTGAATGCAGTATTTTACAGTCAGACTAGAATCAGTCAGACTTATACATTTGTTGTTCTTCAAAAGCAAAATCAGAGCATATGTTGTGTTATTCATTTTCACATTCTTGTCATGTTGTGGTCCTGTTCTAAAGCCTAGAACATATAGAGGTTCCTGTATGTCCCATGATTGTGAGAGTTGTAAAAAACCAGTGAACTACTAGAGAATACTGTATCTAATAGCACCTTTGTGAACATCTTTATTTCTTGGCTACTCCAAAACCTCAGTTCCAAAGTCAAGAACTGGACAAATGAAAAGAAGGCTGAAAGCGCTGAATGTGAATAGAGGATGCTTCACTCACTTTATGTAATAGATAAAAATGTCACCAAATTTTGCTGTAATGTCCTGTAATTTTTGTTACTTTGCCAGAAAGGCAACGGAAGAAGAGTAACTTGATGTCCAGTATGTGTTGTGAAAATCCACTCGAGACAAATTAATTCAATTTTTCAATTCAATTCAACTTTATTTATATAGCGCCAATTCACAACAAAGTCATCTCAGGGCACTTTACAGAATAAAGTCAAGATTATAAAGATATATAAAGAGAACCCAACAATTCCCCCTGGAGCAAGCCATAGGCAACAGTGGAGAGGAAAAACTCCCTTTAACGGAAGAAACCTCCAGCAGAACCAGGGTCAGGGTGGACGGCCATCTGCCTCGACCGGTTGGGGTGAGTGGAAAGGGGAGAGAGAAAAGAACAGAGCAACAAAAAGCAATAACAAAACATCAGGCAGATTGGTAGGACCAGTAGCTGCACGCTGGAAGACACACAGCTTCAAAGCCGGGGGACACCTGCAGAAAGGGACAGAGAGAGGGGGACAGAGGAGGAAAAAGACAACTACGGGAGAGAACACACAGAGTTAATGACATACAGTGGTGAGAATTGCGGGGTGAGAGGAGAGGAGAGATGGTCAAGAGGAGGAAAGGAGCTCAGTGCATTGGGGGGTGGGTCCCCCAGCAGTCTAAGCCTATGGCAGCATAACTATAACTAACTATATGCTTTATTAAAGAGGAAGGTTTTAAGCTTAGACTTAAAAGTAGAGAGGCTGTATGCTTCCCGAATCTGAACTGGGAGCTGGTTCCACAAGAGAGGAGCTTGATAGCTAAAGGCTCTACCTCCCATTCTACTTTTGGAAATTCTGGGAACCACAAGTAGGCCTGCATTCTGAGAGCGAAGTGGTCTACTGGGATGATATGGTGCTATGAGGTCTTCTATATATGATGGAGCCTGACCATTCAGAGCTTTATATGTAAGAAGCAGGGTTTTAAATTCTATTCTAAATTTAATGGGAAGCCAATGGAGAGAAGCTAGTGAAGGTGAAATATGATCTCTCTTGCTAGTTCCAGTCAGCACTCTTGCTGCAGCATTTTGGATTAATTGCAGGCTCTTTAGGGAGTTACTGGGGCATCCTGAAAGTAGGGAATTACAGTAGTCCAACCTAGAAGTAACAAATGCATGGACCAGTTTTTCGGCATCACTTTGAGACAGGATGCTCCTAATTTTGGCAATGTTCCGTAGGTGGAAGAAGGCTGTTCTAGAGATTTGTTTTATATGTGACTTAAAGGACAGATCCTGATCAAAAATAACTCCAAGGTTCCTTGCAGTAGTACTGGAGGCCAGACTTATGCCATCTAGTGTGACAATATGGTTGGACATCATATCTCTGAGATTTTTGGGCCCAAATACTATGACTTCAGTTTTGTCTGAGTTTAAAAGTAAAAAATTGTGGGACATCCAGGCCTTTATGTCTTGTAGGCATGCTTGAAGCTTTATTAACTGATTATTTTCATCTGGTTCCATAGATGAATATAGCTGGGTATCATCAGCATAACATTAGAAATTTATGGAATGTTTTCTAATAATGTTGCCTAAAGGAGACATATATAAAGTAAAAAGTATTGGTCCTAACACAGAGCCTTGTGGAACTCCATAGCTAACCTTTGTGTGCATGGAGGATTCATCATTAACATGAACAAATTGAAATCTATCAGATAGATAAGATTTAAACCAACCTAGTGCAGTTCCTGTAATTCCATTTTCATGTTCCAGTCTCTGTAATAAAATGTTATGATCAATGGTATCAAATGCAGCACTAAGATCTAACAGAACAAGTATAGAGATGAGTCTAGTATCTGAGGCCATGAGAAGATCGTTGGTGACTTTTACCAGTGCTGTTTCTGTACTATGATGAACTCTAAATCCTGACTGAAAGTCTTCATACAAATTATTCCTATGAAGGTGATCACATAATTGTTTTGCGACTACTTTTTCAATTATTTTAGAAATTAAGGGGAGATTAGATATTGGTCTGTAATTGGCTAAAACACCTGGGTCAAGACAGGGTTTTTTAAGTAATGGTTTAATTACAGCTACCTTATAGGCCTGTGGTACATAGCCTGTTTCTAAAGATAGATTTATGATATCTAATATGAATGCATCTATTAAGGGTAAAGCTTCCTTGAGCAGCTTAGTTGGAATAGGGTCAAGCAGACAGGTTGTTGGTTTAGATGAGGTAATAATTGAAGTTAGCTCAGAGAGATCTATGGGTAAAAAGCAGTCTAACAGGGAGTGGGGCCTTATTGATGACTCTAGCACTGTTGAACATGAAGATCTATCTGTAATTTTTGGGGGGAGGATCTGGTGAATTCTTTCTCTAATAGCTACAATTTTATTCATAAAGAAGGTCATGAAGTCATTGCTGCTCAAAGTTAAGGGAATAGTAGGCTCAACAGAACTATGGCTCTTAGTCAGCCTGGCTACAGTGCTGAACAGAAACCGGGGGTTGTTCTTGTTTTCTTCTATTAATGATGAATAATATGCTGTTCTGGCATCACTGAGAGCTTTTTTGTACGTTTTTAAACTATTTTTCCAGGCTAAATGAGATTCTTCTAACTTTCTGGAACGCCACTTCCTTTCTAACTTTCGTGTTTCCTGTTTTAAGTTGCGTGTTTGTGAACTATACCATGGAGATCACCTCTGCTGGTTTACTGCCTTCTTTTTCAGAGGGGCAACAATATCGAGTATTGTATGTAGTGAGGCTGCAGAATTGTCAACAAGATAATCTACTTGTGCAGGAGTAAAATTAAGGTGGCTACTTTTCATTGTATTGACAAATGGTGAAGCAAATGATGAAAGAATAATTTCTTTAAATTTGTTGACAGCTTTTTCACTTAAGCATCTGCTATAAATATTGTTAAAATAATCCGCTTCAATTCCATACGTAAGGACAAGGTCTAACGTGTGACTAAAACAGTGAGTGGGTTTATTTACATTTTGGGAAAAACCAATTGAATCTAATAATGAATTAAACGCAGTGCTCAGGCAGTTACTGTCAGCATCTACATGAATGTTAAAGTCACCCGCTATAATGACTTTATCTGTACTAAGCACTAAATCAGATAGAAAATCAGAAAATTCAATCAAAAACTCTGAGTAAGGGACTGGAGGACGGTACACGATAACAAATAATAGTGGTTTTTGAGTTTTCCAGTTTGGGTGTGAAAGGCTAAGAGTAAGGCTCTCAAATGAGTTATAACTATGTTTAGGTCTAGGAATTATTGATAAGCTACAATGGAAGATTGCTGCAACTCCTCCACCTCGGCCTGTGCTTCTAGGAACATGATAATTAATATGACTTGGGGGGGCTGACTCATTTAAACTGACATATTCTTCCTGCTGCAACCAAGTCTCAGTGAGACAAAATAAATCGAATTGATGATCACTTATTAAGTCATTTACTAACAGAGATTTAGAAGAGAGAGATCTGATATTTAATAATCCACATTTAATAGTTTTGGGGTTTTGTTCTGTAAGAGGAGTAGTCTTAACTATTATTAGGTTATTATGATTAACTCCTCTTGTTGTCATATTTACTTTATGTAATTTAGGTCGGGGAACAGACACAGTCTCTATAGGTATGTGGGAGTTGTGGGGGGGTGACGGTTGTAAGGACACTGCAGAGAGGCGTGTAGGACTGGATCTCTGCATCCTAGGCTCAACTCTGGATTGTCATACTTTTGGTTGTCTAATAAAACCAGCCATATTTCTGGATAAGAAAGCTGCACCATCTAAAGTAGGATGGATGCCATCTCTCCTAATCAGCCTAGGTTTTCCCCAAAAACGTTTCCCATTGTCTATGTAGCCCACATCGTTTGCTGGACACCACCTAGACAGCCAGCGGTTGAATGACGACATGCGGGTGTACATGTCGTCACTGGTCAGATTTGGCAGGGGACCAGAGAAAATTACGGAGTCCGACATTGTTTTGGCAAAGTTACACACCGATTCAACATTCATTTTAGTGACCTCCGATTTACGTAATCGGGCGTCATTAACTCCCACGTGAATAATAATATTACTGTATTTACGTTTATCCTTAGCCAGGAGTTTCAAATATGATTCAACGTCGCCCGCTCTGGCCCCAGGAAGACATTTGACTACGGCCGCTGGAGTCTCTAACTTCACGTTTCTGACTATGGAGCTGCCAATTACCAGAGTTGGTTTCTCAGCGGGTGTGTCGCTGAGTGGGGAAAATCGATTAGAAACATGAACCGACTGGTGGTGAACCTCGGGCGTCTGTTTAGCATTAGATCTCTTACGAACCGTCACCCAGCCGGACTGGCTTCCCGGCTGCTCGGGAACTGCCGGGGGACAGCTAGCAGGGGCTACGCTAGGTCGGCCCGCACCAGCTACCGGGGCCTGACTAGCGGAGTTGTTTTCCATGGTGCGGAGCCGTGCTTCCAATTCCGTGAGCCTCGCCTCCAAAGCTGCAAAAACCTTACACTTATTACATATACCATTATCACTAAAGGAGGCAGAGGAAAAACTGAACATGAGACACACCGAGCAAGTGAGAGAAGGAGAAACAGAGGGAGACGGAGAAGCCATTGCTAATGTTTAACTGCTAAGCTAGCGAAGCTAATATAAGTGAAATGTGGAATTTGTAAACTATAGCTGGTTATGTTTTGCAAAAGCAGGTGCTTGTGTAATACAAGCGTATGTTACGACTAAGTATTAATTCTTGTGTGAAGAAATCACTTATTTAAGTAAAAATAACAGCTACAATTAATCAGTAAACAGTCTTTCGGTAGAAACCCAAGAGTGTGCAGAAACAGGAAGTGACGCAATACGCTTACCGCAAATCTGGATGGCGCTGTGCTATTAGATACAGTATTCTCTAGTAGTTCACTGTTTTTTTACAACTCTCACAATCACTGACCACTGAAGCAGAGATATTTTTTTTTACCTGGGAAAGAGCTAAAACTACTTTTCTGAGAAACATCAGAACTGAGGACACAATGAATACATTGTCAGAAGAAAGAAATTACATATTTATTATATTTTTTGATTTATATTACATTCGGCCTTAAACTTAAAGCATATCACTAAACACGAAAATAAAATTAATTTAGCAAAAATGTCTGCTTTAAATGTCTGCAAGTCATCTGCTTTATTTTCATTTAATTCAGTTCTTGAAATAATTACATGTTCCCCTGTTTATAAGCTGTTCGGGTTTTAAACAGTTTAATGTGTTGGGTTGATGGTGTCCTTTAGTATTGTTGATAATTCCTTTAACAGTGTTTAATTGTCTAATTTTGGTAAGCCAAGCAGTATTGTTTCAGTTGGTTTGCCATCTCAAAACTGTGCCCCTCCAAAAGTTTTTAGCATTACTCTCCATCGGTCTTAAGTGTTCTTAAAGCATCTCTTCCCCAAAGCATCAGTCCTTTGTAATCTGAATAACCTGCATGAAGGGGATGCTATTTCTGCACCTACACCTGTAGCATCAACAATATTTTCTTCATAACTACTGTCTCAAAATACCTTTTGCTGAGGAACATGGAATTGGCAACACAGCTGCTAAAACTGCATTTGACCAGTGTCTTGGCCCCCTGGCTCCACATCTGAAGATGACTGTAAAAAACCTAGGAGTGATGTTTGATAGTGATTCAAAATTTGATAAAAGTCGATAAACATGTTTTTAAGGTTCTAAATTGGATGACACCTTAGTGAATAACTGCAGTGGTACAAACTAACAAGATCTCTCAGATCATCAAATCCAGTTCTTTTAGATGTGCCAGGGACAACATGCTTGGGGGAATCATGCTTTTGCTGTGTCAGCCTAAATTAGGGAATATTTTACCCCTTAACATCAGAGCAACTTGGGATCTCACAGCCTTTAAATTATTGCTTAAAACTTGTTTATTTTTTAAGCTTTTAATGCATTGTAGAGTTTGTATACTTTCTTTAAATTATGTTATGTTATCTTTTTTGTCTGTAGCATTATGTTGTGCCTTTATCATTTTTTCAAAATCATTGCTCTTTTACTTTATTTTTACTTGAATTTTTATGATTTCATTTTGTATATGTAAAGTGCTTTTCATATGCTATATATATACTTTAAAGTGCTATATCAATAAATTCAAATTTGAATTTGATTGGATATTGCTAAAATAATAGTCTTTTTTCCTCTATCACTGGTCCACTTGGCTGATGGTAAGCTGTGGCACTTTGTTTATTTCAGGCCATGAACTGTGAATTCAAGTTGTGTGGTGGACTGCCAATGTCTCTTAACTAGAAAGAGGCTACTGCTTTGGTCTAGTTTCTGTTTTATGAATGCACTCTCTGACTTGTGACATCTATGCCTTGAGATCTTACAGCAGTGCCATGTGTGCTTTGAACTCCTTTAGATCTGACAGCACATCTGTAGGGAGTGTGGAAATGTTTTGATGAGTTGTACATTTCTTGTCCCCACTTATGTGACTAGACTCATCAATGTGGATGCCTGTGTGTCACTGTGGTGCAGTCTTCCTCTTTTTATGTTGTCTGTCATTCTCATACAATATTGTAAAATAACTGGGTGCAGCAGGTCTGGCCTGGGGTCAGTTCATGTAGGGCTGTGATTACTATGTGCATTAACGTGACCTGCACCTAATGTACATTTATTTTGGAAAGTTTTGAGGCCCCCTTCAATTTTTTTTATGTTGCAGCGTGATACTACAATTGTTTAAATTCATTTTTTTCTCATTAATCTACACTCTGAAAAAACGGAAACATCAGATTTACATAAGTATTCACATCCTTTACTCAGTACTTTGTTCAAGCATCTTTGGCAGAAATCTATAGTCTTTTTGCGTATGGTGTTTGTGAGAGAAATTTTCCTACAAATGCAAAATGCTTGTTTATGGTGACCAAATGCTGTAATCGCACCTCTGCAGACCTACTGTCTGCACTGTCTTTAGACCAGAGCTTCATCAGGAAGCTGTCCCAGCAGGGAATACATAGGAGACGAGTAATCTCAGACATGCTAATTAGATTGCTGAACACTGTCTTTTCTCTGTAAGGTTGATTTGCATTGAGTTATTCCTTTGTGCTTTTCTGTAATTTCAGCAGGTGAGCTGAGTGGTTAAAAGACACCCATAACCTGTAAAGCCTTGTCAATTTGATTGACCCACTCATGAGTGTAGTTCTGTTCTGGTCTGCATGTTTCTCTGTCTTGCTGATTAAACTCACCATAACCAAGACTGTGAGCTGCCTTTTGCCTCCTAAACTTCCCTTTCAGTTTTTGCAATGACAGTGTTGCACACTTAGATTGGGGGATTTTCTGCCATTTTTCTTTGCAAATCCTCTCCTGTGTTGTCTTGGCTCAGGATTGTCATGTTGGAAGGTCAACTTTAGGTCCAATCTCAGGTCCTGGTTGCAGTGAAACTGGTTTTCACTGATGATATCTCTGTATTTAAGTCCATTCAGCTTTCCCTCAACTTGAATAATCTCTCAGTCCCTGGTGATGAAAAACACCCCCACAGCATGATGCTGCCACTACTATTCTTAACTCAATGTTCAATCAATGTTTGAGCTTTTGTCCTGCTAATCATTGGCGGCTGCTCGTGCGGTAAGCGTATTGCGTCACTTCCTGTTTCTGCACTCTCTTGGGTTTCTACCGAAGGACTGTTTACTGATTAATTGTAGGTGTTACTTTTACTTAAATAAGTGATTTCTTCACACAAGAATTAATACTTAGTCATAACAAAGGCTTGTATTACACAAGCACCTGCTTTTGCAAAACATAACCAGCTAAAGTTTACAAATTCCAGATTTCACTTATATTAGCTTCCTTAGCTTAGCAGTTATCCATTAGCAATGGCTTCTCTGTCTCCCTCTGTCTCTCCTTCTCTCACTTGCTCGGTGTGTCTCATGTTCAGTTTTTCCTCTGCCTCCTTTAGTGATAATGGTATCTGTAATAAGTGTAAGGTTTTTGCAGCTTTGGAGGCGAGGCTCACGGAATTGGAAGCACGGCTCCGCACCATGGAAAACAACTCAGCTAGTCAGGCCCCGCTAGCTGGTGCGGGCCGACCTAGCGTAGCCCCTGCTAGCTGTCCCCCGGCAGTTCCCGAGCAGCCGGGAAGCCAGTCCGGCTGGGTGACGGTTCGTAAGAGATCTAATGCTAAACAGACGCCCGAGGTTCACCACCAGTCGGTTCATGTTTCTAATCGATTTTCCCCACTCAGCGACAAACCCGCTGAGAAACCAACTCTGGTAATTGGCAGCTCCATAGTCAGAAACGTGAAGTTAGAGACTCCAGCGGCCGTAGTCAAATGTCTTCCTGGGGCCAGAGCGGGCGACGTTGAATCATATTTGAAACTCCTGGCTAAGGATAAACGTAAATACAGTAATATTATTATTCACGTGGGAGTTAATGACGCCCGATTACGTAAATCGGAGGTCACTAAAATGAATGTTGAATCGGTGTGTAACTTTGCCAAAACAATGTCGGACTCCGTAATTTTCTCTGGTCCCCTGCCAAATCTGACCAGTGACGACATGTACACCCGCATGTCGTCATTCAACCGCTGGCTGTCTAGGTGGTGTCCAGCAAACGATGTGGGCTACATAGACAATTGGAAACGTTTTTGGGGAAAACATAGGCTGATTAGGAGAGATGGCATCCATCCTACTTTAGATGGTGCAGCTTTCTTATCCAGAAATATGGCTGGTTTTATTAGACAACCAAAAGTATGACAATCCAGAGTTGAGCCTAGGATGCAGAGATCCAGTCCTACACGCCTCTCTGCAGTGTCCTTACAACCGTCACCCCCCCACAACTCCCACATACCTATAGAGACTGTGTCTGTTCCCCGACCTAAATTACATAAAGTAAATATGACAACAAGAGGAGTTAATCATAATAACCTAATAAAAGTTAAGACTACTCCTCTTACAGAACAAAACCCCAAAACTATTAAATGTGGATTATTAAATATCAGATCTCTCTCTTCTAAATCTCTGTTAGTAATCGATTTAATAATCGATCATCAATTCGATTTATTTTGTCTCACTGAAACTTGGTTGCAGCAGGAAGAATATGTCAGTTTAAATGAGTCAACCCCCCCAAGTCATATTAATTATCATGTTCCTAGAAGCACAGGCCGAGGTGGAGGAGTAGCAGCAATCTTCCATTGTATCTTATCAATAAACCCTAGACCTAAACATAGTTATAACTCATTTGAGAGCCTTACTCTTAGCCTTTCACACCCAAACTGGAAAACTCAAAAACCACTATTATTTGTTATCGTGTACCGTCCTCCAGTCCCTTATTCAGAGTTTTTGATTGAATTTTCTGATTTTCTATCTGATTTAGTGCTTAGTACAGATAAAGTCATTATAGTGGGGGACTTTAACATCCATGTAGATGCTGACAGTAACTGCCTGAGCACTGTGTTTAATTCATTATTAGATTCAATTGGTTTTTCCCAAAATGTAAATAAACCCACTCACTGTTTTAGTCACACGTTAGACCTTGTCCTTACGTATGGAATTGAAGCGGATAATTTAACCATATTTCCTCACAACTCTCTTCTGTTTGACCATTTTTTAATAACATTTGAATTTACAATAACGGACTATATAGCAGTTAGGGAAATATTCCACTATAGCAGATGCTTAAGTGAAAAAGCTGTAAACAAATTTAAAGAAATTATTTCTTCATCATTTGCTTCACCATATGTTAATACAATGGGAAGTAGTCTCCTTAATTTTACTCCTGCACAAGTAGATTATCTTGTTGACAATTCTGCAGCCTCACTACGTACAATACTCGATAGTGTTGCCCCTCTAAAAAAGAAGGCAGTAAACCAGAAGAGGTGATCTCCACTGTATAGTTCACGAACATGCAACTTAAAACAGGAAACACGAAAGTTGGAAAGGAAGTGTCGTTCCAGAAAGTTAGAAGAATCTTTATTTAGCCTGGAAAAATGTACAAAAAAGCTCTCCGTGATGCCAGAACAGCATATTATTCATCATTAATAGAAGAAAACTAGAACAACCCCCGGTTTCTGTTCAGCACTGTAGCCAGGCTGACTAAGAGCCATAGTTCTGTTGAGCCTACTATTCCCTTAACTTTGAGCAGCAATGACTTCATGACCTTCTTTATGAGTAAAATTGTAGCTATTAGAGAAAGAATTCACCAGATCCTCCCCCCAAAAATTACAGATAGATCTTCATGTTCAACAGTGCTAGAGTCATCGATAAGGCCCCACTCCCTGTTAGACTGCTTTTTACCCATAGATCTCTCTGAGCTAACTTCAATTATTACCTCATCTAAACCAACAACCTGTCTGCTTGACCCTATTCCAACTAAGCTGCTCAAGGAAGCTTTACCCTTAATAGATGCATTCATATTAGATATCATAAATCTATCTTTAGAAACAGGCTATGTACCACAGGCCTATAAGGTAGCTGTAATTAAACCATTACTTAAAAAACCCTGTCTTGACCCAGGTGTTTTAGCCAATTACAGACCAATATCTAATCTCCCCTTAATTTCTAAAATAATTGAAAAAGTAGTCGCAAAACAATTATGTGATCACCTTCATAGGAATAATTTGTATGAAGACTTTCAGTCAGGATTTAGAGTTCATCATAGTACAGAAACAGCACTGGTAAAAGTCACCAACGATCTTCTCATGGCCTCAGATACTAGACTCATCTCTATACTTGTTCTGTTAGATCTTAGTGCTGCATTTGATACCATTGATCATAACATTTTATTACAGAGACTGGAACATGAAAATGGAATTACAGGAACTGCACTAGGTTGGTTTAAATCTTATCTATCTGATAGATTTCAATTTGTTCATGTTAATGATGAATCCTCCATGCACACAAAGGTTAGCTATGGAGTTCCACAAGGCTCTGTGTTAGGACCAATACTTTTTACTTTATATATGTCTCCTTTAGGCAACATTTTTACTCCATAAATTTCCACTGTTATGCTGATGAGACCCAGCTATATTTATCTATGGAACCAGATGAAAATAATCAGTTAATAAAGCTTCAAGCCTACAAGACATAAATGCCTGGATGTCCCACAATTTTTCACTTTTAAACTCAGACAAAACTGAAGTCATAGTATTTGGGCCCAAAAATCTCAGAGATATGATGTCCAACCATATTGTTATTCTAGATGGCATAAGTCTGGCCTCCAGTACTACTGCAAGGAACCTTGGAGTTATTTCTGACCAGGATTTGTCCTTTACCTCACAAAACAAATATCTAGAACAGCCTTCTTCCACCTAAGGAAGATTGCCAAAATTAGGAGCATCCTGTCTCAAAGTGATGCCAAAAAACTAGTCCATGCATTTGTTACTTCTAGGTTGGACTACTGTAATTCCCTACTTTCAGGATGCCCCAGTAACTCCCTAAAGAGCCTGTAATTAATCCAAAATGCTGCAGCAAGAGTGCTGACTGGAACTAGCAAGAGAGATCATATTTCACCTTCACTAGCTTCTTTCCATTGGCTTCCCATTAAATTTAGAATAGAATTTAAAACCCCGCTTCTTACATATAAAGCTCTGAATGGTCAGGCTCCATAATATATAGAAGACCTCATAGCACCATATCATCCCAGTAGACCACTTTGCTATCAGAATTCAGGCCTACTTGTGGTTCCCAGAATTTCCAAGGGTAGAATGGGAGGTAGAGCCTTTAGCTATCAAGCTCCTCTCCTGTGGAACCAGCTCCCAGTTCTGATTCGGGAAGCAGACACCCTCTCTACTTTTAAGTCTAGGCTTAAAACCTTCCTTTTTAATAAAGCATATAGTTAGTTATAGTTATGCTGCCATAGGCTTAGACTGCTGGGGGACCCACCCCCCGATGCACTGAGCTCCTTTCCTCCTCTTGACCATCTCTCCTCTCCTCTCCTCTCCTCTCCTGTTGCATGCTGGGAGTTTCGTGTGACTGTGGGTAGAGTGTGTGTGAGAAGCGCGTGTGAGAACCGCGAGTTCTTGAACTTTTCTTTTAGCTTTCTTTTTTTGTTTGTTTGTTCGGTCTTTTCTCTATTTTTCTTTTTATCGTTTTTCTCTTGCATGATTAGGTAAGTTTTGCTGCTAGTTTTGTTTTTTGTTTTTTTTTGTTAGTTTTGGGGCGGGATGGCGTCCTCTGAGGCACCAGTCCCAACCCTTCGGCAGGGAATTAGGATTGCCCCGCCGGACGGTAGTATTACAGTGGAAGAGGTTCTGCTAGCTATCGGTAACCAGGTAGGACATGAAAATTTACTTGTTGCATCAAGAATGAACAAAGCGGTGGTCGTGTTCCTGAAAGCGGAGCGTATTGTTAATGACCTCGTTGAAAGTGGCGTGGTTATCCGGGACTTGTTTGTACAGGTGTCCCCCCTGTCAGCCCCTTCTACGCGGGTGATTGTATCAGGTGTACCGCCGTTCATCCCTAATGCACTGCTGGAGAACGAACTCCGTAAATTTGGCAAATTTGCAAGTGGTTTTAAAACAGTCAACTTGGGTTGTAAAGATCCCAAGCTGAAGCATGTACAATCTCTGAGGCGACAGGTGTTTATGTTCCTTGACTCGTCTACACAGACGCTAGATGTTTCTTTTAGAGTCAAGCATGGCGATGGGTCTTACATGTTGTATGCTAGCTCGGGAAACATGAAATGTTTTGAATGTGGTGATGTTGGACACAAACGTCTCGCGTGTCCACATAAACAGCAGGCGGTTAACGCTGCGGGGCCGCAGTCGGCCACTGCGGTTGTGGGCAATGCCAGTGGCGATGCCACCGCGGAGGCTCTAGTCGGCTCCGCGGTCGACGCGGCGGTGGAAGTGGCGGTTGGTCCAGTAGCTTGTCCCTTAGATGAGTCCGGGAACACAGCGGCAATGCAGAGTGTACTTAATCATTATGGTGATAACGGTGATGTAGAAAGGGATGTACAGAGTGTGTCTGTGGTACAACAGGAAACACCTGTGATAACAGATGCTCAGGACTGCAGCCAGCCTGGAGTAACTGACGAGGCTCTACAGCTGCTTACTACAACAAGTGTTGCTGTAGCCGCTAGTACCAATAGTCAACTGACTGGTGAAGAAGACATTGATTATGACACCGATTCAGACACAATGTCTCTCGGTGAATGTTCTACCAAAAATGTAGACCTCTACTCCCTGGACGAGATTAGTGGTTTTCTTGATAAAACTTATAAAAAGTCGGTCAAAGTGACAGACTATTTCAGTGATACGGACAAGTTCATTAGGTCTGCAAGAGTACTCCTGAAACTGGCTGGGTTTGACCTTCTGGATGAGAGAAAGCGTTTTCGACTTAGGAAACATATAACAGCTTTGAATAAAACACCTAAAGAAAAAATGATTAAAAAGATGAGGTTTTCCAGATAGCATGATCATGCATCACGTGGTGTTTTACCTTCCTCTACTGTTTAATGTATGCTTTGACTTGTCTGTCTCTTCTTTCCCATCTTTGCGATGCAGGACCTAAAAATAGGCACTTTAAACATTAATGGTGTGAGGGATAGATGTAAAAGAGCTTTAATTGCGGAGGTTTTTTCACAGAAGAGACTAGATGTTCTATTTTTGCAAGAGACGCACACTGTTCCAGCGGACGAGCCAGAATGGGGTTTATGGTGGGAGGGTCTATGTTTTTTTAGTCATGGTACCAATTTAAGTTCAGGGGTAGTTGTCTTATTTAAGACAGGTGTAAATGTAGCTGTACTATCCACCACAGAGGTGGTGAAAGGCCGCCTTATTATTATTAGAGTTGAAATAGAAAACTTTGTGCTGTGTCTTGTCAATTTATATGCCCCGAATCAAGGCACAGAGCGAGAAGGTTTTTTTTCTTTATTAAAAGCTGAACTGAGCAATTACCAGCATGATGCTCTTATCATTGGTGGGGATTTCAACTGTACCATAGACTTTACTATGGACAGGATGTGTGAGGAACCTCACCCTCAATCATCCCAGAGTCTCCTCTGCACCATTAACCACCTAGATCTGTTAGATGCATGGAGGGTCAATCATCCAAAAACTAGGCAATATACATGGGTGAGAGGCAATAGCAACAGGGTGGGTGCAGCTAGGCTTGACAGGATCTACATCTCCCAAAGCCTTAGCTCTAGACTATCTAGCAGCACTATAAGCCCGGTGGGTTTCACTGATCACCACCTCGTTAGCACAACTTTGGTAATTTCCCCAGGTGAAAAGGCTAAATCATACTGGCACTTTAATAATAAGCTGCTACAGGACAACACTTTCTGCCAAGACTTCAGGAGATTCTGGGAACACTGGAGGCTTCAGAAATTAAACTTTAGCTCTCTGAGGCAGTGGTGGGAGGTTGGTAAGGCTCAAACACGTGTGTATTGCCAACAGTACACGTCTTACTCCACCGCTAGGATTAAGACAGCAGTCAGGGAGCTTGAGGCAGACATAACACACCTTGAGAAAGAGCTACATGGAGGCTCAGATCCTGACACACGTCGGGTATTGCAGGAAAAGAGGCTGGAGCTCAGCTCCTTTCTGCATGAGAGAATAAAGGGGGCCCTTGTGAGGTCTCGCCTCCTTCAACTGGAACATATGGATGCCCCAAGCTCCTTTTTCTTCAACCTGGAGAAATCGGTGGCTCGAAGGAAGCAAATGACCTGTCTTAAACTTCCAGGAGGCAGGTTGACTTCCAATCCAAGTGAAATGCGACGTCATGCAGTGGATTTTTATTCTGACCTCTTTTCCGCTGAGGATTGCAATATGGAGCATCGTGAGAAGCTTCTGGATGGGCTTCCTCAGCTTGTGCAAGAAGAGCGCGCTGCTCTAGACAGCCCATTGACTCTTGAAGAGTTAACAGATGTTGTTAACCAAATGGCAACAGGACGGGCACCTGGGATTGATGGTCTCTCCAGTGACTTTTTAAAGCGGTTTTGGAATGTAATTGGTCCAGACTTGCATGCAGTTTTTATGGAGTGTCTAGATAGGGGTTCTCTTCCTGTTTCTTGTCAGCGGGCAGTACTCTCCCTCCTGCCAAAGAAGGGAGACCTGGCCCTGCTTAAGAACTGGAGACCAGTAGCCCTACTTTGCACGGACTATAAGGTGCTCTCCAGAGCCTTGTCTAATAGACTGAAGGACTATCTAGGAATTCCTGTTAATCCGGACCAAACATATTGTGTACCGGACAGGACCATTATGGACAATGTTTTCCTTATGCGTGATCTGATTGATTTATGTAGCATTTCGAATGTCAATGTGGGAATTATTTCTTTAGATCAGGAGAAAGCTTTCGACAGGGTTGACCACTCCTATTTGTTTTCTGTGCTTAAGGCTTTTGGCATTGGTGATGGGTTCCTAGGATGGTTACATTTGTTGTATAACGGTGCTGAATGCATGGTTAAGATGGGGGCAGGACTGAGTCGACCAATCCCTGTACGGCGAGGAATCAGACAAGGCTGCCCTATTTCTGGGCAGTTGTATAGTCTTGTCATTGAGCCTTTGCTGTGCAGGCTGAGAAGTCGGCTGGGTGGTGTCTCTTTGCCGGGCTTTTCCGGAATGTCCCTCCCTCTCACTGTTTCCGCTTATGCAGATGACTTAAATGTCTTTGTGACCAATCAATGGGATGCTTGGTGCTTGGAGGAGACTTTGTCTCTCTATGAGGAAGCCACATCTGCAAAGGTCAACTGGGCAAAAAGTGAGGCCTTGCTAGTAGGACAGTGGAGAGGTCAGCAAGTGCCTAGCTTGCCAGGAGGACTTCAGTGGGGGAAGACTGGGCTGAAAGTGCTGGGAGTTTATCTTGGCTCGGAAGGTTTCCAGAGGAAAAATTGGGAAGGAGTTAGGGAGAAGGTTTGTGCTCGGTTGTCTAAATGGAAATGGTTGCTACCTCAGATGTCATACAGAGGAAGAGTTCTTGTTTCCAACAACTTGGTCGCCTCGACTCTGTGGCACAAACTTACGGCCATGACACCACCAAGTGGCCTGATAGAGGACATCCAGAAAATCATTGTGGACTTTTTCTGGTCTGGCAGGCACTGGGTCCGGGCAGCAGTTCTCTACCTGCCTGTGGCTGAAGGGGGTCAAGGCCTGATTGACATTCACTCTAAGATTGCCTCTTTCAGACTCTATACTGCGCAGAAACTGCTTTACGGCTGTGGATCACGCTGGCTCGATACCTCTCGCTTACTGCTGAGGAGAGTGGGGCGCTTTGGGTACGATAAACACCTTTTCTTCCTGCGGGCTGAGGAAGTGGATTTTGCGGGCTTGACATCCTTCTACTACTCTGTGTTGCAGGCGTGGCAGGTTTTTAAAATCGAACGTGTCAACAATGACACGCCAGGTATGTGGGTGTTTGAGGAACCCTTATTTTTTAACAACTTCATTCGGACTCAGACACTGCAGTCCACTAGCCTTCGAACTAGTTTCCGGGAGGCCGGCTGTACTAAGGTGCGACACCTTATGAAGATGTCAAGACCCTCTTTGACTACTCTTAGAGAGGCGACCGGAATCCGGTCAATCAGGTTACTAGAGCAAGTCATGGAAGAAGTTTTGGCAGCTCTGCCAAAGTCCTTGAGGGTGTTTGTGGAACAAAGTGCTTTGCCTGACCAGTGGAATGATGACTGCGAGTACAGTTTTCCCTCTCTGCTGATTCTTCCAGCTGCGGGGGAGTGGCAGGAAGGAGAAGGCCAGATTCTCTCATTTAAGATCCCTCAACTGAGTACTTTTCAGGGCGCAGGAAAGAAGGTGATCTATCAGATCTGTGTAAAGGTTTTAAACTTGCGCTCTTTGACGGGAGTGAAAGAGTCGAGGTGGACTGGGTTTTTGGGCCAAGATGATTCCCCGAAAGGCAGCTGGCGGTGCCTGTACAAGCTGCCTATTGAAAAGCGGACAGCAGACCTCCAATGGAGGATTGTACATGGGGCAATAGCCACAAACAGATACAGAGCACGGCTAGACCCTAGCTTAGGGGATCAGTGCGTCTTCTTTTCCCAGACAGAGACACTAGAACACTTATTTATCGAGTGCCCCAGACTCTCAGCAATGTTTGACCTTCTAAGGATGTGGTTTCAGGGTTTCGGGGAGGTCTTCTCTTTTAGCTTGTTTATATTTGGGCCAAAATATTGTGTTAAGAAAAGGGCTGTACACATCCTTATGAACTGGTTGTCTGGTTCTGCTAAACTGGCCATTTGGCTGACGCGCAGAAATCAGACTCAGGATACTGGTAGTGTGCAGTTAGTGCCAGTTCTAAAAGGGCTGCTTAAGGCCAGACTTAGGGTGGAATTTGTTTACCACCGTATGATAGATGATATGTTGACTTTTGGCCATAGATGGGCAGTTGGGAATGTCCTTTGTACTGTAGTGGAGGAAACTGGTGAATTGATAGTAAACTTCTGATAGTGGACTTTGTTTGTGTTTGACTATGTTGGTGTTGTTTTGTAATGTCTAATAAAGGGGTTTTTTAAAATCAAATCTCTCCTCTCCTCTCACCCCACAATTGTCACCACTGTATGTCATTAACTCTGTATGTTCTCTCCCGTAGTTGTCTTTGTCCTTCTCTGTCCCCCTCTCTCTGTCCCTTTCTGCAGGTGTCCCCCCGGCTTTGAAGCTGTGTGTCTTCCAGCATGCAGCTACTGGTCCTACCAATCTGCCCGATGTTTTGTTGGTTTTTGTTGCTCTGTTCTTTTCTCTCTCCCCTTTCCAATCACCCCAACCGGTCGAGGCAGATGGTCGTCCACCCTGAGCCTGATTCTGCTGGAGGTTTCTTCCGTTAAAGGGAGTTTTTCCTCTCCACTGTTGCCTATGGCTTGCTCCAGGGGGAATTGTTGGGTTCTCTTTATACATCTTTACAGAATGAAGTCAAGATTGTAAAGTGCCCTGAGATGACTTTGTTGTGAATTGGCGCTATATAAATAAAGCTGAATTGAATTGAAAAATTGAATTAACTGTAGGGATGGTGATGGGTGGGTGATCCTCCACCCTGGTTTAGAATTGAGGCAAAACATTTCAATCTTTGTTTCACCCAACCAGAGAATCTTGTTTCTTACAGTCTAAGAGGCCTTCAACTGCTTTTTTTGAAAACTTCAAGTGGTTATATATTTGGACTTAAGGGAGGCTTCTCTCTGGTCATTCTGCCATGAAGCCCAGATCGGTGGAGGGCTGCAGTGATGGTTGTCCTTCTAAAAATGTGTTGAATCTCGACACAGAGTGTCCATCAGGTTGTTGGTCATTTCTTTTACTAAGGCCCTAGTCCTACTATTGCTCTGTTTGGCCGGGCGACCAGCTCTTAAGAGAGTCCTGGTTGTGCCAAAATTCCTCCATTGGACAATTATGGAAGTCCCTGTGCTCTTGGGAAGAAGCAATGCGGCAGATATTTTTTATAACCTTGGTCAGATCTGTGCTTTGCAATAATCCTGTTTCTGAGCTCTGCAGGCAGTTCATTTGGGATCTAATATCTATTCCATTTATCCTTTTAAGGGTTGCAGAAGTATATCCCAGAGGCAAGATATATGCAGGACAGGTTTCCAGTCAATCACAGTGCCACATATTATGGCAGAGAACTTATAATAAGACCTATGGGCAGTTCAGGGTCAGCAATTAACCTAACCTCTTTTCTTCTGAAGATGGGAGGAAACCAATGCAAACATGGGGAAAGAAGGCAAACTTGAGAAACGCAAGTGTGATCCAATGTAGCTTCACTTTGCAACCAGTTAGGGATGGAGATGGAGCTCAAGAAACTGAAAACATCTCTACCTATTCATCAAAGTGGTCTTATTAACTACTAGTCGGAAGTTACTAGTAGTTACTAGTTGGAAGGGCAAGTCGATTTAAGCCATTCCAGCTGAGTGTCACCATCCAAGTGTATTTGGATGGTGTATTTGTAAGTGAACATTTGAGAGCAAGCAAGCAGCTTTGAATGTACTAATTAATGTGTCTGGTTTAATTCAGATGTGCAACATATGAGCCCTGGAGAGTGCAACAGAACATACACATCTGTATGTCAGATTTTTTCTGTAGAGTAGAACTCTACAGAAGGAAAAAGACGACGCCTAATAAACATCAAGATAAAAATGAGAAAATAGAGGGAAACTATTCTATAGTAATTTAATGTCATTTTGGACTTTACGATAATATTGACATGAGTTGTCCTCTTTATCTTCATTTGGTGGTTATAAAAACACCACTGTGCTTTAGCTTTTATTTTGAAAGTAGAAGAAGTGATCTAACAGAACCCTTCATTTCCAGGTCAAACTCAGCACATGATGCACCTGTCCACATATGAAAAAAATAAATGTAAGCAACACCGTGAGCATGAAAATCCCTCCTACTCACCCAATTTATTTGTTACAATTCTGTCTCTCTTCATGATCAAATGTTTTTGTATATTCAAATGTTTTGGTGGTGATATAATATTTGGGTTATTCCAAGAAAAAAAAACACCATTTCAAGCAATAGATAATAGTCACATGGCATTTTCCTCTGAAAACACACTCAGAGTAGGACTTTTATCAAAATATAGCCTTGAGAAAGTGATTGGCCCCAACATGATTAAGATTAAGGGACTTTAAAAAACTTTATATCTGTGAGAGTAAAATACATTCAAAAGAAAATGAATGAGGTTGATTCAAGGCTGAAACAATGAAGAGTCTAGAGCAGTTGTCTGAAACATTAAACGTCATTAGGCAGAACACAGAGACTGATCGAATTACTAATCCCACTATACAGCTTTATTGTGTTTATATGTATACATATATGAAGATATTAAGGCAGGAAGTGCAGAGGAAGACCAAAGAGGAGATTTATGGATGTAGTGAAAGAGGACATGAAGTTAGTTGGTGTGAAAGAAGAGGATGCATAGGGTTAGATGGAGGCACATGATTCGCTGTGGTGACCCCTGAAACCACCCCTGTGGTGAACAGCCAAAAGAAAAAAGAAAACAAATAAAAAATAAAGATATTAAAGTTATAAGGTTTGGGTAGTGACCAAAAAATGAGTTTCCTCTCTAGGCTGAGGTTTAGACATATGGGGTTCAGACATTGTAAGGAAGCTTGAGGTGGAGTCGCTACTCCTTGGCATCAAAAGGAGCCAGTTGTGCCATAATTCTGTTCCCTGAGTTCAGTTTGTCCCTGTTTCCCCCAGCTTCACTTCCTGTTCCAAGCTTTTATTTTGTAGCCTACATCCTGTCTTTCAGTTTTCTCTATTACCTGCCATCAGCCCTGATAATGTTCACCTGTGCCCCTGTCTACTTAACCCGGCTTTTGCCTGTTCCCTGTGTTTGCACTCAGCTGTTTGGTCTCAGGTGTGGTTATTATTTTGGTTACTGTTTAGCTGCCTCTTTTGTACACTTGGTTTAGTTTTAGTTCTTCTCACTCCTCAATCAAATTTCTCTGTTCTAATTTTTGATATGTGAATTATTGCTTTCTCTTTTTAATTACATTTAAACAGTGTCCCAAGTCTTCTGGAAATACTCTGCTGGGCCTCAAATTGTCATGTTATACATGTTCTTATAGTCTGACAAATTGAAATTTAATGTGGAGAGGCAAGTAGACGGGGGGTGGGCAGATTCTGAGTCTCCTCGCATTGTCTGCACACATACGTCCTCATTATATTTATAATGATAGCATTGAGGGAATTTGGCTTGTCAGTTCATTATACCTCCTTTTTTATTTTTTTTATTTTTTATTTTTTTATGGAAGGGTTACTTTGTTATGGTGTCTCCCCCTCAAACACACATACAAATATACACACTCTGCTGGGATTAGCTTTTTAAGCTAATGAGCTCAACACAAGTTACTGTGAAAAGAACAGACAGAAAGGCAGCGGCCTCTTGCCTCCACCACAAAGACAAAGACAGCTGCTATTAGCTGCTGTCTCACACACACACTGTTTCATGCTGCTGAAGAAATATGTGCAACCCCTCTTCTTGTTTCACACTCATGCAAACAAAATCACGCTTCAATCTTTTCCTTTTGCTTTTGTTTTTTTGAAAGTGGCAGACAACAACAGTGAATCTATTTAACTGAGTTGGTCTACAGAGGTCAGGAGGAGTGTGGTCTATTCATGAGAGTGATGTAACACAATGCTCAGTTTTATCTCACACTTACCAGCTGTAGCTGCAAACCCTTTGTTATTGCATTGCTCAGGCCTTGATGCTGCCTGGGATCAATTATTTTTTCAGAGAATTATTATTTCACAGTAGAACAGGCCTGGTGTCGGCACTTCTAAACTGATGTCTCAATCAGAGCTGGCTGCATGGCAGGTAGAGCCAGAGTGTGCAAGCATAAGCAAATTGCTTCATTTCACTGCTGTGAATCTACAGGGAATGGAAAGACAGACAAAGAGATAAGGTACTTATTATATAGGGCAGTTAATCTTTGAATGTTTGGAGAGGAGAATGGGAGGCAAAATAAGAGTCTAAAACTTTGAGAACAGTTTGGGTTGCAGAGGTATAAATGTGCTTTTGTTTCTTGTTTTACTTGCTCCCAACCTCTCCAGCAAAACAGGTCTGATTGCTTTATAATGCTATATTGTTCCTAGAAGCACAGGCCGAGGTGGAGGAGTTGCAGCAATCTTCCATTGTAGCTTATCAATAATTCCTAGACCTAAACATAGTTATAACTCATTTGAGAGCCTTACTCTTAGCCTTTCACACCCAAACTGGAAAACTCAAAAACCACTATTATTTGGGGCGACTGTGGCGCAGGAAGATAAAGCGGTTGTCCACCAATCTCACAGTTGTTGGTTCAATCCCCAGCTCCTCTGGTCACATGTCGAAGTGTCCTTGAGCAAGACACTGAACCCCAACTTAGTTGCTCCCGGTGAGTGTTGGCCAGCTGCATAGCAGCTCCCCCATCGGTGTATGAGTGTGTGTGTGATTGTGAGTGTGAATGGGTGAATAAGAAGCAGTGTAAAGCGCTTTGAGTGCCAATAGGTAGAAAAGCGCTATATATATAAGTGCAGACCATTTACCATTTGTTATCATGTACCGTCCTCCAGTCCCTTATTCAGAGTTTTTGATTGAATTTTCTGATTTTCTATCTGATTTAGTGCTTAGTACAGATAAAGTCATTATAGTGGGTGACTTTAACATCCATGTAGATGCTGACAGTAACTGCCTGAGCACTGCGTTTAATTCATTATTAGATTCAATTGGTTTTTCCCAAAATGTAAATAAACCCACTCACTGTTTTAGTCACACGTTAGACCTTGTCCTTACGTATGGAATTGAAACTGATAATTTAACCATATTTCCTCACGACTCTCTTCTGTCTGACCATTTTTTAATAACATTTGAATTTACAATAACAGACTATATAGCAGTTAGGGAAAAATTCCACTATAGCAGATGCTTAAGTGAAAAAGCTGTCAACAAATTTAAAGAAATTATTTCTTCATCATTTGCTTCACCATATGTTAATACAATGGGAAGTAGTCTCCTTAATGTTACGCCTGCACAAGTAGATTATCTTGTTGACAATTCTGCCGCCTCACTACGTACAATACTCGATAGTGTTGCCCCTCTAAAAAAGAAGGCAGTAAACCAGCAGAGGCCATCTCCATGGTATAGTTCACAAACACGCAACTTAAAACAGGAAACACGAAAGTTAGAAAGGAAGTGGCGTTCCAGAAAGTTAGAAGAATCTCATTTAGCCTGGAAAAATTGTTTAAAAATGTACAAAAAAGCTCTCAGTGATGCCAGATCAGCATATTATTCATCATTAATAGAAGAAAATAAGAAAAACCCCCGGTTTCTGTTCAGCACTGTAGCCAGGCTGACTAAGAGCCATAGTTCTGTTGAGCCTACTATTCCCTTAACTTTGAGCAGCAATGACTTCATGAGCTTCTTTATGAATAAAATTGTAGCTATTAGAGAACGAATTCACCAGATCCTCCCCCCAAAAATTACAGATAGATCTTCATGTTCAACAGTGCTAGAGTCATCAATAAGGCCCCAATCCCTGTTAGACTGCTTTTTACCCATAGATCTCTCTGAGCTAACTTCAATTATTACCTCATCTAAACCAACAACCTGTCTGCTAGACCCTATTCCAACTAAGCTGCTCAAGGAAGCTTTACCCTTAATAGATACATTCATATTAGATATCATCAATCTATCTTTAGAAACAGGCTATGTACCACAGGCCTATAAGGTAGCTGTAATTAAACCATTACTTAAAAAACCCTGTCTTGACCCAGGTGTTTTAGCCAATTACAGACCAATATCTAATCTCCCCTTTATTTCTAAAATAATTGAAAAAGTATTCGCAAAACAATTATGTGATCACCTTCATAGGAATAATTTGTATGAAGACTTTCAGTCAGGATTTAGAGTTCATCATAGTACAGAAACAGCACTGGTAAAAGTCACCAACGATCTTCTCATGGCCTCAGATACTGGACTCATCTCTATACTTGTTCTGTTAGATCTTAGTGCTGCATTTGATACCATTGATCATAACATTTTATTACAGAGACTGGAACATGAAAATGGAATTACAGGAACTGCACTAGGTTGGTTTAAATCTTATCTATCTGATAGATTTCAATTTGTTCATGTTAATGATGAATCCTCCATGCACACAAAGGTTAGCTATGGAGTTCCACAAGGCTCTGTGTTAGGACCAATACTTTTTACTTTATATATGTCTCCTTTAGGCAACATTATTAGAAAACACTCCATAAATTTCCAATGTTATGCTGATGATACCCAGCTATATTTATCTATGGAACCAGATGAAAATAATCAGTTAATAAAGCTTCAAGCGTGCCTACAAGACATCAAGGCCTGGATGTCCCACAATTTTTTACTTTTAAACTCAGACAAAACTGAAGTCATAGTATTTGGGCCCAAAAATCTCAGAGATATGATGTCCAACCATATTGTCACACTAGATGGCATAAGTCTGGCCTCCAGTACTACTGCAAGGAACCTTGGAGTTATTTTTGATCAGGATCTGTCCTTTAAGTCACATATAAAACAAATCTCTAGAACAGCCTTCTTCCACCTACGAAACATTGCCAAAATTAGGAGCATCCTGTCTCAAAGTGATGCCGAAAAACTGGTCCATGCATTTGTTACCTCTAGGTTGGGCTACTGTAATTCCCTACTTTCAGGATGCCCCAGTAACTCCCTAAAGAGCCTGCAATTAATCCAAAATGCTGCAGCAAGAGTGCTGACTGGAACTAGCAAGAGAGATCATATTTCACCTTCACTAGCTTCTCTCCATTGGCTTCCCATTAAATGTACAATAGAATTTAAAACCCTGCTTCTTACATATAAAGCTCTGAATGGTCAGGCTCCATCATATTTAGAAGACCTCATAGCACCATATCATCCCAGTAGACCACTTCGCTCTCAGAATGCAGGCCTACTTGTGGTTCCCAGAATTTCCAAAAGTAGAATGGGAGGTAGAGCCTTTAGCTATCAAGCTCCTCTCCTGTGGAACCAGCTCCCAGTTCAGATTCGAGAAGCAGACACCCTCGCTACTTTTAAGTCTAGGCTTAAAACCTTCCTTTTTAATAAAGCATATAGTTAGTTATAGTTATGCTGCCATAGGCTTAGACTGCTGGGGGACCCACCCCCCAATGCACTGAGCTCCTTTCCTCCTCTTGACCATCTCTCCTCTCCTCTCATCCAGCAATTGTCACCACTGTATGTCATTAACTCTGTGTGTTCTCTCCCGTAGTTGTCTTTGTCCTCCTCTGTCCCCCTCTCTCTGTCCCTTTCTGCAGGTGTCCCCCGGCTTTGAAGCTGTGTGTCTTCCAGCGTGAAGCTACTGATCCTACCAATCTGCCAGATGTTTTGTTGTTGCTTTTGTTGCTCTGTTCTTTTCTCTCTCCCCTTTCCACTCACCCCAACCGGTCGAGGCAGATGGCCGTCCACCCTGAGCCTGGTTCTGCTGGAGGTTTCTTCCGTTAAAGGGAGTTTTTCCTCTCCACTGTTGCATATGGCTTGCTCCAGGGGGAATTGTTGGGTTCTCTTTATATATCTTTATAATCTTGACTTTATTCTGTAAAGTGCCCTGAGATGACTTTGTTGTGAATTGGCGCTATATAAATAAAGTTGAATTGAATTGAATATTGTCTCCACAGCCTTTACCACTGCTCTTTAGCTCACTCATCTATATTGCATGATCTGGTAAAATGGCAGCTTGTCAATAGAGTGCATGAGTGTTGCGTGAGAAGATTCCTACATTGAGCATCAGGCTACCACAGAACAACCTGTTCAAGGGATCATACTAAATAATACTTTTGCCTATTTAACTAGCTGTCTACAACCTGTTTGGAAAGGACCTCCGTCTTCAACTGGGGTTTTTATCTGAGGCACTGCTGCAGGATTCATTAGAACTGATAAATTATATACTCAGCACTAATTTCCACTATATTCCCATTTTCTCACCGTTATTGTACCTATAAATAAAACTCTGGATAACACAAATGTCAGGTAGATTGGTATAGAAGTGGACCAAAGAGCAGAGACAATGAGAGGGTGTTAAAGTTTATCAACAAAATTCAAAAGTAACCAAAAATCTCTCAAGAAGGACAACTTCAACATGAACTTAAAACAGAAAGCATGTATTAAATGGATTAAAAAAACATGGTTCGGCGGAAAATAACATACAACTTCTAATGATCACAGCTAACATAAAACGTGAGTGAGGATGAGAAAAAAAAAGGTGAAACAGTCTAAGGAGAAACAAACAGGCAGAGTAAACTAAATGGCTAAAAATTCAGTGCCTTAAAAAAGTATTCATACCGCTAAAACTTTCTGTTATGTTCTTTTCTTTTCCTTTTAGATGTTCCCTTTCAGGGGTCACCACAGCGAATCCTGTGTCTCCATCTAACTCTATCCTCTGCATCCTCTTCTCTCACACCAACTAACTTCATGTCCTCTCTCACTACATCCATAAATCTCCTTTTTGATCTTACAATGCACATCACCCTGAACACACTATCCCCACCGTGAAACATGGTGGTGGCAGAATCATGTTAGTTACTAGCAAGATGCTAGTTCACAGATTGAACTGGTGATATTTTGGTCACAAGCACTCTATGTTCTTGCTCCTAATCATCCATAACTGTCAAAACAGAAAGGATGCAGGAAGCTGTGGAAAAGCTCAGTAGTTTTTCTACATCACCTACTGTTGAGTCAATACAAACCTTCTGCCCACATCACTTCATACTGCGTGAGTTCTTGTTAGTGATTGGCTCAGTGGTTAGAGTGTCAGGGTGGCTGTACCTCACTTAATAGTGCAGTTGTCTACAGACCACATGGTCAGTACTTTGATCCCAAGTCTGGGCTACATGTCGAAATGTCCTTGGGAAAGACACTGAACCCCACTGTATGTATGTTGTATGGCAGCCAGTACCAATGGTACTGGCTGCCATACAACATACGGTGTGTGAGTGTGTGTGAATGCGTAAATCTGAAGAAAAAGCACTTACATTGATAAAAGTGCTATATAAGTGGCCATTTGCCATTTACCACCAAACACATTGATTGTTCTTGAGAATGACAGCGCAGTCCTCTGCCGCAAGAAAGTTCAGGCCGTGTCAGCGACATACATGACTACAAATTTAAAAACTGAAATTGATGGTTTTGATGGAAATGGGTTTTCTCAGCAACTCGTTAGAGAATGTGGATGTAGGATTAAAAGTCTGTTTTGCCACCTTTTGTTAAAGAAAAAAACTGGACATCTTCACTCCTTCACGCCTCAATTTCTTCCTTATCAGCTGTGTCACACTCTTCAAAGATTGAATTGTTACCAAGAAGGTTATATTAAATGTTAAATTCCAACATTTATAATGTGTTCTTTTTTTCAAAATGTTGTTAAATAGCAGCTCAGCCAGATCTTGGTTGTGCTTCACATCTGTTGGTATGGTTACCTACACTTTAATATGGGCACACCTATAGCAAACAGCTTATAGGTTGCTGTTAGGCTAAATATCACTGCCATAAGTTAATCAACACCTTCCAGCCAATCAGGATTGTTGTTGTTGTTATTATTATTATTATTATTATTATTAAAGTTATTTTATAGACATGCAGTAAGTTATGTGTTTCGTGTATGTGCATGAATACATGTCTATGTAGATGACAAAAGATGGGTGAAATACAGTCATGGTGAAAAGTATTCAGACTTTCACTTTTTGCACATTTTACTCAGGATTTTCTGCATTTTGGATTAAACTATCAATCTACACACTATACGCCATATTGACAAAGTATAAACGTATCTTATAGAAATATGGGAAATAATAGTTAAATAGGTATTAAAATTATTTGCTTGAACTTTAAAACTGTAGTTGAGTACATTCTGTTTGGTTTTATTTTTCTTTGAATGCTTCTAACACTTGCTTAGGGTTGACTCAAGAAAACTGAATTGATTGGACCTATTTTAGAAAAATGCCAACATGTGCATACTGTACAATATCAGGACAAAGTACGAGCCACCTGAAGTCGAAAAAGTTTCCATAGATCTCTAATAACACTGTGTCATGATCAGGGCAAATGTATAAGAAGCATATTGGCCTCACTAGTTTTGAATCTTCTTTAAGTTGTCTATCAAACTGAGTAACCAGACAAGTCTCAGATTAGTCTTAATTTTTGGTCCAAATAAAGCCCACATAAGATCTATGGAAACACCTGAATGCAGCAGTTCATAGACTATTCCCATTCTATCTGATGGAGCTTGATGGGATCTCTCAGGAAGAAAAGAGACTTACCCAAGGAGACTATGGTTCAGGTTTACTTGCAGTTAGCTATACATACACCTATGCAAAATAGCACTCTGGTATAGTCTGCATTGATTTGTTGAATCGGTTGTGCAATTTATCAGAAAAGACCAATGTGTGTACGTGAGATGCAATCAAGCATATTGCTGGTGGGGCAGTATCAAATGAATTCAATTGATAACAGTGGAAGGTATTGAGAAAAAAACATTACTGAGTGTGTTTAAAACTACCCACATGTACATACCTGCCATTTATGTTGTATTTGCATTTTTCGCTAAAATCCTAACATTAGAGTGTTGCCATGGCTTTTGTTTATGTTGAGGTAAAGTAGAAGTTCATGAAGTAGAAATGCCGATCAAAGATCATTGTGCGAGAGTCTGCCACCTTGTGGCCAACCTTTGAAATCATCCAAAAAGACCCAAACTATGGGTTTGGGTCTTTTTGGTTGGTTGTCTCTTACCATTATTTATTCATAACTTAGATGTCAACATTTATGGCTAATTATCTTTCTTTAAAAGGATGGTAATCTTTATATATTAGGAGGTGAGAGATATTTCAAAAATGAATGAGGTTGATTCAAAGATGAGGATGAAAGAGTAGTTTTTCATGCCTGCCAGTGTAATTGAAGTGGCTAAAGAAGACTATAGAAGTTAATATTAAGGTCCTGAGGTCTGGGTAGTGACTGAAAAAATAAGATATAAATAAAGCCGCCAAAATAAAGTTCCTCCGTAGGGTTGCCTGACTTAACCATAGAGGTAGCACATGAAGTTTGGACATCTGAAGGGCACTTAGATTAGAGCTGCTGCTCCCTCTATAATGGGGTAGTTTAGGTGGTTACATCCTTATATGAGAAATATCTTTTTTTCTGTCGGGATACCTTAGCAGACGTGGTTAAAAGTTAAAAACTATTAAAGCTAAACAGAAACCATGTTTTTTGTAAAAACTGCTTCAATGTTAATTGAAGGAAAGCTGGAGGGGCACAAATAAATGAGCCAAAAACAACTGATAACTTTTTCTTCAATAAAATTAGGCTGCTGTTACTGATTGTATGTGCAGGATGCTTCCTGACACTTAGGACACTGTGTCAGTACAGTGAGGGATCTAAGCAGTCACTGCATTGAAATGGATCTTGGATCAGAAGAGTCAGAGGCGGCATTAGAGGATACTGTAATTTTCTTGACCTTGAACCCTAAAGCATTTCCCTTTATTGTTTGTACTGATGTCTGACTTTAATATATAACACACAGAGTGCTAACAACAAATAACATAACATAAAACAGATTTCCTTTGATTTTTACTGGAAACTTCAGGATCCCCTGTTTCTTATGGCATAGGTGTTATGCACAGGTACTGTGATCTGTGATCTATATTGCACAGGTGTAAAGAGTAATACATTATTCAAAACAAGCTGAAGTATTAGCACTGAAATGAAATTACTTGATCACTTTTTTCATTAGGACTGTTCCTATGCAATGCAGGAAGAGCATAAGGATTTGTATAACAAGTAATTTTTCTGTTAATATCACAAATTAAAATATAAAGATGGTTTTTACTGGAATAAGACTAACTAACTAAAGCTAACTGTATAAAGCTAATGCGTTTTATCTGTCTATAAAGGGCTCTGATTGATGTGCAAACAAATGTAATTGTTAGTGTTTTCAACTAGGGAACTTTCTCCTAATTGTGTTTCTCCTGCAATGAATTGAGTTAATGAACACATGGTTCAGTAAGTGACATATGAACGATTTTCTGTGTAAACAATTCTGATTCATGTGTGGAAAAAAGAGAGAAATAGTGTTTTTAGTTTTGAGAAATGCCTCTGTCTTTTACTAGATGGCATTATGGTTGAGATGTTTATTTAACAGGCTCAGGTAATTGGGTGTAAGTTATTGAGAAAGCCTTTACCAAGGTGTACTACACCACATATGAAGGTGTAAATAACAAAAAAGAAATAAAAAAATAGATCTGCCTTGCCATTACAGTACTTTCCAAGGGGACTGTAGCTGCCTTATGACGACTGCGGAGCATTTCAGATATGAGATGATGTTCTGTAATTATGATTTAGGTGCATACATTTAACTGTATTTACAATATTAAAATAATGGTTGAACATCCCCACAGAGGTGTTTAATACAGCTACTAGATACCTGAGGTTAGGTTAAAAGTGATAACTATCTACTGGCCTACTGGTAGGTTGAGAGGGACCCTTCTAAACCATTAAAGGCTCCTAGATGAAGTGTACATGGACATGAGGTGGCAGGTATGACTAGGATCCATATGAGCTGATAATCAAACAGCAGCCAACAGTGGAGTCGCAGATGTTGAGAGAGTAGCTCATACTTTAATTTTCTGCTTTTCAGACTTCTACAGATTCCTTTAGTCATCCCTCACCCAAGAATTACTTTCTGTTCTTCAGCTTATTCAAAATGCAACTGCTTGTTTCATAATGCTATAACCCAAGGAATAGAGAACTATTTAGCTCCCACCCCTTCACTGCCTCCCTGTGTGAATTAAAATTGATTTTGAGATCCTGCTGATCATTTTTTAAAGGAGTGGATTGTTATATTTTATACATGTTAATCTTCATAGTCCAGACCCAGCTGTGGATGTCCCTGCTAGAGCACACAATCCAAATAGTAACCTCTTTGAATTTCCCCTTTACCTGGAGGATTATTATTGTGTTTACTAAATTGATACTCAGGCAGTTTTTAGCTCATTTTTCTCTTGGTATTATATATTTACTGCAAGTACTTTGCAGATCTTTTAGATATTGTGATATCTTAACATTGTGAACATAATTGTCTTAACTATACACTTTAAAAGCATATTTACCTACTTCTATTTGAAAAAAAAGAACATTTTATTTGAGATTGCTAAACTTCATATTTGAATTTTGAAGAAATTGAGATCCCAAATAAAAATTATAATATCTTCCATGTGTTCTGGGTTCTCCCCTGAGGTCTCAGGACATGCCTGATAGACCTTCAATGAGAACTACCGAGGAGGCATCTTGAACAGAATTCTGAACCACCACAACTCTGTTCAGTTGTTAGTACCCACAGATTCTAAAATGGAAAAAATATTTTGAGGTGCACATTAATGTCTCATTCTTAGAGACACCAGTTTGTTACACAACCCTCAAATTCAACAAACTACATTATATTATACATGCTGTGTTACACTCTATAAATACATATACTGAAGTACACAACAGATGTCACTTCCGCTGTCACAATTTTTAATAAAATGACATTTTACTTAAATTGCAAAAATAAAAATACTCCAATAAGAAAACGTGTTTTAAACACTACTAATTATGGAAACTATGATAAAAACATGTTCATCCAACCATTATCTCTAACCACTTATCCTGTTCAGGGTTGTGGGGGGGCCTATCCCATCTGTCATTAGGTAAGAAGCAGGGTTCACCACTGTGCTGCCCAAAATATGTTCAGTAAATAAAAAATATAAAGGTCAAAGGTCACTGTCGTAAAGGTGGAGCTGATTTTAACCACTTTCTGCGCTGACAGTTGGTTAACTCAAAATAATAAATCAGTTCATGATATTTTATAAAAACCATGCCATATTTTATATTAAAACCAACCCTAACGCAGTTTTTGTGTGTAAATTATGTTGTTCCCGTGGTCTCAAATGGTGCTGCTCCTTGAATGTCCAATAGTAACAGCAAACAGTAATTTAATGAAACGTAACCTTTATATTGGCGTGACAAAAATCAGGGATTGACCTAAGCACTTTACAAAAAGGGTAGCTGTGATGTCGATATGATACACAAACAATATGACACCTTAGGAAGGGTCATTATCTGATGCTGTGGGATGAGGATTAGTTGAAACACCACTAAGCTAACCTGCACCAGGGTGCTGGCACAGATGTAGACTCTAATCTTATAATATCTTACCATCAAGTGAGTGACAGAAACCTTGGCTTTTTCATCAAGAATGAATAATCCTTGTGTACATTAGTCAACAGAGACTACATTAGACTTGCCACTGAAAAAGAACGCACCTCTTCCTGCCTCTCTCCCAGCCTGGTCAATGAGTAATGATACATTGGGACTGCAACATGACAGGTTAGAGTTACTATTTTAAAATGTGCAAGCAGCTCACCCACACATGCATGCTCAGATCTTCAGCTGCTGCATGTTGCTGAGGACGCATCCCCTCATAATCTACCTTTACATAGAATTACATAGAGCTTTCAAAATCCTCCCAATGAGCTCTTTCAGATGAGAAATTGAGTGGGACTTCTGGCGCAGAGCCGGGCCACTTATTATTCTGCTACATTCCACAGATATGATTGCTTCCCCTCTCCAAGAAGTGTAGAGTCACAGCATTAGTGCAACCTGTTATCCAAGCTCTCTTATCGTCTGCTGCCAAGTCAGTAATTCCCATGGTGTCAGTGGAGAGGAGCGTGTTGAATTGTGGCTCTCTTTCTTCATTTGACAGAGCCTCTTGACTTTCTCACCTCTTTTTCTCTATTGCTTCCTTTCATTCTATGTACTGTAGACTTTAATTTCCCTCTTCTTTTCCAGAGTTGCCTCTATTCATAGACTCTCCTCTCCACTTTGCTTTATTTCGCACACTGACCAATGCCTTATCTTTTGCTTCTCTCCCTTCTTCATCTCAACATGTTTAACTCATGGAAATGTTTTTTCAGTCTGAGTAATTTCTGGACTGCTGCTGTAAGGACAGGAAGAACTGCTGTGCATTTCTTTCTTTATGAACATTCAAAACAGGTACAGTACAGCCTGAATCTAAGTCAGCCTTCTAATAATTCGGTTGAAAGCCTTTAAGTGGACTGAACAATACTAGAAAAAACATCTGAGTCCAAAAGGGAGATGTGGCAGCTTGTCATAGTCAGATGTCATCATGAATCGGTTTCATTTTCATTCAGTTTATGGACCGTCTAGTTTTACAGGCCTCTTTTTACTACACTTATTTAATGTTTTTCTCCATCTGTGGATACAGACCTGGATGAACTCACCCTATGAAAATGTGTGTTTACAGCTAAACTCAGCCAGATTCATTAGGCCAAGGAAATAGGTGGAATGTTATCTAGTCTTGGATGGGTTCTCTCCACACTGTTCTTTTCCTGCTCCCCTTCTACACCTCACAAACAAAGGTGTGAGAGTAAAGGCTCCAATCACTGAGAGCCACTAACATTTCTAACACCCTCTGAAGAATAAGACTTCGTATATTCTTTTACAATTGAGACCAGTCTGTATTTTTGTACTTTCTACATAGTGAGGACCAATGTATTTTACTACGAGAGTGAGAATATTTAGATAGTTCTCACAATGATAATTCCTTGACTTCATATCAACATATGTACTTAAAAAATATTTCAAGGTACAGGATCAGTTTCCTGAACCTGTACCTTAACTGACTAAATGGTACATGTATGAACCATATACATTGATAATGAAAATATCAATGAAATGCTACCAGAATGCTATGTATTTTTGTCCACCAAAATATCCGGTTTTGTTTTCTTCTGTAGTATGTGATATTGCAGTACAATGTCTAGTTTGTCTTACTACAGTTTTTTTATGCTTGTGTTTAAGTATAGTACTTTGATAAGCACCCTTGAGCATGTAGTGACTCTGGGTCACTACAGTGTGGGATAGTCTAATGTTAGACAATAACTGACCTTGGAGCAGTTCTGCAAACACTATATGTATATAACACACAATACAATACATATACAAAACATGTATATGAGACAAAGTTTGAACAACATTTTAAACATCCTTCAAAAGTACACTGAGTACAAGTTGCCATTACAACTAGGTAAAATGCTAAGAGTAAATGTAATCATTTAATCATACTTGCTTTTCCATCACAGCTGGTTAGGGTCAGAGGAAGTTTAAGGGCATGAGGGAAATACAACAGTAATTTTTACACAAAATGTGTTTTATCGCTTTAAAACACATTCACAATCTTTCTCTATTCCTAATGTCAGTGGTTTTCTTGCTTGAATGTAACCAGATTGATCTTGGGTCTTGGGCTTGAGACTGGAATGCTTTGTACAGCTGACACCCTCCCCAACCATCCTTACAACTCAATCCTCCTTAATAAAAGTACCATTTGTGTCATTTACAAAATACATTTCATTGGAGCATAATGAATGAGTGTTTACATTCGCTACAAGAACGTAATTGTATTTCTGTTTAGTTGTGTAGAAACATAATTTTTAGGGGACGGGGTTGCAGATACATAGTTACTTATTTTTTTATTCAATTCAGTTTAATTCAACTTTATTTATGTAGTGCCAATTCACAACAAAGTCATCTCAAGACACTTTACAGAATAGTCAGTGTAAAGATGTATAGCGAACCTAACAATTCTCCCTTCAGCAAGCCCTAGCCTATAGCAGCATAGCAGCATTACTATAACTAACTATAAGCTTCATCAAAAAGGAAGGTTTTAAGCCTAGACTTAAGAGTAGACATGGTGTAACTCCAAGGTTCCTTGCAGTAGTATTGAACCCCAGGCTTATACTATTGAGTGTAACAATGTGATTGAACAGCATATTTCTGAGATTTTTTGGCCCAAATACTATGACTTCAGTTTTGTCTGAGTTCAGAAGTTAAAAAAAACGCAGGACATCCAGGCCTCTAATCGGCATGCTTGAAGCTTAATTAACTGATTTTTTTCATCTGGTTCCATAGATGGATATAGCTGGGTATCATAAACATAGCAATGGAAATTTATGGAGTGTTTTCTAATAATGTTGCCTAAAGGAGAAATATAAAGTAAAAAGTATTGGTCCTAACACAGAGCCTTGCGGAACTCCATAGCTAACCTTTGTGTGCATGGAGGATTCATCATTAACATGAACAAATTGAAATCTATCAGATAGATAAGATTTAAATCAACCTAGTGCAGCTCCTTTAATCCTAATTTCATGTTCCAGTCTCTGTAATAAAATGTTGTGATTAATGGTATCAAATGCGTGTTTGCGAACTATACCATAGAGATCGCCTCTTCTCGTTTACTGCCTTCTTTTTCAGAGGGGCAACACTATCGAGTATTGTACGTAGTGAGGCTGCAGAATTGTCAACAAGATAATCAACTTGTGCAAGAGTAACATTAAGGTGGGTACTTTCCATTGTATTGGCATATGGTGATGCAAATGATGAAAGAATTTTTTCTTTAAATTTCCCTACAGCTTTTCACTTAAACATCTGCTGTAGTGGAATTTTCCCTAACTGCTGTATAGTCCATTATTGTAAATTCAAATGTTATTAGAAAATTGTCATACAAAAGAGTGTTATGAGGAAATATTGTTAAATATTTCAATGCCATACGTAAGGATAAGGTCTAAGGTGTGTCTAAAAGTGGGTTTATTTACATTTTAGGAAAAACCAATTAAATCTAGTAATGAAGTAAATGAAGTGCTAAGGCAATTACTGTCAGCATCAACATGAATGTTAAAGTCACCCACTATAATTAATTTATCTGTACTAAGCACTAAATTGGATAGAAAATCTGAAAATTCAATCAAAAACTCTGAATAAGGGACTTATTCCCCCCCCCCCCCCTCCCCCAACCAATCCCAGAGTACAGAATAAGTCACTTAATAAACACATTCATAATCACCATAGGGACAATTTAATAAAAGAAAAGAAAATGAATGAAAAAATTAGATTATAGAATCAAAATAAATAAATAAACTATTTAAGGTAGTGTTGTCTACAACACATAAGAACGTAGAAGAGTGAATTATATGTCAAGTACCTCTGCTTCCGTACTTTGAAAGTAAGTCATGAAAGGTGCTTAAGAATTTATTAGTAGATCCCTTCACACTGAATCTGATCTTTTCTAAATGCATGTGATGCATGAATTCTTTGGCCAGGCACAGGCGGTAATGGTTCTTTCCATTTAAGCAGAATCGTCCTCCTGGCAAGAAGAGAACGGAAGGCAATGAGACTGTCCTGAGAATTATTCATAAGTCCAATCCTTGTGTGCACACCAAACAGGGCAATGAAAGGAGACAATTCCAGTGAAATTTCACTGGTTCTTGTTTGCAATGGTCACATGAGGCGTCAAAACCTTCTCTATTTTTTTATATTCTTGCCTTGGATCAGTGGAGACGATGGACAATTTACATTGTGTTTCAGACAGACTGAGGGTGATTGGACTCTATGTAGGATCTTTTGTTCATCTGAAATACCCTCTTGTAAATAATTCTCCCATTTACTTTGGAGCATTTTCATTGTAGTCGAATTGCATTTAGCATCTCATATATTATACTTATGCCTTTCTTTATATCTTGCTTACAGTTAGAGAGGCATAAAGGGAAGAAGTCAGTTAGAACAAATAACTGTTCAAATAAATTGAAATATATGTCCATATAAAGATGATATAATGAAATGATACGAGACTTTGACCATATTTCAAAAGCATCATCCTTATACGAGTGAATGAACTTGCACCGTACCTCAGGTGATACTCCAAAAATTAGGTAATTAAGTGAAAAGTAACATTTTAAGTGATTCCAGATTTTTACGGAGTGCAGAATGAATGGGTTTGTAGAATAGGAAGACATGGGTTTTGCTAGTGGTATTTTATTATTCCCGCGCCCCGTGGCGCATTACCCTAACCACTTTGTTTTAAAGAGTAGAAGTTGATTATTTGATCTGTAAAGATCAGCATAGTTATTTGTAATAAAAACTCGCAGATATTTGATTTTGAGGGGACTAAAATTGAACTGATGCAGAGGCTTTTCCTGTGTGAAAGTTGACCTTGTAGACAGATAGCTCACCAAAACCTTTTAGTAAGTACTCAGCTTGCTTAGTTTTGATCAAGTTATATTGTATTAGGAAACGCTGTTTTAACCCCTCTGGACTAGAGCATATACTACATGTTAAATCTAATGTTTGGATTTTGTTTTCTAGATTATTAAGTCTTTCAGTTAACTTCTTCTTTTGCTTTGCACTATATGAGGTGATTTGTCCTCTAAATTATGCCTTTAAAGTTTCCCAGAATATTGAGGGTGAGATCCCTGTTGTTTGATGCTTAAGAAAAAACTCAATCTCATATTTGATGAACCTTAGAAAAACACTTCGTCCAAGAGGAATAGTGAGTTGAACCTCCAGGGAGGATACTTAGATCTTGTGTTAGGAAAGCGAATAGACAGCATCACAGGGGAAAGGTCTGATATAACAATAGCTTTATTGTCCGAGTTTGTTACAAGAAGAATCATTTTGTTTGTCAAGAAGAAAGTAGTATATATATATATGAGAGAATCTATTATGGACCAAGAATAAGTACATGCGTGATTTAGATGCCAAACGTACACAACTCCATAGGTGTCCAGAAAATGCTAAATAACCCGTCCTGATTTCGATGTAGGTACTCCTTTCAATGAAATATAATCTAGGACAGTGGACAATGCACCGCCTTTTATTTTAAACTGATCACGTACCTAAATGTGTTTCTTGGAGAAAAGCAAGGTCAGCTTTAAGATGTTGTAAGTGAATAAAGACTTTTCCACTTCACAGTTCTCTGAGTAATGCAACTTTGCCACAGTGGCCCGCAGTTTGCCATCTGGTTTCTGTGGGGACTTCTGTTTGAACGATCAACAAGAACGGCTTTTTCCCTCTGCAGCACTTCAGCTTAACAGCTTGAACACAGCAGCGGTGGAGCTTGACCCTGGCTTTTCTGACACACCTACAATTTGAATGTTGTATATCTGCATCCTCTCCTCCAAGTCTTCACATTTCGCTTTTAATTCTGTTAGCTCTGTTTGCAAGCTCTTGGACAACTCACCTTCCATATCCTTAATAATAGCTTTCACCCAAACCAGTTCCACGTGTGGCAATGCGATACAACTAGTGATTTTGGCCTTTACCACCTTTAGATCACTTTTAAGAAAACCAAAGTCTTTATCAAGAGCATTTTTTACTCTTCCTTGATTACTACTGAAATATCACTCTTGCTTCGTGTTCTTGACAAGACTGTAGTGTGGTGTGGCTGGAGGGCAGACTTGGCTCTCCAGCACTGTAAGTCGAGGAAGCGTTGGACTGGATGATCCACTGTATTTATAATTTCTTAGGTTTTCCGCCACTGTTCGCAATATATAGTGGACTTGCACTAGACATTACATTTTTAGGTGATATTTTAATGAATAGATCACTCTAACAAATTTAGAAAAAGTACTTTTTAAAAAGTAGTTCAGTAGGAGCCCAACTAAATATGTCCTACTCCATTGTTAGCTCTCTAGCGCCCGTTGGTACATAGTTACTTTGAGGTCCAATAGTTAGTCTTAGAGGGTGCATAAGTGTAGATTGTACCTTGAGGAACAGAAATGAACTATTTTACCTCTATTTTTAAAAGTATTGGCATTTTGGTTTAGGCATTTAGTAGCCATTTAACATGTACTTTGATAGTTAACTTTAGGGTAGGGGGCTAAGGCATAGGCGGACTGGTAATACTGTACATTCTGTCAAATGTATATTTAAACAGGGTAAAACCAGGGGCGACTGTGGCGCAGGAAGGTAGAGCGGTTGTCCACCAATCTCACAGTTGTTATTTCAATTCCCGGCTCCTCCAGTCACATGTCGAAGTGTCTTTGAGAAAGACACTGAACCCCAACTTAGTTCACTCACCCAGTGAGTGTTGGCCAGTTGGATAGCAGCTCCCTCACTGGTGTATGAGTGTGTGTGTGATTGTGAGTGTGAATGGGTGAATAAGAAGCAGTGTAAAGCGCTTTGAGTGCCAATAGGTAGAAAAGTGCTATATAAGTGCAGAACATTTACCATTTAAATACAATTACCCCCACTTCACCCCTGCCTCAAAATGCTGCTCTGAACTCCAGGGCTGCTTCTGTTTCCTAGTCTTTCCCTGGGCAATGGAATACATTATACATCTTTCCCTCAGAAAGATAGACCTGTCTAACAGTTTAACTTTAACTTGTCACACATTCATCAAAGGGGACCAGCGAATCAAGTTGGGATATATGCATATGATTACAGCTATTGCTGCATTGCCAGTGCATTGCCACTGACATGCTTTCTCTACAAGGCCAATGTGGATGTAGTGAAAGAATTAGACCCAAACATGTTGCAGTGAGTAAAATAGCTTAAACAACAAACCAGTCTAACAAAACAAGCCTCCATCAGTCTGTATGTTGCCAACAACAGTTTGCCCTGCTGTTGTTGACCATGAGTATGCATAATCGAGAAATGTCAGCTTGGAGGCAAATCTTGCTTGAGCAGCAGTTTTTGTTTGCTATAAGCTCTTGACATGCTTACGTCTCAATGCCAAAGCCATGTCAGGAATGTCTGTCACGCAGCCTCTTTTCAAAAGAAATGAAAAGAGGAAACTGCAAAGGTATAACCTCAGACTGGGTTCAAACTGGTTCTGACAAGCAAACATAAAGGACAGATAGGTCAGGGGGTAATGGCATGTCAGGCCTGAAATAAAGACCACACTTTTGAAGTTTTTAAAGGCGAGTTATCACCATCCACAAATGTTTCTGTAATTACCTATAGTGTGTTTGTGTGTGTGTGTGTGTGTGATTCTTAACACAGAAATAAACTTGTAATCCATTTCGTCATATCCATTGTGCAGCTGCTGCTTAATCTTTTCACTTTTTCTCTCCATGTCTTTCTCTGTTGAGCGATTGTCTATAATTGACCCGTGTCTGCAGGGCTGCTTTGTGCAGGCATTCGAACACACATTCATTTAGGGCTGCAAGACCCAAGAACTATCACATATAGTCACGTGAATGAAGAAATGGACTAACTTACTGAGAGGGGCCACATGTGTTTTAAAAGCACTTTAAAGAGAGTGAACATTTAACATGGTTAGAAAGGTAAAATGAAGGAAATCAGAATTCAAGTGTATAATAAACATAAAATATTTGAATATGGTTATTTACACAAACTGAGTATCACTGGGTAAGGCTGTTGTTTCCCTTTTCTTACAAATTCACAGTGGGCTTTGACAGAGCGGGATAAGTGAAAAAGCATCAGTGATGCTGTTTCAAAGCAACTCATTGACTATGCATGCAACTGTCTTGAAAAGAGAGGGTTCTCATAAAGAACAAATTTACTGGATGGACACTGGTTCTGTATTTTTATCTGTAGTTTCCCAGAAGTCCAGGTCAAGTTCTAAAGGTTCGAGGTCCATAAATAATTTAAGTATAAGATCCACACATTTAAGCCTGTCTTCTGTAAATAAACGAGAGGCAGTAGCAGAGTTAGCTGCCACTCAAGCTACTCTAAAAATCCTACAAGAAATAGAATGTGAGAAATAAGTTGAAGACAGACAGAGACTTGCAGTGCAAGAATCAGAAAATGCTTTAAGAAAAGAGACTTTACATGAGAAGTGCAGGCAGATAGAGCGCTTAGAGACTGCAGAGATTAAATTTCCTCATAGCCCAAGTGAACTTCCAGCACACAACTTTGCAATGCGAACACATATCACACATGCTCAACCTGTTATAAACAGGTCCACCGACCGATGTTACTAAGGAAGAAAACACAGCAGGATTTGCTGAAGCAATAGCAGAGTCTATCAATGTAAGCTGCCTCCCATTACCAGAAACTTCTGTTTTCAGTGGAGATCCACTAAGTTACACAGACTGGAAGATGAATTTTCAAATGTTGATAGACAAGAAGAACTTTTCAGTGACTGAGAAAGTCTATTACCTTATTCTATTACCTTGGTGAAAACCAAAGAATCCTTACCAGACTTCCGGATTGGTTAGTAGCCAGATGGAACAGAAAAGCTGTTGAAATTGAAGAAACCAGCAAAACATTCCCACGTTTCAAAAAGTTTGTTGACTTTGTTACATTAGAAGCTCAAATAGCTTGTAATCCAGGTTTGTCGTTTCAAGCCCTGAAGTCCAGTGATAGTGAGTAGCCAAAGATAGTAACACCTTGAAGTTTGGGTTCATGTGTACTAGTAAACAGCACAGAAGAAACTCTGGAACAGAAAGCGTGTGTTTTTGTGATAGCCATCACATAATACTCACATATGTTGGAAATTCATGGATAAGTCAATTACAGAACGAGTCAAGTTTGTGAAAATAAGAAGAATGTGATTTGGATGTTTGAAAACAAGACACCATTCATTCAGTCACCACATTCATCTTACAAGAAAAGGCTGACGCACTCAACACACCAAAAGAGTCAGTGCAATTAAAAATCTCCACATTGTCATCTAGAAATACAGTGATTTCAAGTCAATGGTTGAATTGGTTACAAGTTACAGAAGTCACATTCCTACACAAAAGACAGCGAGTGCATGGCCTCACTTGGAATGCTTTGCCGAACAGATTGCTGCCAAATAGATTGTGATGTTGGCCTGCTTATAGGATATGACTGTTGCCAAGGTCTGCTACCCAGAGAAGTTGTTGCAGTCAAGGACAATGAACCATTTGCTCAAAGAACAAACCTTGGCTGGAGCATAATTGGTCATGTCAACCCTTGTATTGATTATGGCGATGCAATTGGAGGCAGCCCCATGATTTTTATGAAACAGGTGAGACCTTAGTTGCAATCACCTACTAATCTTACAAATGAAGTGCATATATCCGCCGCAGACAAGTCAAGGAGGTAGTCACTCCACCACAAGTGATAAGGGCACTTGAATCCGACTTCTTTGAAAGAACTGTAGAGGATACTCATCTTTCGCAAGAAGATCTGCATTTCCTATCGATAATAGAGGAAGGGATAAAAATCAGTGCACATAGTCACTGTGAAATGCCGTTGCCATTTAAGGGAAATAGGCCAAGTGTGCTCGTCATTATCTCAGATGTTTGTGAAAAAGATTTGAAAAAGACAAACAATATCATAAGGACTATGCAACCTTCATGAATGTAATAATAACTTGCAAAGAAGCAGAGAAGGTTCCAGAAGATGAAGTCAATAAATCTCCTGCATGGTACATCCCTCACCATTGGGTATTTCACCCACGGAAACCTGGAAAGGTACAGATTGTGTTTGACTGCTTAGTGAAGTTTGAAGGAGTGTCATTGAATGACCATGTGCTTACTGGGCCAGAACTGACAAGTACTTTGGTGGATGTGCTTTGTCGGTTCCGCGTGGGGCTAGTAGCAATAATGTACGATATTGAATGCATGTTCCACCATCAAAGCTGAAAACTCACTTTTTCTCCCAGGCTTTTGACCCAGTATGAGTAGGTGACTGTACTATATTATTCTTTTAATCTTTTATTACTTTATATATATATATATATACATACATACATACATACATACATATACCAACATATCCAATCTCAACCATCAGTCTACCGTGTGAGAGTGCACCTGTTTGGGGCAGCCTCTTTGCCTGGGTGTGCAGATTATGGGTTGAGGTATATTGCTGCTCAAGGACAGGGTAGCTTCAGTGAAGCATCCATCTGCTCCATCAAGATAAAGTTTTATGTTGATGATGGTCTGATAAGTGTTTCAACAGATGAGGAAGAGATTCAGTTAGTGAGTGAAGCAAGGAAGCTCTATAACACTGGAAAGTGTTATAGATAAGTAAATATGAAGGGCTTGCATCAACTCCAAGAAAAATTGTGAAGAAACAGTACGGAAGCAAGATTTGAATTAGGGAGAGTCAAAGATTGAAAGAGCTAAGCCACCAGGTCCGCCATTTAGGGTTTAGTACAGATAAAGTATATAGTGGGGGACTTTAACATTCATGACTATTCTGACAGTAACTGCCTCAACACTGTGTTTAATTCATTATTAGATTCAATTGGTTTTTACCAAAATGTAAATAAACCCACTCACTGTTTTAATCACAACTTAGACCTTGTCCTTCCATATGGCATTGAAACTGATAATTTTAATAGTATTTACTCATAACTCTTTTTTGTCTAACTATTTACTATTAACATTTAGTAAATTTACAATAATGGACTATACAGCAGGTAGGAAAAAAATCCACTACAGCAGATGATTAAGTGAAATAGCTGTAAACAAAGTTAAAGAAACGATGCTTTCATCATTTGCTTCACCATATGTCAATACAATGAAAAGTAGCCATTGAAGATACTCCTTAATGTTAAACATTTTAAAAAATAGTTTATTTATGATGAATAATATGCTGTTCCAGCATCATGGAGGGCTTTTTTTTTTAAACATTTTTAGAGGAAAACAAGAATAACCCTGTTTCTGTTCAGCACCGTAGCCAGGTTGACTAAGAGCCATAGTTATGTTGAGCCTAGTATTTCCTTAACTCTCAGCAGCAATGCCTTCATGACTTTCTTTATGAATAAAATTGTAGTTATTAGAGAAAGAATTCACCAGATCCTCCCCCCAAATATTACAGATAGATCTTCATGTATAACAGTGCTAAAATAATCAAAGGCCTTATTTTACTTTTTAGCCATAGATTTTGCTAAGCTAACTTAAATTATTACCTCATCTAAACTAATAACCTGTCTGCTAGACCCTGTTCCAACTAGACCGGTAAAGGAAGCTTTACCCTGAATAGATATGTTCGTATTAGATATCATCAATCTATCTTTAGAAACAGGCTATGTTCCTCAGGCCTATAAGGTAGCTGTAATTAAACCACTACTTAAAAAACCCTGTCTTGACCCAGATGATTTAGCCAATTACAGACCAATATCTAATCTCCCTTTTATTTCTAAAATCCTTGAAAAAGTAGTTGCAAAACAATTATGCGACCAGCTGTACAGGGATAATTTGTATGAAGACTTTCAGTCAGGATTTAGAGTTCATCATAGTACAGAAACAGCACTGGTAAAAGCCACCAACGATCTTTTCATGGCATCAGATAATTGGCTAGTCTCTAAACTTGTTCTGTTAGATGTTAGTGCTGCATTCGATACCATTAATCAACATTTTATTACAGAGATTGGAACATGAAATTAGGATTAAAGGAACTGCACTAGGTTGGTATAAATCTGATAGATTTCAATTTGTTCATGTTAATGATGAATCCTCCATGCACACAAAGGTTAGCTATGGAGTTCCACAAGGCTCTGTGTTAGGACCAATAGTTTTTACTTTATTGTTTATGTCTCCTTTAGGCACCATTATTAAAAAACACTTGATGAATGTGTTGTTGAAAAACAAAAACAAACTAAAAATAAAACGCAGACTGACAAAAGGGGGCAAATAAATAACGTAACAAGCAGGGATTAAAGAGGACAAAATTGAAACAGAATGAAACTGACACAAAACCAAACCTCAGACCAAAACATAAGGGTGATAGTCCAAACTGAGCACAATCAACGGGGAGAGCGATGTCCAAACGTTTTGACTGTCCATAGACATGTTCAGGGTTTTGGGACAAGGAAAGGAGAGACAATCTGGCCGGGAACAGTGGGGAGAATTGTGTATAAGTACAACGGGGCACAGGTCAAAACAATCAGGGTTAAAAAGAAACAACAAGCTAAAGAAACTAACTAGGAGAGGGTGCTGAGTGAAGTCCAAGAACCGGTACTTTGACATCCATTGGCTTCCCATTAAAACTAGAATAGAATTTAAAACCCTGCTTCTTACATATAAAGCTCTGAATGGAAAGGCTCCATCATATATAGAAGATCTCATAGCACCATATCATCCCACTAGACCACTTTGATCTCAGAATGCAAGCCTACTTGTGGTTCCCAGAATTTCCAAAGGTAGAATGGGAGGCTGAGCCTTTAGCTATCAAGATCCTCTCCTGTGGAACCAGCTCCCAGTTCTGATTCGGGAAGCAGACACCCTCTCTACTTTTAAGTCTAGGCTTAAAACCTTCCTCTTTGACAGAGCTTATAGTTAGATATAGTTATGCTGCTATAGGCTTAGACTGCTGGGGGACCCACCCCCCGATGCACTGAGCTCCTTTTCTCATCTTGTCCCCTCTCCTCTCCTCTCACCCCACAAATGTCACCACTGTATGACATTAACGCTGTGTGTTTTCTCCCGCAGTTGTCTTTCTCCTTCTCTGTCTACCTGTCTCTGTCCCTTTCTGCAGGTGTCCTCGGGTTTGAAGCTGTGTGTTTTCCAGTGTGCAGCTACTGGTCCTACCAACCTGCCCAATGTTAAGAATAAGTTCTAAAGTATTACAACTTGCAAATTAGTACAAAGGTAAAATTAGTCAAGCAGACATACATTTTGCACAGGGATATGATGAAAATTCTTTCCTCTGGGTTTTACTGTGTCTCCCTCATGCCTTAACCCAATTTAGCAGACAATGAATATCTTTGTAATTTCTTGTCTGATTCTAACAAGACATGGATCAAACATTATGAAATCATTTTAAAAAACATATTATTGAGGTTACATAAAGCTTATGGCACTTCTAGGTTCACCCTGTGTTACATCTTAATAAGGAATCAGAGTGGTCTCTTTGTAGAGGAGCGTTGATAATTTATAAAAGTCAGGGGTCCTGGTATCAAATGCAAATATATCTAAATAGAAAAGTAGAGAGGGTTAATTTTTACATTAAAGCTTTTTAATATGGTTTAGGAAAGGAGAGGGTATGCTGTCCCTTTTTTTGAGACAGTTTAAAGGTCACTTTATAACCTTGGTCAGGAATCTGTCTCTGCAGCCCTGATTTTGCTAGAAAGCCAACTGCAGACTGCTGAGCAATGTATTGGAGAAACAGTTCTCAGATGTATTTGGTTTACTTAAGGTATTTTTGAATAAAGAGTTTGATGTTGGGCAGGCTAGGCACTAAGTTGTTGAGGCCTTTTAGAATGAATGCATGCTCTTGGTTGGAGATGATTGTGCCATAGGTGAATACTTTTTTTTAAGTGTGCCGATTATGACAGTCTTGGTGTGCAGACCAAGACTGACACAAGGCTGCTTCACATTCTTATCCTAATTGCCCCACTGTATGTTGACTATCACAAGCCAAAAGAATCAAATGATCTGCTTCTTGCTCCACTTTTCGTTTCGGCTGTTCCCTTTCAGGGATCACCACAGAAAATCATCTGCCTTCATCTAACCATATCCTCTGCATCCTCTTCACACCAACTTATTTCATATCATCTCTCACTACATCCATAAATCTCCTCTTTGCTCTTCCTCTAGACCTCCTGCCTGGCAGCTCCAACCTCAGCATCCTTCTACCGATATATTCACAGTTTCTCCTCTGAACATGTCCAAACCACCTCAATCTGGCCTCTCTGACTTTATCTCCAAAACATCTAACATGAGCTGTCCCTCTGATGTCCTCATTCCTTGTCACTCCCAAAGAGAACCTCAACATCTTAAGCTCTGCTACCTCCAGCTCTGCCTCCTGTCTTTTCTTCAGTTCCACTGTCTCTAAGCCGTAAAACAACACTGGTCTCATCACCGTCTTGAACACCTTTCCTTTCATTCTTGCTGATACTCTTTTATCACACAACATGCCTGACACTTTTTTCCACCTGTTCCAATTATTTTAATTACTTTAAGTCCTGCACCTTATTTACCTCTACTACCTGTAACCTCAACGTTCCACTTTGTTCCCTCTCATTCACACACATGTATTCTGTCTTGCTGCGGATAACCTTCATTCTTCTCCTTCCCATCTCTAACTCTCTGCCTCACCAACCTGTACAAATCCAAATTTCCCTCCTCACTGTCCATAGTAGCATATGCTCTTCGTTTGGCCTTAGCCACCTCTGCCTCCACCTTATGCTACATCTCCTAGTACTCCTGTCAATTCTCTTCAGTTCTCTGTGTCCCACTTCTTCTTAGCTAACCTATTTCTCTGTATACCACCAAGTTTACTTTTCCTCTTTCCTGGTTACACACCAAGCACTTTCTGAACTGTCTCCCTGATCAAATTAGCTGTAGTTGCACATCCAATAGTTGTCCAGTCATCTGGAAGCTCCTCCTGACCCTGTCTCAACTTCTCCCTGAAAACTACAGAACATTCTGGATTGTGCTCTGCTCTGCCTTAGCCATCATATTACTCACCACCAGAGTTATTTTACCCAATCACATTAGCTACCAAAAGTAGAAAAGCAATCTAACTATACAGTCTGCTGTACACGTTTTAGTTTTTTTTTAGGTGCTCACATTCATTCATCTTCCTGTATTCCTGCTTTCAAATTCCATTTCCTGTTTGCTGATCAGAATGCATAGAGACCAATACCCATGTCAGCCTATGTAACCTGGAGTTATGAAATTATTCCACTTGCTTTCCTTCATTTCTAAAGTTTCTCCCTGTCTCAAACCCCCTCTTTCTCTCATGTCCCTCCCCTTCACCTTTCTTAATTTTTCTTCCCATTCATCCTTTTATACACTTAATTACCGGCCTGCAGTAGTGATTAATAAATATATCGCTGCTGCATCTCCAACGTCTTAATGCTTATGTCATATGTCATATCCTTCTTTTTTTAAAATTCTCACTACTTTACTTGGTTAAAAGTCTTGTGACTGTGTGTAATAGCTAAGCCATTTAATCTCCTGATGTGGGGAGGGGGTGTCTTTCTCATCTGAGAGGTTTATGTTTCAATCAAAGAACCATTACCCAAAAAAATTGAGCTCATGTTTATGGTTTTAGTAACAAACCTTATAAATTGTGCCTGTAGACACAGACATCTGCATCTCTAATGGTAGCTCTGCTCATGTTTGGGTACATTGTTTGCTGCTGTGAGTTAGCAACCGTACTGGGACTGCACTGTCTTTATCATTAAAAAGTAACCAGCTACATTCTTGTTCCTCTTTTGTGTTATAATGCAAAAAACATTATATAGGCATGTTCTGTATCAGTGCATTTATGACTTGTCGTTGTAGAAATTTTCATCCAGTTGCAGTTACATCCACTACAAACCATATTTGAATTTGCAGTTGTATTGACATGTTTAAAAATTTAAATTTGCTTGTTGCTTTAGAGGTAGTTGGAACATGACTACAAACAAATTGGTTTCAGGGATTTTTGCAGTCCTTGGGCAGAATGACCACTCAGTTTCCTGATTTCCATCTATTTTATTTGTCCCTCTGCAGGCTGCAGACAGACCAGCTCTGGAGCTGTATGGCTGTCTTTGTCTTTCTTTGGTAATCAAATTGACTGTTTACAAAATATTTTACATTTTTTAAAGTGGACACTCCTACCAAACTAACTTGTCTGTAATCCAAATTATCTTAATGCAAACACATGCACAAAATCTATCATATCTGTATGTAGACTTATTGCACAAATATGAGCAGACAAACCAGGTGTTTAGAGGGAGGGAGGTGGAATAGCAGGACTTTGTGATTGACTTCAAGTGGAAAAGTGGAGGCTATTCAATCCTTTCGTGTTGGCCAGAGTGGTGTGGCCAAACATGTGGCAATGGTTCTGGTCAAACTTGTACATGGAGGTGGTCTGGAAAGGGTTTTATTGCAGCATGTGCATGGATGAATTAAGCTAGTAGTGTTCCTGAGTCAAACATCTTGTTTTGATAGATGGGCTCGCTTATCTGCTAGTGATGATAACAATGTTTAGCTTGGTAGGTTAGTGTTTCTGCTCTAAGCTCCTACCATAACAGGGGAGTCTGAATCGATTACATATTAAATAGACATACAACTGAAAATTCTATATCATATTTACAATAACACAATTTATAATATTATCTAAAACTATTTAAAATAACATTACTTTAGCCGGTACGTTAGTACCATTCTGGAACCTGTAATAAATTGTGTTTAGGCACTGCAAAGGAAATCCTATTTGAAATTAGCTCATAAAATACCCTTAGATTAGATTTTGGTGCTAGTGTGGTGCTAGAGGGAACATTCACAGATGGAAAAGAGTCATCCTTTGTGGAGCATGAATATGCAATTACCCTATAACGTTTTCATATTTTTTTCTATGTAAGTAGAATTGTGACACAATTATGATTCTAAATAACTCCACATTGTGACTATTGTGCAAGTAGGAACCTTTACTGTAGCTTCACAGCTCATTCTACAAGAAGGACAATCATATATTATGGACCATAATCCCAGTCCCTACACCATACAGCAACATTCTAGCACTTTGCTTTCAATGTACAATGTAAACCCACATAGCTTCCATTTGAAAGGGGGACTGTATGTACGGGCATCTGTAATGGACCTTCATTTTACTGTGATGGCAAACACAGTACTTCTATCAGTAGAAAATGTGGGCAGCTGGAAATGACAGAATTGGGCCTGAGTTTGAATAGAAATCAATTTGCATTCATGGATCAACTAACGAAATATGGTCAGAATAGGAAAAAAAATCAAAAATACCACATTTGCTAAGACTACAATTTACTATCACAAAGCAATTCATAATGGAGATAAAACATTTACACAATTCTCCTAGATCTCAATATCAGTGGTCTTCAACTAAAAATTCTGATGGTCCAGTCACTTGACTTTCTCTAGTTATTTGAACTTTGAACAAGACACCCACAAGTAACCACATTACCGTTTATGGTTGGTGCTATACAAAAAAGCTCTCAGTGATGCCAAAACAGCATATTATTCATCATTAATAGAAGAAAACAAGAACAATCCCCGGTTTCTGTTCAGCACTGTAGCCAGGCTGACTAAGAGCCATAGTTCCGTTGAGCCTACTATTCCCTTAACTTTGAGCAGCAATGACTTCATGACCTTCTTTATGAACAAAATTGTAGCTATTAGAGAACGAATTCACCAGATCCTCCCCCCAAAAATTACAGATAGATCTTCATGTACAACAGTGCTAGAGTCATCGATAAGGCCCCACTCCCTGTTAGACTGATTTTTACCCATAGATCTCTCTGAGCTAACTTCAATTATGACCTCATCTAAACCAACAACCTGTCTGCTAGACCCTATTCCAACTAAGCTGCTCAAGGAAGCTTTACCCTTAATAGATACATTCATATTAGATATCATCAATCTATCTTTAGAAACAGGCTATGTACCACAGGCCTATAAGGTAGCTGTAATTAAACCATTACTTAAAAAACCCTGTCTTGACCCAGGTGTTTTAGCCAATTACAGACCAATATCTAATCTCCCCTTTATTTCTAAAATAATTGAAAAAGTAGTCGCAAAACAATTATGTGATCACTTTCATAGGAATAATTTGTATGAAGACTTTCAGTCAGGATTTAGAGTTCATCATAGTACAGAAACAGCACTGGTAAAAGTCACCAACGATCTTCTCATGGCGTCAGATACTGGACTCATCTCTATACTTGTTCTGTTAGATATTAGTGCTGCATTTGATACCATTGATCATAACATTTTATTACAGAGACTGGAACATGAAAATGGAATTACAGGAACTGCACTAGGTTGGTTTAAATCTTATCTATCTGATAGATTTCAATTTATTCATGTTAATGATGAATCCTCCATGCACACAAAGGTTAGCTATGGAGTTCCACAAGGCTCTGTGTTAGGACCAATACTTTTTACTTTATATATGTCTCCTTTAGGCAACATTATTAGAAAACACTCCGTAAATTTCCACTAGAACAGCCTTCTTCCAACTACGGAACATTGCCAAAATTAGGAGCATCCTGTCTCAAAGTGATGCCGAAAAACTGGTCCATGCATTTGTTACCTCTAGGTTGGACTACTGTAATTCCCTACTTTCACGATGCCCCAGTAACTAAAGAGCCTGCAATTAATCCAAAATGCTTCAGCAAGAGTGGTGACTGGAACTAGCAAGAGAGATCATATTTCACCTTCACTAGCTTCTCTCCATTGGCTTCCAATTAAATGTAGAATAGAATTTAAAACCCTGCTTCTTACATATAAAGCTCTGAATGGTCAGGCTCCATCATATTTAGAAGACCTCATAGCACCATATCATCCCTGTAGACCACTTCGCTCTCAGAATGCAGGCCTACTTGTGGTTCCCAGAATTTCCAAAAGTAGAATGGGAGGTAGAGCCTTTAGCTATCAAGCTCCTCTCTTGTGGAACCAGCTCCCAGTTCAGATTCGGGAAGCAGACACCCTCTCTACTTTTAAGTCTAGGCTTAAAACCTTCCTTTTTAATAAAGCATACAGTTAGTTATAGTTATGCTGCCATAGGCTTAGACTGCTGGGTGACCCACCCTCCGATGCACTGAGCTCCTTTCCTCCTCTTGACCCTCTCTCCTCTCCTCTCATCCCGCAATTGTCACCACTGTATGTCATTAACTCTGTGTGTTCTCTCCCGTAGTTGTCTTTGTCCTCCTCTGTCCCCTTCTCTCTGTCCCTTTCTGCAGGTGTCCCCCGGCTTTGAAGCTGTGTGTCTTCCAGTGTGAAGCTACTGGTCCTACCAATCTGCCCTATGTTTTGTTGTTGCTTTTTGTTACTGTTCTTTTCTCTCTCCCATTTCCACTCACCCCAACCGGTCGAGGCAGATGGCCGTCCACCCTGAGCCTGATTCTGCTGGAGGTTTCTTCCGTTAAAGGGAGTTTTTCCTCTCCACTGTTGCCTATGGCTTGCTCCAGGGGTAATTGTTGGGTTCTCTTTATATATCTTTATAATCTTGACTTTATTCTGTAAAGTGCCCTGAGATGACTTTGTTGTGAATTGGTGCTATATAAATAAAGTTGAATTGAAAGTTGAATTGAATTGCTATAACAATCATGATGACCTCATCACCTTTAGGTGCCAGTTATGAGTCTTTGTATATCATGTTCATTAAAACATTCTTTTTGCTCCTATTCTCATGACTAATTGGATAAGATGCATGTATCTCTGTAGCGGCAATGTGCCTAAAAAATTTAATCTCAATAAGTCCTATTGTTTATTGTGAAATACTTTACTGTCTGGATAAAAGCTTCACTGGTGTGGATCCAGACTCATGACCACCAGCTGACTACCAGTTTTTCATGTAGCGTTTTTAGTCATTTTAAATGAAACAGAGTTTTCCATTAAGCTGCAGTAGAAACTGCAGCATTATTTATCACAAAAGTACTGAAGTTGCTGTACAGTAGTTATTTTTGCACCAGTTGGCCAGTGCAATACTGCCTCCTGCAATGTGTATTATTGATTAGACTAACACACTGTAAACACTTCTATCCATCCACAATAACTTCTAGAAGCTGAGGAGAACTGTCTAAAAAAATCTATTTGTTAACACCCTGTTAACATTTATGACTGCAGATGTACTGGGTACACTGTAGGTTGGTAAACTTTTTGGATGTATATTTATATGTACATCTATATTCAATTCAATTCAACTTTATTTATATAGCGCCAATTCACAGCAAAATCATCTCAGGGCACTTTACAGAATAAAGTCAAGACTATAAAGATGTATAGAGAGAACCCAACAATTGCCCCTGGAGTAAACCTTAGGCAACAGCGGAGAGGAAAAACTCCCTTTAACTGCAGAAACCTCCAGCAGAACCAGGCTCAGGGTGGGCGGCCATCTGCCTTGACCGGCTGTGGTGAGTGGAAAGTGTAGAGAGAAAAGAAAAGAGCAACAAAAGCAACAACAAAACATCGGGCAGGTTGATAGGACCAGTAGCTACACACTGGAAGACACACAGCTTCAAAGCCAGGGACACCTGCAGAAAGAGACAGAGAGAGGGAGACAGAGAAGCACAAAGACAACTACGGGAGAAAACATATAGAGTTAATGTCATACAGTGGTGACAATTGCGGGGTGAGAGGAGAGGAGAAAGGGTCAAGAGGAGCAAAGGAACACAGTGCAGTGGGGGGTGGGTCCCCCAGCAGTCTTAGTTATAGTTATGCTGCTATAGGCTAACTGTGTGAGCCACAAAATGGTCTATACTCATATAGCGCTTTTCTACCTATTGGCACTCAAAGTGCTTTACACTGCTTCTTATTCACCCATTCGCACTCACAATCACACGCACACTCATGCACGATGGGGGAGCTGCTATGCAGCTGGCCAACGCTCACCGGGAGCAACTAAGTATGGGTTCAGTGTCTTGCTCAAGAACACATTGACATGTGACCAGAGAAGCCGGGGATTGAACCAACAACTGAGAAATTGGTGAATAACCACTCTACCTTCTTGCGCCACAGTCGCCCCTAAACTGAGCTGCAGGGCTCAGTTCTTGGTCCTCTTCTTTTTTCTGTCAATACTGCATCCCTGGGTTCTATCATTCACTCACATGGTCTTTCCTATCACTGCTATGCTGATGACAAAAAGCTCTTCCTTTCCTTTACACCGGACGACTCCACTGTCTCATCACACATTTCTGCTTGTCTCTCAGATATCTCAACCTGGGTGAGAGAGAGACATCTTCAACTCAACCTCTCCAAGAACGAAGTCCTTGTCTTCCCAGCCAGACCTTCGACAACACAACATCACCGTCAACATTGGATCTAGAGAGATTGTGCCCACTAAATCGGCCAAAAATCTGGGGGTCATCATCGATGACCAACTGAGCTTTAAGGACCACATCTCATCTCTCAGTCTCTAGGGCGTGCAGATGTGCCCTCTACAACATCAGGAAGATCAGACCCTACATCACTGAATATACAGCCCAACTCATTGTACAGGCGCTGGTCATATCACGTCTTGATTACTGCAACGCTTTGTTGATGGGGTTACCGATATCCACAATCAAACCCTTGCAGATGATCCAAAACGCAGCAGCTCGCCTCATTTTTAATCAGCCAAAAAAGACCCATGTCAAACCACTCTTTAGATCTCTACACTGGCTTCCTGTATCTGCTCGCATCAGGTTCAAAGCTCTGTCTCTTGCTCACAGGGTTGGTAACTTGACAGCTCCCACTTACTTCAACTCACTCATAGAAGTCTACAATCCTTCCTGCCCGTTGCAGTCTGCCAATGAACGACGTCTTTTGGTCCCAGCACCGCACACAAGACACCAAGCAAAACTTTTTAGTGCAATGATCCTACGATGGGGGAACGAGCTACCAAACTCTGCACACTCAGCAGACTCTCTCCCAACATTCAACAAACTGCTGAAAACAGAACTCTTCCGCATCTTCCTATACACTTAAATGTATTTTTTTAAAAACACGTCCTTCCTGCACTTTTTCGCACTTGCATCACGTTAATTGTGAACACTTTTCTGATAAGACTTTGTTTTGATGTTTTCTCCTTGACTTAGATTTTCGCTTGCCTTGTACCTCAATTGTAAGTCGCTTCGGATAAAAGCATCTGCTAAATTACTAAATGTAAATGTAAATGTTACCATATGCTTTATTTAAGAGGAAGGTTTTAAGCCTAGACTTAAAAGTAGAGAGTATGTCTGCTTCCCGAATCTGAACTGGGAGCTGGTTCCACAGGAGAGGAGCTTGATAGCTAAAGGCTCTACCTCCCATTCTACCTTTCAAAATTCTGGGAACCACAAGTAAGCCTCCATTCTGAGATAGAAGTGGTCTACTGGGATGATATGGTGCTATGAGGTCTTGATGGAGCCTGACCATTCAGAGCTTTATATGTAAGAAGCAGGGTTTTAAATTATATTCTAGATTTTATAGGAAGGCAATGGAGAGAAGCTAGTGAAGGTGAAATATGATCTCTCTTGCTAGTTCCAGTCAGCACTCTTGCTGCAGCATTTTGGATTAATTGCAGGCTCTTTAGGGAGTTACTGGGGCATCCTGAAAGTAGGGAATTACAGTAGTCCAACCTAGAGGTAAAAAATGCATGGACCAGTTTTTCGGCATCACTTTGAAACAGGATACTCCTAATTTTTATTCATAAAAAAAGTCATGAAGTCATTCCTGCTCATAGTTAAGGGAATAGTAGGCTCAACAGAACTATGGCTCTTAGTCAGCCTGGCTACAGTGCTGAACAGAAACCGGGGGTTGTTCTTGTTTTCTTCTATTAATGATGAATAATATGCTGTTCTGGTATCACGGAGAGCTTTTTTGTACATTTTTAAACTATTTTTCCAGGGTAAGATTCTTGAGAGAGATTCTTCTAAATTTCGCCACTTCCTTTCTAACTTTTGTCTTGCTTGTTTTAAGTTGAGTGTTGAGTGTTTGTGAACTATAACATGCAGATCGCCTCTTCTGGTTTACTGCCTTCTTTTTCAGAGGGGCAGCACTATTGACTATTGAACGTAGTGAGGCTTCAAAATTATCAACAAGATAATCTACTTGTGCAGGAGTAACATTAAAATGGCTACTTTCCATTGTATTGGAATATGCTGAAGCAAATGATTAAAGAATCATTTCTTTAAATTTGTTGACAGCTTTTTCACTTAAGCATCTGCTATAGTGGAATTTTTTCCTAACTGCTATATAGTCCGTTATTGTAAATTTAAATGTTATTAAAAAATGGTCAGACAGAAGAGAGTTGTGCGGAAATATTGTTAAATTATCCATTTCAATTCCATATGTAAGGACAAAGTCTAACGTTTGACTAAAACAGTTAGTGGGTTTATTTACATTTTGGGAAAAACCAATTGAATCTAATAATGAATTAAACACAGTCCTCAGGCAGTTACTGTCAGCATCTACATGAATGTTAAATTCATCCACTATAATGACTTTATCTGTACTAAGCACTAAATCAGATTGAAAATCAGAAAATTCAATCAAAAATTTTGAATAGTAGGACTGGGGGACGGTACACAATAACAAATAATAGTGGGTTTTTGAGTTTTCCAGTTTGGGTGTGAAAGGCTAAGAGTAAGTCTCTCAATGGAGTTATAACTATGTTTATGTCTAGGGTTTATTGATAAGCTAGAATGGAAGATTGCTGCAACTCCTCCTCCTCGGCGTGTGCTTCTAGGAACTTGATAATTAATATGACTTAGGGGGGTTGACTCATTTAAACTGACAAATTCTTCCTCCTGCAACCAAGTTTCAGCAAGACAAAATATATCGAATTGATGATCGCTTATTAAGTCATTTACTAAACAGAAATTTTTGAAGAGAGAGGTTAGGTTATCATGATTGACTCCTCCTGTTGTCGCTTTTAGTTTATTTAATTTAGTTGGTCGGGAAAAAGACACAGTCTCTATAGGTATGTAGGAGTTGTGGGGCGTTGACGGTTGTAAGGATACTGCAGAGAGTCATGTAGGACTGGATCCTAGGCTCAACTCTGGATTGTCATACTTTTGGTTGTCTAATAAAACCAGTCATATTTCTGAATAAGAAAGCTGCACCATCTAAAGTAGGATATATACGTATGTAAATCTCATTGTCCAAAGGTGGGAATGCATCCCGTATGAGGCCCAACACTGTTGTGTCATCCATATACTTCACTACATGGTCGGTGGTAGACCTGACACAGCAATTGTGGGTTGTCAAGGTGAGATGGCATTTTCAGTAGAGTAACTTTTGTGGTAAGCAAACTGAAGTGGGTTGAATGAAAGGAGTCTGGAGACAATATAGTGCTTTACCAGCCTTTTGAAATAATTTATAACAATGTGGGTGACTGCAATGGGGTGGTAAATGTTCAGATTTGTGTTAGTGGGCTGTTTTGGCCTTAGCTGTATGCAATGCAATCTTTTGCAAATTATTTGAAAATGTTTGATTGTAAATCTAATATAGACAACAGCTCATTTAAAATGGACTGAGGTGAAAGGTAGAACTGTCCTATGGTTTGACAAGCCTGAAATTCTATTTGAAAATTAGGGATGGTGTGTCTTCCATGTTAAATAGTAGAGGGACCATCTTGACCCGTTACCAGTTCAAAAGCAAGCATCTGTGATTTTGTGAAGTGCTATAGTAATGGAAATTAATTATAAGGTGGATCAAACTTTACACTAAGGTGGATTTTAAATTTGAAGTTGGTGGTACCTCAGAAGTTACAGTTCTAACATCTGTCATCAAGGCTATAAAATGTCCTTTTGGTTTAAAGCGTTAATAAAGTGTTAATTCCCTGCACGCTATTTGTCATAGTAGCATACTGTGAAAATTCATCCCTTTTTTTACTTGTAGAGTCTATAGTATGAATGTGGCCAGCTACTGATTGGCATAAAAAAGTAGCAGGGAGCACTGCTGAGCTCTACAACATGGCCACACGTGCTGTCTTCCACTCCTACACCCAGCTTATCCTATGAGTTCAGGGTCACCACAGCGGATCATTGTCCTTCCTGATGCAACCCTCCCAAATTTCTACCGGGCTTGGACCAGCACTTCACAGCTGGGGAGGGGAATGGGCTGTTAGGGGTTCAGTGTCTTGCCCTTCGACATACAGCCAGGGGCCAGGGCTCAAACCACTGACCCCGTGGTCCGTGGACGACTGCCTTTACCAACTGAGCTACAGCCACATCCTCACAGACACAGGAGTAAGAGGTGAAAATAAAGAGAAATTCTGAAGCATAAGCTGAGCCACTGAGCACAGAAGCTTTTGGACACTTAAGACAGTGTACCTTGAAAAAGCATGAGAGAAAACACTGTCATTGCAAAAATGACAATATCTGGTCTTAGACACCTCAAGTATAATCAGTAAAGAAGCTTCAACATCCAGGATGTCTTTTAGTCTTTTAGTCTGCTGTCAGACAATAACTGACCTTGGAGCAGTTCAGCAAACACTTCAACACAAAACATATATATAAGACAAAGTTTGAACAAGTCAAGTCAAGTCAAGTCAAGCTTTATTGTCTGTTCTTCCACATGTACAGTACATACATAGAGGGAACTGAAATTGTGTTTCTCTCGGATCCATGGTGCGTACAGATAATACTAACAGTGGAGCTTAAAATCTGGATCACGTATAAATATAAAAATATAAAATACAACTATACAATAAGGGCATTGAAGAGTAATACTAATAAAAATAAGTAAAATAAAGTAAATAAGCAGTGCAAGGCGTTTGGCAAATGGAGTGCAAACCAGCGTACATCAGTGCTGGTAACAAATTTAGTGCAAAAACTAAATTAAATAAAAGCTTATTCAGTCTGGGTAAAGTGGCAAAGTGACAGAGGGTTCCCAGGAACTTGGTGCTGCTTACCCTCTCCACAGTAGCACCGTTGATGGTTAGAGGAGCAAGCTCTCCTGAAGTCAACAACAATCTTTTTCGTCTTCTCCACATTCAGAGAGAGATTGTTGTCACTGCACCACCTGGCCAGGTGTCTCACCTCGCTTTTGTAGTTTGTCCCATCGTTGTTGCTAATGAGACCCACCATAGTCGTGTCATCCGCAAACTTAATAAAGAGGTTGGAGTTGTGTAATGGTGAGCAGTCATGGGTCAGCAGGGTGAAGACAAGGGGGCTCAGCACACATCCTTGGGGGGGCCCCAGTGATCAGTGTGATGGTGCTGGATGTGTTACTGCCGACCCGTACTGCCTGAGGTCTTCCAGTTAGAAAGTCCAACAGCCAGTTGCACTGTGAAGTGTTGAGCCCCAGGCAGACCAGTTTGTGAATGAGCAGGGATGATAGTGTTGAATGCTGAACTGAAGTCTATGAACAGCATTCTGACGTATGAGTCCTTTTTGTCTAGATGTGTGAGTGGACAGCAGTTGCGACTGCATCATCGGTCGAGCTGTTGGACCGATATGCAAACTGGGAGGGGTCCAGGGAGGGCGGGAGGGCAGACTTAATGTGGTGCATGACTAGCCGTTCAAAGCACTTCATTATAATCGGAGTAAGTGCAACTGGACGGTAGTCATTGAAGCAGGATGGAGACGGCTTCTTCTGGACTGGAATGATGATGGTAGCTTTGAAGCATGTGGGTACAACAGCTTGACGTAGAGAGATGTTGAAAATGCCTGTGAAGACATTGGTGAGTTCTGCTGCACAGTCTCTCAGTACACGCCGAAGAATGTTGTCAGGACCCGTAGCTTTGCGTGCATTGATCTTGCTGAAGGATCTCCTCACACTGTCTGGGGTCAGCGTCAACACCTGGTCGCCGGGAGGAGGTGGAGTCTTCTGTGCAGTGGAGCTGTTTTGTTTTTCAAACCAAGCGAAGAAGGCGTTGACCTCGTTCAGCAGAGAGATGTTGCTTTTACAGGTCTGCGGTGGGGGCCTGTAGTCCGTAATGGTCTGTATTCCCTGCCACAGGCTCCGAGTGTCTCTGCTGTTGCTGAATTGATGGGCTATCCTCCTGGAGTACTGTCTCTTAACCTCTCTGATGCCACGGGACAGGTTGGCCCTAGCTGTTCTCAGGCCCACCTCATCTCCAGCTCTGAAGGCAGCGTTCCACGTCTTCCCTTCCGGCCACACCTTTATCTGCTTTTTAACCGGTTTGGCGACTTTGACAAGCGGTTTATATGCAGGCATTAGCATGACAGTGATGTGGTCTGAGGCACCGAGGTTGGGGAGGGGAAGGGCTTTGTAAGCTCCTCTCTGAGTGGTGTAAACAAGGTCTAAAATGTTATTACCTCGTGTTGGAAAGTTAATGTGTTGGTGTATTTTTGGAAACACACTCATTAAGTCTGCATGGTTGAAATCCCCAACTATGATGAGAAAAGCATCAGGGTGGGCTGTCTGCTGCTCACTGATGTACTGGTGCAGTTCATTAAGTGCTGCTGATGTTGTTGTTCGGGGGAATGCAAACAGAAACGAGCAGTATGGCTCTATATTCCCCCGGCAGGTAGAACGGCTGGCACTTGATAATCATGAACTCCACCAGGGGTGAGCGGGGTGAGCAGTGTTTGCAGATCACAACAGCATCGTGGCACCACGCATCACTGGTGTAAACACAAAGTCCGCTGCGGCTTGCTTTTGGAAACCCGCGGCGAGAGCCCTGTCTGCTCAATAGCATGTCAGCTGATCGAGCTGAATGGCGCCGTTTGGAACGCTGTTGCTAAGCCATGTTTCCGGGAACACAAAAACACAGCAGTCTCTTACAGTCCTCTGAGTTGACCGCAGTAAGCGGATGTAGTCAAGTTTAATGTCCAAAGAGCGTACGTTAGCCAGTAAGATGGTGGGGATGGCTGGCTTGTGTGGGTTAGCCGTTAGCCTAGCCCGGATACCTCTGCGCTTACCCCTCTTCTGCTTCCTCTGACGCCGCTGGTGGCACCTCCGCTGTGGGCAATGTATAGTAGTGGGGGTCAGTGATGGTGTAGGCCTCCGGAGCAGACCGAGTTCCCGCAGTTCCGGGTGTGCAGAGTTTAACTTTGTGGTTCTGCCGACGTCCAACAAAACTTCACGGCTGTATGCGCACCTGGAGACAAGTTGACACCATGAAGACATACCCAAACACTGCAACTCACAAGACAAAAACCACGAAAACACCATTTTGTCAGGTGCAAGAGAAGCCGCTGCGTGTGGAAGCGCCGCCATCTCTATGCTTTACAACATACAATCTTTTAAACATTTTTCAAAGTACACTGAGTACAATTTGCTATTATAACTAGGTAAAATGCTAAGGATTAAATTTAATCATTTAATAATACTTGATTTTCTAACACACACACACACACACACACACACACACACAAACCAAAGCTCAGTAGATTTTCTTGAAAACAAGGACATTTTCCGTTTAGATGTCATTATGAAGATACTGGATGTATTTGTGTGTGTGAGGGGGGTAAACAACAGTGAGAAGAATTTATGGAGTCTGCAGCTCTTACTCTACTAATCATAGTGCATATCTGCTTCAAGTCGAAAATGAATGCTGCCCGGTGAGTTGAGGTCATGTTAAGTTCAACTCAGATGTATATAGGTGTTCAACCAAGAAGACAAAAGTATCTGCAAAGCCAACATTTATATATTACGTCAAGTCAACCCCTCTATTTGCCATTTGTACAGATCCAGATGTACATGCAGATAGAACATCTAGTTCTGTACAGATGTACAATGGCATTGAACAAAGAAGAAAATATCCTAGTTTAATTCACTTAACAGACATTATATAAATTAGGGGTAAATGTGAAATGTTAATTGCCAAAAATATAGCATTTTACCGTAAAAACTTAGCCACCGTCAGTTTTTTTTTGTTTTGTTTTCATTGCCAGAAAATACAGTCATGTTGATATGGTGAGAGATAGAGGCTGCAAAGATGATAGGAGCAGCAGGTGTAGCTACCACAAGTGGAAGTAGATAAAGGTGCACAAAGAACCGGCTACAGAGGTGGATCTGGTGCTGGCAGCTGAAATTTGGAGTGCGAGCTTTAATGAATTGAGCAAGAAGGCTTCTGTCCAGTTCTACGGTACTTAAAGAGAAACAGGTGAGAGTTTGATACCTGTTAAGGTTTAATGTTAAACACCTGGAACATGATGCGTAAGTTTCATTTAAATTTTAACTTCATATTTAATATTTCAGTTGACAAAAAGCCAATAGGGTTTTTCTATTCAATTCTTCCAGACAATAACCTCTGTGACAAATAAAACCTCAGTTGCCAAAACAGCTGGGGAAAACTGTACACATTCTGGTTTGATGCATCCATGCCTGTGTGCTCTAAAGCATTTTACACAACTCTAAGCAGTAGAAAGAATTTGTTTACTGCTCACTCTTAAATCTTTTTTCATTGTATTTCCATATTGCTCAGCCATGCTCACTGCACCTGCTAATAATATGTGTTGATGCATACATGAAGGCAACTGTTAGATATCATAGCATCAAGTTAAGAAGGCACCAGAGGTCTTTCTGGTCCTGCAAACAGGACTATTCCACCTGGATCTACCTTATGCATTTTGGATTTTACACTGGCCTGACACTTAACAAATGCAATGAGCCTGTGTAGGAAATAGGAAGAGAAACATGTGGCTTGAATTCAACACTGATGATCTGGACAATAGCTAAGAAGTCCAAAGAGGAGCTAATGAGGTAATAAATCAGAGGCAGGTGTGCAGATGGGTGTAGAGAAAAGCGGTACCACATCTATGTGGAGGCAGATCTTGTATGAAAACCACTAATGCAATACCAGGATGTTATATTTGCACTCATCTGAATAAATCTGGGTTTTATCCATTATGGTTTTTATCCTTCCGCACACCCATTTTAATAGATAGTTGTCACCACAACAGAATGACACACTGCCGCAAAGGTTAAAACTAGATTTTTACATTGGAGATGTCCTCAGAGTATGTGCTCCTCCTTAAAAAGCTGCCTGGTGTCTCCAATCTCTCCCTTCTGTCTGACCCCTGCAGACCCTCTGGCTTAGTAAAGATTGAATCTGTGAGAAGTCCCGGCTCATGATCAGCAGAGCAAAAAGTGGAGAAAATGAACAAGTGTTGGCCTGTTGTGATGGCAGACACCACTGCTCCCGCCCTGAGCCACTCCGTCTGATGCTGGCCCACTGTCAGCGCTCTCTCTGTACAGGTGTTTTTCAGCCTTAAATGTGAAGATGATGTGTACTTTGCCTTTCTTATCATCATTCATAAACAAAGTTTAAACTAAAAGCATTGAAACAATGCTTTATTTCTTCTGAAAGTGAAATAAAATGTATTTTCTCATCACTTTGTCCTGCTGAAGAACCTTGGTGAGGCCTCCTCACTTTCCTGCGCAAGGAAATACATTGTCAGCAACCAACCAGTTTTTGTTATATTATTAATTTCTTTACTTTTTAAAATTATTTGCCTGTTAATTTTATTTGCATGTTATTATTTTCCCATGCAATTACTGTGTATATGCTGGGCAGGGGCAGCACGGCTAAAAGGTTCCAGGTTTGTGCCCCAGCCAGCCGTGGCCTTTCATCCGGGTTATCCGGTTTCCTCCCACAATACAAAGACATGCATGTTAGGTGACGTGGTAAATGTAAAATTGCTTGTAGGTGTGAATGTGAGTGTAGTTGTGGGTCTGTGTATAACTTACCCAAATAGGATAAGCGATGACAGATAATGGATGGATGGATATACTGAACAGATTAAATAAAACTTAAAAATAAACGTTCACAAATGAGAAAAGTAAACCTGCAGTACATTTGAACCTGCAGTACATTTTCAAAAACTAAATAGTATTGAAAGTATTGAATTAGTACACCTAATAGTACATTAAATTTACTAAATAAAATTACATTGACACATCAATCCATTATCTTAACCACTTCTCCTGTTAGGGTCTCCGGGTGTGCTAGAACCACTCCCACTTGGAGGCAGCTCTTATCCCAACTCTTATCCCAACTGCATGCCTAAGTAGAATAAAATGTACTTGAAAAATATTACTTAGGTGTACTTGATAAAATAAACTTTGAGTATATTTTTCTGTAGTTGTTGACATGGCCCAGACAAAAAAATACGTTTTCAAATAAGTTTTCAAAAGAAAAGAACACTATAGCTACTGTAAAACATGGAGGGGAGTCGGTTAAATATCGGGCTACTTTCCTGCATGAGACTGGGTGTCACGCTAGGTCTTTTAGGGTGGGCCCAAGTGCAACAAGGAGAGAGGGGGTATGGTAAAAAAGGCTTTATAGGATTATAATGTTATAACGAAAAGACAAGAAAAACAAACATAAATTCACTCCTATTAAAAGGAGGACAAAGCTGATAATTTCAGGTCACACTAATATTGGAAGCAAGAAAGTAACTCAGGCATGGATATATAAACTAAGAAATGGAACAAGGGCTGAGCAGCCAAACTGAGGAACCGGAAAAGGAAATACACGCAATTCAAAAGATTGAGCTTAAACTTAAGCACAGACACAGGAACTAGGAGATAACCATGATCTAGGAAAAAAACAAGGGCTATGGAAATTAAAAGTCTTAATAGGACAAGCGAATATAGAATTAACAAGATAAAGTTCTAACAAGAATAAGAACAAAAGATACCCGGACACTACAAGAAAGGAAAAAACAAAAAATAAAAAAACTGAAACATCAATGTAAAACTGTTAACTAGGCAAACATAAACAAGAAAACAAAGACTTCCCATAAACAGGAAATGAGCTCACAAAAAATGACTAAGGCACCAAATGAAAAATCAAACCAAACCTCAGACCAAGACAAATAGTCCATAAATAAATAAATAAATAATAATACTCAGAAGTTCAAATGACAAGAGGCGGGCGAACCAGAAGCTAGGGTGTTGCATGATACAGCCCATATGAAACAAAGATGAGGATTTGACAGGGAACAGAGATGAGAGCTGGGTTGATAAAGGCAGTGGAACAGGTGAAAACAATTGTTAACATTGATGAGTTGTAAAGCTGGAGAAATGAACTAGGGACAGGAAGTAGAGGAAAGGGGTACAAAATAATAGTCCATGACAGCAAGTAAATTTGAGGGCCAGATCATGACACTGGGTTACTTGAAACTGTGTGAGGCACAAAAAAACCCCTAAAACTATCGTGGAATTTATGGAAAAATGTACCACCTAGTTTCAGAAAGCTCAGTCTCATTTAAAGATTCTGATTTTTATTCAAAGAGCACAAAAACACAAAATGCAGATAAACTTTAATTGTGGCCCAGTGAGCTAATACGGTAGTTTTTTGTCATTAGCTCTCTTATTTTTTTAATCAGAAATTATTATTCCTTAACAATATTAATAACAGTATTTGTTTTTCTTTAGTGTATTTTGTGTACATATATGGCGGTAGAAAAAGATGAAGTAGCACCTCCCACTAAGCTACTGAGTACTTCTCTGCCTTCGAATCTTCTTTTCTCTTTCTGCTGCTTTCCCCTTCACTCACAGAATCAGCAGACCAACAGCGGGGTAAAGCAGCATGCTGTCTAATTAGGGGGTCGGATAGGAGAAGGGAGAAAGCGTAGCAATTTAACAAAACCTAATTTCATTACAACCCATCAAGCCATCCTGCTCATGCAGGGTCAACCCACACCAAGCAGAAGGGCATAATGAAAGAGAGGGGGCCTTAAAACACACCATTCGGCAGCTTATGTGCCCACGCAACAGCCAGGCAACACTTCCTATTTAAACGCACGTAAGATAACATCTTGTAATTCAGAAACAGCTTGTAATTCAGAAAATGCTAACTGGGTAGGACTGGGCTCAAATGGATTAAATGTTTATATTTTGTGGAACTGGGTTATGAGTGGGGATTTACTGCAAGGGAACGGATCATGTGAGTAATTTCAATAAATTTGGGAGCTCTTATTATCTTGACTTTCTTTCAACTTACACACATTTTTCCCGAGTTAATTAGATCCTTGCAGGTAGGTGTTACACTTTACATTACTAAAGTGTGCTGCTTGTCATAGCACAAGCTCCATCTTCCTTTCCCCTCCTTTCCCCCACTCTTAGTCTGTTTTAGTGACCCTACAACTTTACATGCTATGTGTGAAATGTGAATTTGAGATTGTAGGAGAGGGTTATATTATATGTCCTCGCAGAATCATTCCTTTTCTGCTTATCTCCCTGCTCCATGAATGATGGGCTTTGGGACGCCCCCCCCCCCTCCCCCCCTCCCCCCCCCTCCCCCTCCCCCCCCCCCCCTTCACCTCTGTACATCCTACAGTTGGTGCAGTAGGTTACATGACTCTCTTTGCTGGATCATATGACATCGGGAAATGCTGCTTTCTGACAGTTCTGTCACTAGCACAAGGCTTCACAAATGGACCAATAAGTGAACACTGTTTGCAGGTAGTAGTCATTGTAAAATTAGTTTTTTAATTTGTATTTTTTTTTTAGTTTCAGAGGCCTTTTAAAACCTACAACAAAAAAGATAAAATTCCTCACACCACTGCTGGTCAATGTCAAGCCCAGATGGACCAGAGAAGGACAGAGGAATAGAGTCCTGCAACATACTTGTGAAGAGCCAGTGAGAGATATTGTCATGGCAAAAGTGACAATATCTGGTCTAAGACAACTGAAGTGTAAGCATGGAGTGACTCTGGGTCACTACAATGTGGGATAGCACCCTCTCTACTTTTAAGTCAAGGCTTAAAACCTTCCTCTTTAATAAAGCATATAGTTAGTTATAGTTATGCTGCCATAGGCTTAGACTGCTGGGGGACCCACCCTCCGATGCACTGAGCTCCTTTCCTCCTCTTGACCCTCTCTCCTCTCCTCTCACCCCACAATTGTCACCACTGTATGCCATTAACTTTGTGTGTTTTCTCGCGTTGTTGTCTTTGTCCTTCTCTGTCCCCCTCTGTGTCCCTTTCTCCAGTTGTCCCGGCCTTGAAGCTGTGTGTCTTCCAGTGTGCAGCTACTGGTCCTACCAACCTGCCCGATATTTGTTGTCGCTTTTTGTTGCTCTTTTCTTTTCTCTCTTCACTTTCCACTCACCCCAACCGGTCAAGGGAGACAGCTGTCCACCCTGAGCCTGGTTTGGCTGGAGTTTTCTTCAGTTAAAGGGAGTTTTTCCTCTCCACTGTTGCCTATGGCTTGCTCCAGATGGAATTGTTGGGTTCTCTCTATACATCTTTATACTCTTGACTTTATTCTGTAAAATGCCCTGAGATGACTTTGTTGTGAATTTGCACTATATAAATAAAGTTGAATTGAATTGAATTGAATTGAATAAACCACAGCCATAATCAAAACTCAAAAAACTGTGTTACTGTTGTACTGTACTGTTACTGTACAGGACCAGCCTGCAACACAAGACAGAAGCCATATATTTGAACAATAGATTACTTATATTTTTATTATCTACTGACTGTCTATTTGAAGCATGGTTGATATAAAAACTTATAAGGGCTTAAAACAAAAATTTTTAATTAAACAGTTATTGTTGGAACTTCTTCCTTAACCAGCTCTGTGCTTGAGCTCAACCTTTACTTTTATTAACCAGATCACACAAAACAAAAAAGCAAAACTGTAGCCGTCAGTGCTGAGTGAGCTTTTATACAGCCAATACTTACCCCGACTTTGGGTGTCCCACAATTGTCCTGCATGGATACATTAACATAACAAAACATTTATATAGAAGCCTGCCAATGCAAGGCTTTTGAGTTTTGGTTTTTGGACTGAAGACACCTCACCTGGTTGAGCAGTGTGTCTGGTTAAAGTGCTTTTAAACTGATAATGCACCTCAAAATAAGACATAGGTCTTCTGTATAGCCTAAACAATTGCAATTAGAAAATGTGTGGAATTCAAGGCTAAATGGGGTTGCCCTTGAAATAGTTTATGGGAAATTACTGAGGGCACAAAGACCCATCTCTAGATAGACAAATAGTTATTAAGCTGTGTTAATCAGTGAATAACAAGTTTTACAAATAGATTTTCCTTGAATGCTGGAAAGCTGTCCTTTTTCCATCGACAAAAGCAGTTTTGAAATCTTGGCCAGTTGGGTGGTGGGAACGGGCAATCGTTAAAAATCCAGATGAACACGGATGTCATGACCATTCATTGTTTTTTAAGTTGAGAACTTGTGATAGTGTGGCAACATGATTCCTACAGTCCCCTACAGTGGATGATGTCAGAGATTTTCTTGATTGAATGTCCTACTTTCAAAGCCAGGCTTGGTGTTTTATATGTGTGTTGCTCTTCATCATAACCTGAAATGTTCTTGATACTATGAACAACTTTTTGAAAGTTACCTGGTTTAATAGCATCTTCTAAATTGTGAATTGAAAAGTGTTCACGCAGGCACAACAACAAACGTCCAACTTCCTAAAGTTTCTGCCGCATGTATTCATACTTGGTTGGATCCTGCCCATGTCAGTTTTAGAGTGACTGGGCAAACTGCAAAATGCAGACATTGTTTCGCACCACTGAGGCAATATCATCTTCTTTCATTTTACGAATTAGTTTCCAGACTCCACTTGAGATTTTCTGAAACGATGCAGTCTGCAAAGCTGCTGCCAAACCAAATACTTTTTTTTTTTTTTTTTTTTTTTAAACCAGGTTCATTGTCTTCGTCATCATCTGGCTTTTCATGTCATCTTAGTGCCTCCAAAGCTCTTTTCAAGTGTACCGCCCTTTGCAGTACATACAGTGACCAAGTCTTCCAGCTGGAGTGCTGTTCTTTGTTTTTCTTTTGACCTTGAGGGATCCTGTTCCACTCTGTAAAACTTCACTGTTGTGTTTAAAGTTTCCCTGATTTCGCAGTTTTTCCCAGTAGACTTCTGTGTTCTTTTGACTTTTTAGGATGGTATAAAATGTCTTTGATTTCAGTATGTGTCTTTTGTGTCAACAAGTGGCGGGCAATTTTTGTTTGTGTAGTGTTATCATCCTGTATCTCCCCTGATAATTGTTTGTCCCACAGGTAGTAAAACAATTATTTTAAAAATATTAATACTAGAAAGAGCCTAATTTTAAGATGTTTTCTAATGATGAAAAACACACATTAGTTAGGCCACCAGGATACACTGCATAATTCTGCTTGGCACTAGTACCACTACATGCAAATCTAAGTTATGCTTGTTACAATTAACACTGGAATCCATTAAATATATACTTACACATAATAAGTCTGCAAGGTTGTCATTTCCAATTTATCTGAGGCAGGATTTGTGCCAGACCCATAAGCACAGTGTAAAACATTTTAATATAAACTGTATTATGGCTTTTCCAAGTTGATTAATCTTGTTTCCTGATATTGAAAGTTTTTTTTCCTCAAAACTCTACTACAACCCAAACTTCAAGCTACAGGGAACACATAGGAGATGAGTAGTCTCAGAGATTTTGTAATTAGATTACTGACCACTCTTTTTTCATGTTTGTCTGTAAGGTTGATTTGCATTGAGTCATTTCTTTGTCCTTTTTGTGACATCAGCTGTTGAGCTGCGTGGTTAAAAGACACCATAACCTATAAAGCCTTGTCAATCTGATTAACCCACTCCTGAGTGTAGTTCTGTTCTGCTCTGCATGTTTCTCTGTCTTGCTGATTAAACTCACCATAACCAAGACTGTGAGCTGCCTTTTGCCTCCTAAATTTTCAGTTTTTGCTACAACACTCTTAAATGCCTCAGTCAAAAAATATATCTAAAATAAACAAAAAATTAAATGGTAAATGATCTGCACTTATATAGCACTATTCTACCTATTGGCACTCAAAGCGCTTTACACTGCTTCTTATTCACCCATTCACACACATTCATACACAGATGGGGGAGCTGCTATGCAGCTGGCCAACACTCACCGGGAGCAACTAAGTTTGGGGTTCAGTGTCTTGCTCAAGGACACTTCGACATGTGACCAGAGGAGCCCTAAATGCAAAGCTTTTATTTTTAAAAGCCAGGGAATAAAAATTGGTTTCAAGACATATTTAAAAACTTCCACAAAAACCTTAAAATATAAAAACACATTGTAAATTAAAAACACTCACCTGTACATTTATAGCCAAGCCACCTGAAAGTAGAAACAGGTCCTACACACTGAATACACTTCTCCAAAGAGGATATTGTTGCGTACACTAGCTTGTGTCTTCGACATTTTTGGAAAAATATTATTATAAATGAATTATTTGTGCAGCACTGTTTGAAAAGACACATAGTAATTACAGTAATTTTAGGAACACTAGGATTTGTGAACACTGTGCTTGAACACCATAACACTGCAAAAACTACCAAAAAATGAAGTCAAACTGACTTGAGCACTAAAGACACTAATTTGATATGTTCAGTCAAAAGATATATGCTTTGGTTTACTATAATTTCATGAAACTATGAAACAGTTTCAGGTCACAGACTGAGATCAGAATTATGCTCAAAGATCGTGTTTTGACATTTGTCACAAACCACATCTTTCATTTTTAACAAAACGCAAAGATTTCTTTATGTCTTAACACACAGTTGTCCTACAAACCAAATTACAGTTATGGTAATATAGAATTATTTTGCGTGTGTTTTATGTATATGTGGCAGCTTTGTTGTTTTACTAACCTTGGTTCTCCAAGGCCAATAGGAGTCACCATAGGTGATTTCTTCTCCAGGATTTATGTCTCTAACAGCAAACAAGCACAGATGGGGCTTGCCTTGCACTGTTATACATTTTATCTTGGCATTTGCAGTAATGTGATCATTATTTACAATTCTACAATAAGACCCATCTTCTTAACTGCATCAATGCTATGAAAACAACCATTTAATTAATGCACATTTTCCACGTATAAAGTATTATGAAATAAACCAGCATGTCATTAGTGTTAATACTTTATACGCACCACCACAGTTTCCCATTAAATTTGAATTCAAACATGAACACCTTTAGGTGCTCATGGTACAGCCTTTGTCTATTCTCACACTCCTGTTCGGTAATCAGTTCACCTCTGCATTCACAGATAAAGTCTCCATTGATGAATTGACTAGAACTGAAGATGCCACAACCTAGTTAATACACAAATTAGAAATATGACAAAAGTTTTTGCTATTTTTTTTTTTTATTGGCCATCCTAAAAATATCAAAATATTTAAATTTACCTTTGTAGGCACTTAATTATTCAATGCTGAGACCACCTTTGTCACGTCCAGTCTGAATATAAAATTTTACCTCATCCTTTGGGTTAATCCGTCGTCTTCTTTTCATGTTTTACTACTATGGGTTAAAAGGTAAAATAGACAACACAGGATTACCATGACCAACCCCCCACAAAGAAGTATGTTTAGAATACTGTGTGTGCTGTGTGCTTTAAATACTACTGTTGGGTGGTATCATTCATGGCTAGATTTTAAATATGAGCACAACATATTAGTCTTTTCATAGCTTTCGTACAGCATTAAAATATTACAACTGTCTGTTTATCCTTATTTCTACAACAAATAAGCAGTACCCTCCAGTTAAAAATGCATTTGACTATGCCACATTTAACATCATTCATGCCTTTAAATACAAACCTGATCTGAAAACATTCCGTTAGCTCTGGTCTCTTATTCATGCATGTCCTCGAGTGAAAACAAACTTATTTTAAACTTCAACCTAACAGCTAACAATAAAAAGTACTTTCTCTGTATAATATAGCATGTCACATATCATGGATCCCTTTAAAGACCAGAACAATCCTCTAATTTACACCACCCTTCCCCCGACGTCCTCTCCCCGCTGCAGACACAAGAGTTAACGATGTAATGCGTAACGAGCAGCTTGCAATTTCAGCCGATATGTCCGACTATTTCAAGCTACAAACACGCCTTTAATCTGTAAACTATGACATGTAATATATTGTGCATACCTTAAAAAAAAAAACTTGAGCAGCAAAAAGTAATTACCCTCAGTCCTCTACATCTTGTTGCTTCTTCCAACACAAAGTCTACCTAAACGTAAGCTGGAGCTCAAAGGGGTCCTTTGTTGCTTATTTTTCCAGCTACCCTACAGCCAGTAATAATACGTTATTGCACGAACCTGAGATATAAATGCAACTGTTGCCTTTTAATTTTCTTTTAGGCTAAAAAACCAAACTAACTTTTTAAGGTCAAACAGTTATAAGCTTGTGCATGTGGTCGCCTATTAATCGTAAAAAGAATGAGTAACTCGTCTATACAAATATTTAATGTTTAAACAAAGCATGAACCCTTAGCTCTAGAGGATTAATCGTTTATGCAGTATATCCATTGAGGCACATGCCACCATGCAGAGACATTTAATCTATAAAATGGCGTGTGTGGGCCGGCCTTGGAGTTGACCTCAAGAAGGTACCGCCCACAGGCCAAAAAGCAGCCAATCACAAGAAGGCCCGTAAAATCCGTTCTGTGTGTCCAAAATGTGTGTCAAAGTGTAATCTAGCCATGATCGCTAGTAGGCGCAGACATAAAATCAGGTCAAGTGTAAATAAGGACATTTGAGGAAAAAGTTGAAAAACTGTTAATTAAAGACCCTAACAAATGTAATAAAAGTCAAGGGATTATCTGCCCTTAGCCTATCTTCCACTACTCTTTTCCACAACTTCATTGTTTGGCTCATCAGCTTTATTTCTTTGTAGTTGCCACATCTCCCTTGTTATTAAAAATTGACACCAGTACACTTCTCCAGTCCTCAGCATCCTCTCACTCTCCAAGATCTTGTTAAACAAACTAGTCAGAAACTCTACAGCCACCTCTCCTAGACACTTCCATACCTCCACAGGTTTGTCATCAGGACCAACTCTTCCGTGAAGACTATACAGCATTCTTCCTTTTTCAACTTCCAACACTTCATCCTCTGTTCTGCTTTTGTCCTCGTCATCTTCCTCACTACCAGCATCATTTTACACACCACCATCCTGAGTTTTCTGGCTACACTCTCCCCTACCAACACTTTACCAACTTTACCAACACTCCCCTACCAACACTTTACAGTCACCTCTTTTCATCGATCTCTTTCAGATTACAACGTCTACACAAAATGTAGTCCACCTGAGTGCTTCTACCTCCGCTCTTATATGTCACACTATGCTCCTGCCTCTTCTGGAATAAAGTGTTCACTACAGCCATTTCCATCCTCTTTGCAAAGTCTACCACCATCTGTCCTTCTGCCTTCCTGTCCTGAAGACCAAACCTGCCCATCACATTCTCATCACCTGTGTTGCCTTTACCTACATGCCCATTGAAAACTGCTCCAATAGCCACTCTTTGAAATCCGGGGATGCTCTGCATCACTTCATCTAACTCACTCCAGAATTTCTCCTTCTCTTCTAACTGACATCCTACCTGTGGGGCATAACCACTAACAACATTGAACATCATGCCTTCAATTTCCAGCTTCAGACTCATCAAACTGTCTCATCAACCTAGAACATTCCTCACAAACTCCTGTTTCAGTATAACTCCTACTCCATTTCTCTTCCTATCTGACCCATGGTAGAACAACTTGAACCCTGCTCCTAAGCTTCTAGCCTTGCTACCTTTCCACCATCCTTCTCTGCCATAGTCCCAACATTCAAAGTCCCTACTGTCAGTCCTACATTCTTAGCTTTCATCTTCTCTCTCTGCCTACAAACACACCTTCCTCCTCTCCTGTCATGTTCGATTCATATCTTCACCGGTGATACAAACATCAACTGTGCACGTTCCTGTCCAGTTCTGGGATACAGTCTGTTGCAGTTTTCCTCCGCAGATTTAGCACTTGTCTTTCAAAGCATGTGTTTTACTTGACCAGTTTACTGTGGCGCAAGAAGTCTCATTTTGTCTTCCACGGTGTTGTTCTCACTGTTGCTTTCCTCCTTCACTACTTGAGGTCTCAGAGTGCAGGCAAGCCCAATCACACTAATCCTCCTTATCACTGGGAGACCCTCAAGTGTGAATGAATTAGTGAGTGTTCTCCTCTGACTGGCTGCCTGAAGGCTCCTGCTCTCCGGTGAGCTTCATGCACAGTCGGGGAGAGGTTGTCCACAGGCTTTGGCCCCTTCCTGCAGTGCGGGGTGTGTATCTATGTCCTTCACTGCTGTGTGGTTGGTGTGTGTCAATTGGAAGGGTTCGTTCAACTTCCTAGATATCCTTTAGTTAGAATAGGAAGAATATCCTTCACCTGCTAATATATTTGAAACAAAGCAGAAGACCAGATCTGGCAACACTGCAACCTTGCCCTGCCAAGACACCTTGAAGGTTTGTTCTTATAGTGAGGACCAGAGCCAGCTGAGAGCTGTAGAAATGATGGCCAGTTCAGAGAGTGCAGACAGGAGGAACTGGTGGTTTAAGGTGTCAAAGGCTGCAGAGAAAGTAGAGCTCTGGAACATTAGAAAACCACACTTTGGGAAGATACTCAATCTGGTAACAAGGTGCTAATGTGTTCAGTTTAGCAGTAGGTTCTTTATTAAGTAAGGATCTCCAGATGCCTATATCAGTATCAGATCCAATTCTTTCCTTGTATCTTTATCTTTAGAATGCACATACAGTACTGTATTTCTTGAGCTGATTGAAAGAAAAAACAGTGATGTGACCACCTTTACAGGAATAATTTGTATGAAGACTTTCAGTCAGGATTTAGAGTTCATCATAGTACAGAAACAGCACTGGTAAAAGTCACAAACGATCTTCTCATGGCCTCAGATAATGGACTCGTCTCTATACTTGTTCTGTTAGATCTTAGTGCTGCATTCGATACAATTGATCATAACATTTTATTACAGAAACTGGAACATGAAATTGGGATTAAAGGAACAGCACTAGTTTGGTTTAAATCTTATCTGATAGATTTCAATTTGTTCATGTTAATGATGAATCCTCCATCCACACAAAGGTTAGCTATGGAGTTCCACAAGGCTCTGTGTTAGGACCAATACTTTTTACTTTATATATGTCTCCTTTACGCAACATTATTAGAAAACACTCCATAGATTTCAACTGCTATGCTGATGATACCCAGCTATATTTATCTATGGAACCAGATAAAAATAATTAGTTAATTAAGCTTCAAGCCTACAAGACATAAAGTTCTAAACTGAAGTCATAGTATTTGGGCCCAAAAATCTCAGAAATATGATGTCCAACCATATCGTTACTCTAGATGGCCTAAGTCTGGTCTCCAGTACTACTGCAAGGTACCTTGGAGTTATTTTTGACCACGATTTTTCCTTTACCTCACATATAAAACAAATGTCTAGAGCAGCCTTCTTTCACCTACGGAACATTGCCAAAATTAGGAGCATCCTGTCTCAAAGTCATGCCGAAAAACTGGTCCATGCATTTGTTACCTCTAGGTTGGACTAGTGTAATCCCTACTTTCAGGATGCCCCAGTAACTCCCTAAAGAGCCTGCAATTAATCCAAAATGCTGCAGAAAGAGTGCTGACTGGAATTAGCAAGAGAGATCATATTTCATCTTCACTAGCTTCTCTCCATTGGCTTCCCATTAAATCTATAATAGAATTTAAAACTCTGCTTCTAACATATAAAGCTCTGAATGGTCAGGTTCCATCATATATTGAAGACCTCTTAGCACCATATCATCCCAGTAGACCACTTTGCTCTCAGAATGCAGGGCTACTTGTGGTTCCCAGAATTTCCAAAGGTAGAATGGGAGGTAGAGCCTTTAGCTATCAAGCTCCTCTTCTGTGGAACCAGCATCCAGTTCAGATTTGGGAAGCAGACACCCTCTGTACTTTTAAGTCTAAGCTTAAAACATTCCTCTTTAATAAAGCTTATAGTTATATTTTTGCTGCTATAGGCTTAGACTGCTGGGTGACCCACCCTCCGATGCACTGAGCTCCTTTCCTCCTCTTGACCCTCTCTCCTCTCCTCTCACCCCACAATTGTCACCACTGTATGCCATTAACTTTGTGTGTTTTCTCGCGTAGTTGTCTTTGTCCTTCGCTGTCCCCCTCTCTGTCCCTTTCTCCAGTTGTCCCGGGCTTTGAAGCTGTGTGTCTTCCAATTCAATTCAATTCAATTCAACTTTATTTATATAGCGCCAATTCACAACAAAGTCATCTCAGGGCACTTTACAGAATAAAGTCAAGATTATAAAGATATATAAAGAGAACCCAACAATTCCCCCGGGAGCAAGCCATAGGCAACAGTGGAGAGGAAAAACTCCCTTTAACGGAAGAAACCTCCAGCAGAACCAGGCTCAGGGTGGACAGCCATCTGCCTCGACCGGTTGGGGTGAGTGGAAAGGGGAGAGAGAAAAGAACAGAGCAACAAAAGCAACAACAAAACATCTGGCAGATTGGTAGGATCAGTAGCTTCACGCTGGAAGACACACAGCTTCAAAGCCGGGGGACACCTGCAGAAAGGGACAGAGAGAAGGGGACAGAGGAGGACAAAGACAACTACGGGAGAGAACACACAGAGTTAATGACATACAGTGGTGACAATTGCTGGATGAGAGGAGAGGAGAGATGGTCAAGAGGAGGAAAGGAGCTCAGTGCATTGGGGGGTGGGTCCCCCAGCAGTCTAAGCCTATGGCAGCATAACTATAACTAACTATATGCTTTATTAAAAAGGAAGGTTTTAAGCCTAGACTTAAAAGTAGAGAGAGTGTCTGCTTCCCGAATCTGAACTGGGAGCTGGTTCCACAGGAGAGGAGCTTGATAGCTAAAGGCTCTACCTCCCATTCTACTTTTGGAAATTCTGGGAACCACAAGTAGGCCTGCATTCTGAGAGCGAAGTGGTCTACTGGGATGATATGGTGCTATGAGGTCTTCTAAATATGATGGAGCCTGACCATTCAGAGCTTTATATGTAAGAAGCAGGGTTTTAAATTCTATTCTACATTTAATGGGAAGCCAATGGAGAGAAGCTAGTGAAGGTGAAATATGATCTCTCTTGCTAGTTCCAGTCAGCACTCTTGCTGCAGCATTTTGGATTAATTGCAGGCTCTTTAGGGAGTTACTGGGGCATCCTGAAAGTAGGGAATTACAGTAGCCCAACCTAGAGGTAACAAATGCATGGGCCAGTTTTTCGGCATGACTTTGAGACAGGATGCTCCTAATTTTGGCAATGTTCCGTAGGTGGAAGAAGGCTGTTCTAGAGATTTGTTTTATATGTGAGTTAAAGGATAGATCCTGATCAAAAATAACTCCAAGGTTCCTTGCAGTAGTACTGGAGGCCAGACTTATGCCATCTAGTGTGACAATATGGTTGGACATCATATCTCTGAGATTTTTGGGCCCAAATACTATGACTTCAGTTTTGTCTGAGTTTAAAAGTAAAAAATTGTGGGACATCCAGGCCTTTATGTCTTGTAGGCATGCTTGAAGCTTTATTAACTGATTATTTTCATCTGGTTCCATAGATAAATATAGCTGGGTATCATCAGCATAACATTAGAAATTTATGGAATGTTTTCTAATAATGTTGCCTAAAGGAGACATATACTCATCATTAACATGAACAAATTGAAATCTATCAGATAGATAAGATTTAAACCAACCTAGTGCAGTTCCTGTAATTCCATTTTCATGTTCCAGTCTCTGTAATAAAATGTTATGATCAATGGTATCAAATGCAGCACTAAGATCTAACAGAACAAGTATAGAGATGAGTCTAGTATCTGAGGCCATGAGAAGATCGTTGGTGACTTTTACCAGTGCTGTTTCTGTACTATGATGAACTCTAAATCCTGACTGAAAGTCTTCATACAAATTATTCCTATGAAGGTGATCACATAATTGTTTTGCGACTACTTTTTCAATTATTTTAGAAATAAAGGGGAGATTAGATATTGGTCTGTAATTGGCTAAAACACCTGGGTCAAGACAGGGTTTTTTAAGTAATGGTTTAATTACAGCTACCTTATAGGCCTGTGGTACATAGCCTGTTTCTAAAGATAGATTTATGATATCTAATATGAATGTATCTATTAAGGGTAAAGCTTCCTTGAGCAGCTTAGTTGGAATAGGGTCTAGCAGACAGGTTGTTGGTTTAGATGAGGTAATAATTGAAGTTAGCTCAGAGAGATCTATGGGTAAAAAGCAGTCTAACAGGGAGTGGGGCCTTATCGATGACTCTAGCACTGTTGAACATGAAGATCTATCTGTAATTTTTGGGGGGAGGATCTGGTGAATTCGTTCTCTAATAGCTAAAATTTTATTCATAAAGAAGCTCATGAAGTCATTGCTGCTCAAGGTTAAGGGAATAGTAGGCTCAACAGAACTATGGCTCTTAGTCAGCCTGGCTACAGTGCTGAACAGAAACCGGGGGTTGTTCTTATTTTCTTCTATTAATGATGAATAATATGCTGTTCTGGCATCACTGAGAGCTTTTTTGTACATTTTTAAACTATTTTTCCAGGCTAAATGAGATTCTTCTAACTTTCTGGAACGCCACTTCCTTTCTAACTTTCGTGTTTCCTGTTTTAAGTTGCGTGTTTGTGAACTATACCATGGAGATCGCCTCTGCTGGTTTACTGCCTTCTTTTTTAGAGGGACAACACTATCGAGTATTGTACGTAGTGAGGCTGCAGAATTGTCAACAAGATAATCTACTTGTGCAGGAGTAACATTAAGGAGACTACTTTCCATTGTATTAACATATGGTGAAGCAAATGATGAAGAAATAATTTCTTTAAATTTGTTGACAGCTTTTTCACTTAAGCATCTGCTATAGTGGAATTTTTCCCTACCTGCTATATAGTCTGTTATTGTAAATTCAAATGTTATTAAAAAATGGTCAGACAGAAGAGAGTCGTGAGGAAATATGGTTAAATTATCCGCTTCAATTCCATACGTAAGGACAAGGTCTAACGTGTGACTAAAACAGTGAGTGGGTTTATTTACATTTTGGGAAAAACCAATTGAATCTAATAATGAATTAAACGCAGTGCTCAGGCAGTTACTGTCAGCATCTACATGGATGTTAAAGTCACCCACTATAATGACTTTATCTGTACTAAGCACTAAATCAGATAGAAAATCAGAAAATTCAATCAAAAACTCTGAATAAGGGACTGGAGGACGGTACACGATAACAAATAATAGTGGTTTTTGAGTTTTCCAGTTTGGGTGTGAAAGGCTAAGAGTAAGGCTCTCAAATGAGTTATAACTATGTTTAGGTCTAGGAATTATTGATAAGCTACAATGGAAGATTGCTGCAACTCCTCCACCTCGGCCTGTGCTTCTAGGAACATGGTAATTAATATGACTCATTTAGACTGACATATTCTTCCTGCTGCAACCAAGTTTCAGTGAGACAGAATAAATCGAATTGATGATCACTTATTAAGTCATTTACTAACAGAGATTTAGAAGCGAGAGATCTGATATTTAATAATCCACATTTAATAGTTTTGGGGTTTTGTTCTGTAAGAGGAGTAGTCTTAACTTTTATTAGGTTATTATGATTAACTCCTCTTGTTGTCATATTTACTTTATGTAATTTAGGTCGGGGAACAGACACAGTCTCTATAGGTATGTTGGAGTTGTGGGGGGGTGACGGTTGTAAGGACACTGCAGAGAGGCGTGTAGGACTGGATCTCTGCATCCTAGGCTCAACTCTGGATTGTCATACTTTTGGTTGTTTAATAAAACCAGCCATATTTCTGGATAAGAAAGCTGCACCATCTAAAGTAGGATGGATGCCATCTCTCCTAATCAGCCTAGGTTTTCCCCAAAAACGTTTCCAATTGTCTATGTAGCCCACATCATTTGCTGGACACCACCTAGACAGCCAGCGGTTGAATGACGACATGCGGGTGTACATGTCGTCACTGGTCAGATTTGGCAGGGGACCAGAGAAAATTACGGAGTCCGACATTGTTTTGGCAAAGTTACACACCGATTCAACGTTCATTTTAGTGACCTCCGATTTGCGTAATCGGGCGTCATTAACTCCCACGTGAATAATAATATTACTGTATTTACGTTTATCCTTAGCCAGGAGTTTCAAATATGATTCAACGTCGCCCGCTCTGGCCCCAGGAAGACATTTGACTACGGCCGCTGGAGTCTCTAACTTCACGTTTCTGACTATGGAGCTGCCAATTACCAGAGTTGGTTTCTCAGCGGGTGTGTCGCTGAGTGGGGAAAATCGATTAGAAACATGAACCGACTGGTGGTGAACCTCGGGCGTCTGTTTAGCATTAGATCTCTTACGAACCGTCACCCAGCCGGACTGGCTTCCCGGCTGCTCGGGAACTGCCGGGGGACAGCTAGCAGGGGCTACGCTAGGTCGGCCCGCACCAGCTACCGGGGCCTGACTAGCTGAGTTGTTTTCCATGGTGCGGAGCCGTGCTTCCAATTCCGTGAGCCTCGCCTCCAAAGCTGCAAAAACCTTACACTTATTACATATACCATTATCACTAAAGGAGGCAGAGGAAAAACTGAACATAAGACACACCGAGCAAGTGAGAGAAGGAGAAACAGAGGGAGACAGAGAAGCCATTGCTAATGGATAACCGCTAAGCTAATGAAGCTAATATAAGATAAATGTGGAATTTGTAAACTTTAGCTGGTTATGTTTTGCAAAAGCAGGTGCTTGTGTAATACAAGCGTATGTTACGACTAAGTATTAATTCTTGTGCGAAGAAACCACTTATTTAAGTAAAAATAACAGCTACAATTAATCAGTAAACAATCCTTCGGTAGAAACCCAAGAGTGTGCAGAAACAGGAAGTGACGCGATACGCTTACCGCACGAGCAGCCAATCCACCAGTCAACTCAAAGAGTTGTCATCACGAAGACTCCATCACCAGTGTGCAGCTACTGGACCTACCAACCTGCCAGATGCTTTTGTCGCTTTTTGTTGCTCTTTTCTTTTCTCTCTTCACTTTCCACTCACCCCAACCAGTCAAGGCAGATGGCCGTCCACCCTGAGCCTGGTTTGGCTGGAGTTTTCTTCAGTTAAAGGGAGTTTTTCCTCTCCACTGTGGCCTATGGCTTGCTCCATATGGAATTGTTGGGTTCTCTCTGTACATCTTTATACTCTTGACTTTGTTCTGTAAAATGGTCTGAGATGACTTTGTTGTGAATTGGCGCTATATAAATAAAGTTGAATTAAATTGAATTGAATGAATGATCATAAAATTATATATTGCCTGATTATGTATTAAAGTGCTCAACAGAATCCCAAGATATATAATAAAGCTGCAATTGTCATAATTTAGGTGTTGCAAACAGGATGGAGGACCCAAAGCAGAAAAACAGGCAGGCAAGTTGAATACAGTCACTGTCTTGGAAGTAATGACAATACACTTACAGCCTATAGCTTCAAGCAGAGTTGCCAGATAATCAGCTGATTTACAGGATTGGAACGAGAACAACGTAAACACAGGCAGATACTAAATATGAGACCTTTGATGTTATTGCTCTTTACACATTGAAAACTCCTAATTATGACACTAATATGTAATGAGCACAGCATTTAAAACCTCCAGACTGAAATGACATTGATTTTGTGCTTTGGAAGATATGATATAAATTTTTCACATAACTCATAACACATTTTGGCTGCATGGGGAAATAAATTGGTCTGCACTGAACTGAGCCATATTAGTGATGCATTTTATTTTCCTGCATGCCCCGGGTTCTCTGTGGCCAATAGTCAACACATAATGCATCAGGTGAGAGATCATTAACAAGACCATTACCTCCCTGTTTCTTTGGCAGACAGTGGATGGGAATCACATTTTCTATTATAAATGGAGCCAGCAACTGATCTGGGGTAAATTTCTGCTCCATAATATACGGTATTTCTCTCTCTTCCCCACCCTGGCATTAGCTCTTTCTGCCGCTCTTGCTCTTTATCTCCTCAGTGACGTGTCTGCTGTGTATCTGTTCTATTTCCTAGGTCCAATTTTAATTTCCTATTCACTGTCAGGTGCAGGCCATCTCAGTGGTAAAAAGGAGGAGACCCACAGCACAACTATTTGATATTTTCTCAGGCCTCATCCAACTCTTCTGTTACCTCATAGTGAAATGTGTGGTACTGGCCTCTATTTACAGTAGATATTGTGTGCGTATGTTTTATGATCTCTTAGATTTTTCCTCTATCAGTCTTTATGAGTTTTATCAGTCTTTATTATTATTATTTAACTCAATAGTTTTCAGCCTGTGCCTCCAGGGGTCACCAAAGCAGAAAATATTCCTCACGTCAATTTGGCATGGGTTTTTATGCCGGATACCCTTCATGCTCCTGATATATTGTTACACTTGCTTTTTTTTAGTTGGTTAGTTTGCACCTTTGAATTTTAGTATCCAAGGTTCTGTTCCCACACAGCTTTTGACATATTGTGTTATCATGCTTCTGTTGTTCCCTATTTGTGCACCCCCTTGGTTTGAAATTATGTTCTAAGGTTTGGTTGCTCACTGTAAACACACCCTTTTCATTATATTCACACTTGCTAGTTTCCTGTTAGTCCCTTATGTATCTAAACTCCAATCCAAATTCACTCCCAGATACTCCTGCTACATGTGTTTTACATTGGACTCCACCTACCAGTTTTTTCTCCCGCATATCTCTCCCCTCGGCACTGATTTTGTATTTTACTTTTAGTTAGTGTTATCCTTCAGTTTTCTTGCTAATATTATGTTTCATTGACCCCTGTGTATTCTTGTCAGTTTTTAGTTCCTCCATTTCATGTTGGGTCTTAGTATAAATTTGTGTTTAGCCCTTATTTAATTTCTCATCAGCTGATTTATTTCCCCTAATTCACATTGTCCTGTTCACATTCGGCTTCCTAATATCCCCCTGCCCTGGTTATGTAAAGTCACTTCGTTTGGTTTTGTCTTTCTGGATCTTATCTTCCCGTTGTAATTTTTTTTTAAGTTATCCTTGTCCTGAGTTATATTGTTCCTACTCAATAAACCCCATTCACCCTTACGAGCTTTCTATTTACTAGTGTCCACCCTCATACACCAATCCGCAGTCAGCAGTCTACCTACACCTGAAGGACAAGCACTCGTTTGAGGATGACAATGTACACATTTTGGACAGAGAAGACAGATGGTATGAGAGAGGAGTGAAGTCATTTATGTTCACTTGGAGAGTCCTTCTCACAAACAACCTCTGTTGTGTACGTTGTCATCCTCAAACTAGGCACAACCTCTCCCATTTTTCATGCTGCCCTTTCATCCATCCCCAGGGACACACCTAACGACCCCCATCTAAGGGGATTGGGGTGTTCCCACCTCCAACCTAAATGAGCCTATTCAGACCAGGTGTGGAACAAAGCTTACTCTGGAGGATATAACTGGGCTCCTGTTTTCCTCAGTCTGAAGAAGCTGCTTGGACGAGTAGTGAAACATTTCTAACCAAGAAGAAAGAAGTCCAATTGTGACATGACTCAGTCTTGGGAGAACAACAAGTAACTGTTTTCACTGTCCCATTTATTTAAGTAGCCCCATGATTCAGTAATACTGAGTGAATTATAACATTTTATTTACCCAGATGTTGTTATCTAAATCTCTACAAAAAGGCCAGATTGTTACGGCTGCAGAGCTGCTCTGTGTTGCCATGGTGATATTCACTATCACTCCCCTCCTTTCTGATATCCCTCTTTCTCTCTAATCAGCACCAACTCCCCACACCTGTTGCCTCCCATTTATATGCCCCGGTTACCTGGTTCGGTTACCAGCTCCTCTCTTCCAAATTGTCTTCCTGCTTTCTGTGAGAGCAGTTGCCTGTTTTCTGTATCACCCTTTTGTCTGACCACTGGACCAGAGTGTTTCTCCAAGGAACTCCTGATCTGTCTGCCTGCAATTTTGGTGTAACTTTTTACTGAACTTTACTTATGTGGGTTTTTGGGATTACCCGTTTGTAAGGAATTTTGCAAGACTGAATACTGTACTGTTTCATCTGAGTTTATCACCTTGACACTTTTAGTTTATACATTGTGTTCTTTTGCTACTTAGAACTTTTAGTTGTTACTTTGTTTGGTCTGTGTTATGTCTTGATATTTTCAGCTGCCTTTTGTTCTCCTCGTTTTCCCCATCCTCCCACCTCTGCTGGCTACTCATCTGTGGTACGACTATACTACAGAGATGTCTTCACTATCCCATCCTCCTGTAAGAACCGTCATTATATTTATCTACACTGAGTTTTTAATGGTAAATGGTCTGCACTTATATAGCGCTTTTCTACATATTGGCACTCAAAGCCCTTTACACTGCTTGTCATTCACCCATTCACACTCACAATCACACAGACGAATGGGGGAGCTGCTCTGCAGCTTGTCAACACTCACCACGAGCAACTAAGTTGGGGTTCAGTGTCTTGTTCAAGAACACTTAAACATGTGACTGGAGGAGCCGGGGATCAAACCAGTAACTGGGGGCTTGGTGGTCGGTCTCTCTTTCGAGTGGATTATAAGGGAGTGGTGCGGAGTATGCTTCAAGATGAGTGGATCTCTCTTTTCGTGTGTGTGTGAGATCTTCCTATAGTTTTTCTTGCTTTTTGTAGGTGGGGTGGTTTGTGTCTTTGTAGCGTGGCTACCTACCTGATTGTACCCGGTTGTACAGCCAGTTCTGGTGTTTGAAAAGCTAACATGCCGACATGCAGTCAAACTTGTGCCGGCTGTTAGCTGTAAAGTGTAAGAGGCAAGTTAGCAATGTGGTAGGTTATGGGAGTGTGAAGTGGGGTGTGGTTTAATTGTCATTCTTAGATAGTACAGCAAAAGTTAATGATGGAGTCAATTCTGGTGTAGTGATTAAAGACTTGCCGTTACTTAAACATGTAGTGTGTCACAGAAGGCAGGTTTTTATGCTTTTAAAAGACAATGCAATTGATCTAAATTTGTCCAATTTCAAGATCAATTGTTTTAATTACATGGTTTTTGCTACATCAGACAACAAAGCATTTCGGTAGTGGGATGGAGGGGCATTTGATCCTCCATTCTGTTCTGCCCAGAAAAGGTTCTGAAAGAGAAGGTGGGTGAACGCTTAGCACTGGCTGCCTTTGGGACTGCTACTGCAGGCCCCAGCAACATTACAACATCATTGTAGCAACGGCCCCAGTGAGAATCCTGCTTGCTTGGATTTGGCCACTAGCAGCGATTCAGTTACTGACTCCAAGTACAAAAAGACAACTGTCAGAAATGATCATCAACATATGGAGAAGAGCAAGCTGAGGTAGCAACAGATAAATGGTCTTGCTATGAATAAAGCTTAAGGGATAAAAGTGAAGCGATAACCATGAAAAACAGAAAAAATCAGCCTGAGGACAACTCGGTGTGTGTTGCTTTTGTTGGTAATGAAACTGTCTACTGCTAAGGCCTTTAAAGGAAACAAAGTTGATAAAAACACGATGGAAACTGAGTGAGCTCATGTTTACACAGGAGGATGAACACCGGGGTTATTACTTAGCTGAGATTAGAAAGGTCTTGCAAGACACAAGGACTGGTAAAAGTAGAGGATTACCTCCCAAATCTCAAACTCTTTGATTCAGCCAGACCCCTGACAAAAACCTCACCAGTGTTTGGAGATGAAGGGTTAACAGAACAAGAAATGTGTCGCATCAGGAAACTGATAAAAATTCAAATTGTTAAAGACTATGTCTAAGCAGGTCTTTGTCCTCTTTCTTTCTTTTCTGGTTGGCGTTCTTCTCATTGGCGTTTTCCTTAAGTACTCTTGCCCTATGTGTGAGTTTAAAGTAGGCACAATTAATTTGAATGGACCAATAGATGAAGGTAAAAGCATCTCTTTTCAACTTGATTGACCTTTAAAAAGTTTAGTGTGTTAATGGTCGAATAAACACACATGCAGGCAATGAAAGTCAGTGGAGAAAAGAGTGGGGTGGGGATATTAGCTACAGGTCTGGTTGTGGTGGTGGAGTTGGGATTATTTTTCCTAGAAGCATTCTACCCTCTTTTGTGCGAAACAGAGGAAATGATCAAGGGCAATGTTCCCTCCAATTTTTCATTTGTCTGAGCAAACACACAAACTCCCTGAGCTGGAACTCCTGCTGTGCACTGGTGACACTGTCCTACTGTGGCCTGGGAGAGTCTTGTAACCCTTTGTCTGCAAAATACAGTACATAATGACACACTTATTTGCATTTCTACTACTCATAAACTTGTGACAGTATTTAATGATCAATATCCATAAATGCAAATTATGAATAAATGACAATTGATGCGCACAAATCTTATTGAGAACTTAAATTTCACCTTATTTTTTCGTCAGGTCACTTCACTTAAACTTTACCTCTGTCAAGTATTGGGAACGCAATTTTTCAAATCTTTGTTCTTGCAAGGCAGTGCCCTTCCACCACAGTCAGGTTGTGTCTTTGAAAAAGCAGCTCACCCAAAACATCGCCCAGAGCAGTGATAGTAACCTCGAACTTTGAATTGGTCAGTTTTTTGTAACAGTAATTTGCAACTGTATCTCTGTTATCACTAGATTCTCTGTTGCAGTATTCTTTCAGAAAGGTGTAAGTCCTCAGAACAGCATTCACAGCTTGGTCCCGCGACAGCCATCACACTACGTTCAGAAGCCTGAATGACAATTTATCCTCCTCAAGAATCTTTGATAGTTCTTCAAATTTCCCCCTCTTTACAATGGATCTAGAGAAAGTGGAATAAACCGTTCTAAGAAGAGTTTCCACATCTAGCATCAAAGGTACATCTTTTCATGCATCAATAATGCCCAAGTCCTCTTTATGGGTCACACAGTGTTGTTCAGTTAGGTGTGGTATTTGCCGCTTTAATAAAGCTGCATCTCCGTTGTGCTTTCCCAGCATTACTGAGGCACCATCGGAGGTCAGCATCACCACTCTCTGCATGTGTAGTTCATGCTTAGTGTAAAGCTGAGTTGTTGCCTGCACAATATCCTGAGCGGTGCATGCTGTCAGCTGGATGATACTCTTTACAACTTTACAGACTCAAAGGCATAATTTTTGCTTCGCCAGCTTTCTGGAATACTAACCTACTTTTCCATGTGATTGCGAATTTGTTGAACCAACAGCATAGAGTCATTTATGTTGATGGCTAATAGAATATTGTCGATGAGGACTTTAACTTGCTCGAGGTTGAATTTCTTTACGAGTGACAGCTCGTTCCTCTTCTCTCGGTTTTTAGCGCTCTCCCCCAACAATGTACCAATCCCCATCTTACAATTTCAACTGCTTTCAAATGACTTTTGTGCTGAATGTGACGCTGGATGTAGTCCAGCTTCCATTCTGTCCACACTTTTCCTTCTGAATACATTCTTGTTATTTTGGCTTCGCAACACTTTTTGCAGAGCAGACCTTTCTCGGTCAAAAAACAAAAAATCTCGCCCAGTTTCACCATTATAAAATAATTTCATTTTTTTCTTACCTTACCTCAATGATGGGATGTGCCACTTCCCTTTCATTTTAACATTATTATTATTAAGGATCAACATAAGCAGCACTTGGCATCATTGGCGTGTCTTCGCTCCATATTGGCCAAACATGTTTGCTAGCGGAAACAGCGGTGCCGGCATATAAGGACACTGTCATACCCTGTCAATGACGTTGATTTTGCTGAATAAATACTGTGACTTGCATCATTGGCTGGAGCGGCCGGTCACATTGCAAAATAGCACAGAATAATTTGTTATGTGTTTATATTGAGGTTGGATTTTTTTTTTTTGTGCCGAGCAGATTTTCTGTGTGCGAAGACCGTTTCAGCAGTGCACAATTGTGCACACGCAGCTTAGAGGAAACCCTGATCAAGAGTAATTTAATAAAAGCTCATATAAAACTATATATAAAAAAAAAAAGCAAAAGCTTTTTTTCTTAATGTGTATGTTCCAACTGATAGGGTAAAGAGAATGTACTAACCTTATTGTGATACTGACAGAGCAACAGTCATGAGTATGTTTTCCTGGCAGGTGGTTATTAACTGCCCTGAGGACCCCATTTTAGACAGAAATCACCGGGAGCTGCTTCATCACACAGCTGCTGCTAACAGAAGCACATGAGTTGAATGACAGTACTGACTGACTTGGAGTCATATTAAAGCTAACATTCTATCATTGTCCAGAATGCAACCGCAAGGGGGCACAAGCCAGTGTCTTCTTGTGCCAGTCCCAAGTCTGGATAAATGCAGAGGGTTGTGGCAGGAAGGGCATCCGACGGAAAACACATGCCAAATCAAACATGCGAATCGTGACAAAGACTTCCATACCGGATCGGTCGGGGCCCGGGTTAACAACGACCGCCACCGGTGCTGTTGACCTACAGGGTACCGGTGGAAATTGGACTACTGTTGGTCGAAGACGAAGGAGTATCAGACAGGTTGATGAGTCTGAAGCTGGAAGTTGAAGGGGTGATGTTCAATGTTGTGAGTGGTTATGCCCCACAGGTAGGATGTAAGTTAGAAGAGAAGGAGAAATTCTGGAGTGAGTTAGATGAAGTGATGCAGAGCATCCCCAGAGGTGAGAGAGTTGTCATTGGTGCAGATTTCAATGGGCATGTAGGTGAAGGGAACAGAGGTGATGAGACTGTTATGGGCAGGTTTGGTGTTCAGGACAGGAACGCAGAAGGACAGATGGTGGTTGACTTTGCAAAGAGGATGGAAATGGCTGTAGTAAACACTTTCTTTCAGAAGAGGCAGGAACATAGGGTGACGTACAAGAGCGGAGGGAGAAGCACTCAGGTAGACTACATCTTATGTAGACGTTGTAATCTGAAAGAGATCAGTGACTGTAAAGCATTGGTAGTGGAGAGTGTAGCCAGACAACACAGGATGGTGGTGTGTAAAATGATGCTGGTGGTGAGGAAGATAAGGAGGACTAAGGCAGAGCAGAGGACGAAGTGGTGGAAGTTGAAAAAGGAAGAATGTCGTTTAGTTTTCAGGGAGGAGCTGAGACAGACTCTGGGTGGTTTGGAGGTTCTTCCAGATGACTGGACTACTACAGCTAATTTGATCAGGGAGACAGGTAGGAGGGTACTCGGTGTGTCATCTGGAAAGAGGAAAGCGGACAAGGAGACTTGGTGGTGGAACGAGGCAGTTCAGGAGTGTATACAGAGAAAGAGGTTAGCTAAGAAGAAGTGGGACACTGAGAGGACTGAAGAGAGTAGACAGGAGTACAGGAAGATACAGCGTAAGGTGAAGATAGAGGTGGCAAAGGCCAAACAAAGAGCATATGAGGACTTGTATGCTAGGAAGTAGCAAAGATTAGTAAGAGTGAAGTGAGGAGGGCGTTGAAGAGGATGAAGAGCGGAAAGGCAGTTGGTCCTGATGACATACCTGTGGAGGTATGGAAGTGTCTAGGAGAGGTGGCAGTAGAGTTTTTGACTAGTTTGTTTAACAAGATCTTGGAGAGTGAGAGGATGCCAGAGGACTGGAGGAAAAGTGTACTGGTACCAATTTTTAAGAACAAGGGAGATGTGCAGAGCTGTGGCAACTACAGAGGAATAAAGCTGATGAGGGAAAGAGTAGTGGAAGCTCGGCTAAGGGCAGAGGTGAACATTTGTGAGCAGCAATATGGTTTCATGCCTAGAAAGAGTCCAACAGATGCAGTATTTGCTTTGAGGATGCTGATGGAGAAGTACAGAGAAGGTCATAGGGAGTTGCATTGTGTCTTCGTAGATTTAGAAAAAGCGTATGACAGGGTGCCGAGAGAGGAGCTGTGGTATTGTATGAGGACGTCTGGAGTGGCAGAGAAGTATGTTAGAGTGGTGCAGGACATGTATGAGAGCTGTAAGACAGTGGTGAGGTGCTGTAGGTGTGACAGAGAAGTTCAAGGTGGAGGTGGGTCTGCATCAAGGATCGGCTTTGAGCCCCTTCTTGTTTGCTCTGGTGATGGACAGACTGACAGATGAGGTTAGACAAGAATCTCCCTGGACTATGATGTTTGCAGATGACATTGTTATTTGTAGTGAGAGCAGGGAGCAGGTGGAGCAAAATCTAGAAAAGTGGAGGTCTGCTCTGGAAAACAGAGGAATGAAGCTTAGCTGCAGCAAGACAGAATACATGTGTCAATGAGAGGGACCCAGGTGGAACGGTGAGGTTACAGGGAGCAGAGGTGAAGAAGGTGCAGGACTTTAAGTATTTAGGGTCAACGGTTCAGAGCAACGGAGAGTGTGGAAAAGAGGTGAAGAGGCGAGTGCAGGCAGGTTGGAACGGGTGGAGAAAAGTGTCAGGTGTGTTGTGTGATAAAAGAGTATCAGCGAGAATGAAAGGAAAGGTTTAGAGACAGTGGCACTGAAGAAAAGACAGGAGGCAGAGCTGGAGGTAGCAGAGCTTAAGATGTTGAGGTTCTCTTTGGGAGTGACGAGGATGGACAGGATCAGGAATGAGTACATCAGAGGGACAGCTCATGTTAGGTGTTTTGGAGATAAAGTCAGAGAGGCCAGATTGAGGTGGTTTGGACATGTTCAGAGGAGAAACTGTGAATATATCGGTAGAAGGATGCTGAGGTTGTAGCTGCCAGGCAGGAGGTGTAGAGGAAGACCAAAGAGGAGATTTATGGATGTAGTGAGGGAGGACATGAAGTTAGTTGGTGTGAGTGAAGAGGATGCAGAGGATAGAGTTAGATGGAGGCACATGATTCGCTGTGGTGACCCCTGAAAGGGAGCAACCCGAAAGGAAAAGAAGATTCTATCATTGTCCAGAAAAGATCACTTTTATGCGTTTAAACACCAGTTAAGCATTTTAAATTCTTGTCATACTTGCAATTTCACAAAGGACCTCACTAAGTCTTTGACTGATCTAGAGAAATAGTAGAACTGCATGAACTCTACAGGAAATAAAGGGCTTTTACACTCCCTGACTTTGAAAAAACAGCTTTGGCTACAAGTCATTTTAGTCTGTAATGGGTGAGGACTTGTTAGAGGTGCTCAGAGGCAGGCAGCCACTTTCCATGCTTTTGTGTATTGTCTAACTGCCTGATGAGATGTCCAACAAACATCTGTTAAGTCATTTTCTACGATAACAGAAGGGAGGCTGATGCTGGGTGTGGCTCCCCTGCATTTCTGTCAACTAGAGGTTCTATAGCACAGTTAAACTCTCCGCTTATGGAACAATTCCAAGCATTAGAGTGGAGTTAGTTCAGTTAGGTTAGACAGGATTCACATAAATCAGTCATACAACAACAGGTTAGTGAAGTCTACAATATTACCTGTAGGCTTCACAGATCATCATCTAGTAACATTAGATTTTTCTTTTAAAATTGCAGCAACATTGTCTTTACCGGCATTTTAATGTACGATTGATACATTTTTGTCAGTCATTTACTAACCTCTGGAATCAATAGAAATTGAAATGGTCTTGATGGACCTGGGTCCGGCCACAATTTTCTTACAGGGGGAGGAGCGTGGTTGTTGAGCCTCCATGCTCTGGCACTGGCTCACTGTGGTTAACCCTCCAGATAGATTAATTTACCAACAGAAGTGGCTGGTAATCATTTTCTGGGGTGGATTTCACTGGCTCAGATCTGCTAAGCTCTATCTACCTGTTTAAGAGGGAGGGCAGGGACTTATTAACAGCGTTCCGCCTACAGACGGCACAGCACTTGTGTACCGCAGGCCACAGATGTGGACGAAAACAGTTCTGCTCAGAAGAGTAAGGAACCTGTCCTAAGACGAGCATTTGTTCCTTTTGAAGCTGCATGGTAAAAACATCTCAGGTTCTTTATTCATGGAACACTGTGCTAAAGGCTAAAAGTGACTGTTCTCACCCACATGGTTCATTAGGGGAAGAACCCCTTTTTAACAACCCACTCACATAGTGCATAATGCTTTATGAATTTGTATGAAGACTTTCAGTCAGGATTTAGAGTTCATCATAGTACAGAAACAGCACTGGTAAAAGTCACCAACGATCTTCTCATGGCCTCAGATACTGGACTCATCTCTATACTTGTTCTGTTAGATCTTAGTGCTGCATTTGATACCATTGATCACAACATTTTATTACAGAGACTGGAACATGAAATTGGAATTACAGGAACTGCACAAGGTTGGTTTAAATCTTATCTATCTGATAGATTTCAATTTGTTCATGTTAATGATGAATCCTCCATGCACGCAAAGGTTAGCTATGGAGTTCCACAAGGCTCTGTGTTAGGACCAATACTTTTTACTTTATATATGTCTCCTTTAGGCAACATTATTAGAAAACACTCCTTAAATTTCCACTGTTATGCTGATGATACCCAGCTATATTTATCTATGGAACCAGATGAAAATAATCAGTTAATAAAGCTTCAAGCATGCCTACAAGACATAAAGGCCTGGATGTCCCACAATATTTTACTTTTAAACTCAGACAAAACTGAAGTCATAGTATTTGGGCCCAAAAATCTCAGAGATATGATGTCCAACCATATTGTTACACTAGATGGCATAAGTCTGGCCTCCAGTACTACTGCAAGGAACCTTGGAGTTATTTTTGATCAGGATCTATCCTTTAACTCACATATAAAACAAATCTCTAGAACAGCCTTCTTCCACCTACGGAACATTGCCAAAATTAGGAGCATCCTGTCTCAAAGTCATGCCGAAAAACTGGTCCATGCATTTGTTACCTCTAGGTTGGACTACTGTAATTCCCTACTTTCAGGATGCCCCAGTAACTCCCTAAAGAGCCTGCAATTAATCCAAAATGCTGCAGCAAGAGTGCTGACTGGAACTAGCAAGAGAGATCATATTTCACCTTCACTAGCTTCTCTCCATTGGCTTCCCATTAAATGTAGAATAAAATTTAAAACCCTGCTTCTTACATATAAAGCTCTGAATGGTCAGGCTCCATCATATTTAGAAGACCTCATAGCACCATATCATCCCAGTAGACCACTTCGCTCTCAGAATGCAGGCCTACTTGTGGTTCCCAGAATTTCCAAAAGTAGAATGGGAGGTAGAGCCTTTAGCTATCAAGCTCCTCTCCTGTGGAACCAGCTCCCAGTTCAGATTCGGGAAGCAGACAGCCTCTCTACTTTTAAGTCTAGGCTTAAAACCTTCCTTTTTAATAAAGCATATAGTTAGTTATAGTTATGCTGCCATAGGCTTAGACTGCTGGGGGACCCACCCCCCAATGCACTGAGCACCTTTCCTCCTCTTGACCATCTCTCCTCTCCTCTCATCCATCAATTGTCACCACTGTATGTCATTAACTCTGTGTGTTCTCTCCCGTAGTTGTCTTTGTCCACCTCTGTCCCCCTCTCTCTGTCCCTTTCTGCAGGTGTCCCCCGGCTTTGAAGCTGTGTGTCTTCCAGCGTGAAGCTACTGATCCTACTTATCTGCCCGATGTTTTGTTGTTGCTTTTGTTGCTCTGTTCTTTTCTCTCTCCCCTTTCCACTCACCCCAACCGGTCGAGGCGGATGGCCGTCCACCCTGAGCCTGGTTCTGCTGGAGGTTTCTTCCGTTAAAGGGAGTTTTTCCTCTCCACTGTTGCCTATGGCTTGCTCCAGGGGGAATTGTTGGGTTCTCTTTATATATCTTTATAATCTTGACTTTATTCTGTAAAGTGCCCTGAGATGACTTTGTTGTGAATTGGCGCTATATAAATAAAGTTGAATTGAATTGAATTGAATTGCTTCAGTCTGACAGTGTGTCAACATTCTCATAGCAGCTAAACTCAAACTATCAAACTGAATCTATAACACAAGTTCTAACCACAAACAGAAACAAAACTGACCTAAACTAAGTGACACACAAGGGGCATATAAACTGGCTGGCCAAACTAATATAAAACACAAGGGGTAGATGTGACTGTAACTAAGCAAATTATTACCACACAGTAGAGAGTTTACTAACATTATCAGTAAAGTTTTTAATAACTTATAACGACTAAAGAAACATTTTCCCCCTCCCTACAGGGTACTTGGTACAGTCCCGGCCCAGTTAAAGTATTTAAAAATGGTAAAAGCTTCAATCCAATCTTTAATTTGGATGGCCAACTGTTACGCCCCTGTCTAGGGGCTAGGAGTGCAACACATAAGTATAAATAAGGCTGTTTCCTCCCCGTCCCCAAAACGATCCACACAAACAGAAAAACACTTATTTAAAAACATTCACAAAAATACAACTCAAAAGCTGCTATGGCAGTGTCCTCTTGGTTTGAAAGTAGTGTTGGAGGTCATTTTTGGTCCAAATTGTAGTGCTGCACAGCTCAGACATATCTGTTTGGCTAACTTTTTATTGGTCAGGCGAAATTGGAGATTTGGCTCACTAGGAGAAACCCAATGAGAGGAGTTGCGTGCTCAGATGTTGAACTCATGTTCAGAGATTTGGTGGCTGCAGGTATTAATTTCCTTTTTGTGTTTTTATTGTTTGGAGCATTAAATAATTGGTTAAAGGTCTTTCTCTGCCAGATCTCCACACCGCTTCCCGCATTTCTCTGGTCCCCTCTACAGTGCACTCCTCTCCGTCCTGCTATTCCCACCTGTTCCATCTAACCATCATATACAATAAACACTTTTTACCTTCCTACTCATTCACTGTCCTGCATTTTCCTGGGTCCCAAAATATTCCTTCATTAATGTTGATAATGCTGATTGTCCTCTATCAGTTTGTTTACAAGCTGTTAACTTAAAATTTGCATTATTCATGAGCCTTTACTCTGATTGGCTGATGCCTACATGTTGAGCCATTAGACACACTGCGTAATAATACTGTAGCTCCAGTGTTTTTGAATATGTAACACTGTACATACTCCTTCCACTTTAAGTAACTGATGTTAGGAAACACAAAGCATGTTCAAATAAATACCTAAACAACCATCATTATTAATCATGAACTTGATTAATAGACAGTAAATCTGTTTTCTTTAGCCTTAAAATATAGATGAGTGTACTGAGTCTTCTCCAAACTCCAAACCTGACCTCAGAAGATGACCTCATGCTCAGAGTACACCAAGGGGAATATCCTTTAATTGTTTCAAGTGCCTTAAAGTTTCAAAGGGCCCAAGAGTCAAGTCTGTTTCATCACACCCATTGTTGATTAAGTCAACAAAAGCTAAAATTTATTTATTTGAGAACCAACTTTTCATCACAGCTTTTTATGATTAAGATTAAAGATCCTATCAAAAAGAAAAATAATGAAATAATGTCAGCAGTCTATATAATCTAATCTAATTCTTCCTCAAGATGTTAACTAAAAATTAAAATGTCATTAAATAACATGAAATGTTTTTTTTTTATTATCTGTAAACAGTATTTTAGGCTAAAGGCAAGTGAATTTAACTTCATAAGGCACAATAGGACATGGACACTGTGTGAACAAACATAGTTAGTTTAATGATGAGAACAATGCCTGTTTGGTGGCAGTTTAAGGCAAAAAAAAGACGCCCAAAGACGAGAAATGTCTTTCTGGTGTTATTTCCCACACTTGCAAGCGGGGAAACAACCATCAACTTAAATTTTAGGCAGATGGGTTTTGGGCTTTGTGGCCTGCTGCAGGCTGGGTAGCAGTACTTATGTTTGAGGAGCATCAAGGCAGTTAGAGATCAGCTGTTCAAACACATACCACACTGGATGTGTTTGGGTTCCCTCCTTGTTGATGTCCTTTAGCTGAAAGATGAAGGAAATACATACATACGAAATACTGAAAAACAAATCATGTCATGCTGAGAAAAGGATTGTCACTAACACATTAACATTTTACCGCTACCATGTATCTTGTGGCTGCTTTCCTCTTTTTGCCACAGCTTGTAACCATGGTAACTGTACACAAGAAAGATGACTACAGCTGTTGACTGAAAATGCCTAAATAGATGTATATTTTGTTTCTATAAATGCAGAGATGTAAAGCTGATTACCTTTGCCCTCAGAACATCCTAGGGTCCCTCTGGAAGAGATGTGGCTGAAGAGAACAACGTATAGAGAACACTGCTTTGTGACCCACACCAATACCCAATATTAGTATAAAAATCCTTGTGCCATAAAAACTTTTGCAAAATTGATATACTTGGAATGAAGACTAGAGAAGGCTCACTGATTGCCTCTGGCATGTGTGTGTGTCAGCATAGCAATACTAAATATTCTTCTAACTTACATGGTAAGCACTAATACAGAGGATTCAATACCTTGGTAATCTTTAGCACAAGCAGGCAGGCAATGCTAAATACTGAATGGCATAATCGCAGCGAGATAACTTTGATTTCACGGCCCATTGAGTGCAGAATGTGCACATGGTGCTGTTTGGACAGGCGCCACAGCTCAGCAGGCAAACAGGCCTGGTTCTGCTTCCCGCCACATGGCAAAGCAACAGGGTACATTTAGAGGGAACACGATTATATCCATCCTGTAATCTGCTGCTGTTGTTTCTGGTGGAAGATGCGAGTTGATTCTCACCCCACCACCTGTTTCTGTGTGTGTGTGTGTGTGTGTGTGTGTGTGTGTTGGTGTTCTCATATGCGAGTGAGCACCTGTAGGCTGGCAAACAATTCCTGTGCACATGCAAATGGCTGCACGTTTGATTCTATCTGCACTTTCATCCATGCATTCTTCATTTTAGTAAAGACTTCACATCAGCAAATAGAGATATTTGGAAAATTTGCCCTCCCCTGTGGTCGTAACCCACTGGGGGAGTTCAGTTATTCTCTTACTCAGGTCTCTGGCTGCCTTCCCATTTCTCTCCCTCCTCACACTAAGGTCCCAAGAGTAAAACTTTTAAAAAGAAGAATGTGAAAGTCCAGCGTAATAGGAAATATAATTTAAGCATCTCATTTTATAGCTTTGGACTGTTGAGGGTGAAGTGCTGAAGCATAGCTGAGGATTATTAGCTAGGAGGACAAGATGGAGGGAAAGAAAGCTGCTCACTGGCTTTACTAACTGATTTCTCATAAAGAGGTAATTTCCCACTGCTTTCTGTGCCAGGAGACCATCAGAGTGCAGTACCTCCACTTACTGCATCATTTAATGGTGCAAATTTACACTCACATGCAGCCATGTGGCTGTGCAGTGCAATAGCAGTACTTTTACATTTATTACAAACTTCTAAATTAAATTAGAAGTTACATCCACCTCTAAATTAAATTACGTCACATCTGATTCTGAATTAAATTAAGACTTACATCAGATTCAAATATTAGAGAGATTTAATATAACTTAAGGCCATTTAAGGATTAAAAAAATGTTATCTTTACTGCCTGGCTCAGGCACCTTTCTCTGGATAGACTGAACAAGAATGCAAAAGATGTCTGGCCTATTTTTAATGACACTACATATTCAAAAAGTGAGATGGAGAAAGAAACTGCTTTAAAATGTCAAGACTCTGTGCCACTTGTTTAGTGTGTCTTAAAAGCTTTATTCCACATAAAGGTTCATGATCACCTTTTGGTATTTTAGCAGTATGTACTCATAAAAAGTGGAAGAATATTAGTGGTAAGCCGTGTGACTAGCGACCTTCCAAGAATCACTGCAAATTTAGCTGAGTTCCCCAAAGTGGCTGCAAGTAATAATAAATTACATGATATTTCTTAATTCCTTTGGGTTTTTTTTGTAAATCAATCATATTTTCAACAGCCCCCATACAAACACTAAAAGCACAAATGAATCTCCTCTACTCTCACTGAATGTCCATTACTCTCCCACCTATTCATCCACCACCTTAGACCTCTGTTGTTATCTGGAAACTATTAAAAACCCATCAGCGAGATACGCTGATGACCTGTATGACAGGTTGCTCCAGAGCCTCAGATTCACTATAACTTTGCACAACAGTCTGAGGTACTGTAAACTAGTCAACATGCATGAGATATTCTGCTGGAATTATAAGGATTTAGAGCTCAAGTTTTGTGAGACAAACTATATTTTTACTCTGGGACTGTACTAAAATGATTTAGGAAAATTTTATAATTCCAAAAACTGGTTATTTTTCTTATAATAGGCCTTTCTGCTTTACATCGTCTTCAGCTCTGTACTTTGTTTTATTTTCTGTCTCTCTATGTCCCACTCCTCAGCCCAAGTCTACTCTGCTTTGTTTGACCAGTGTTAAAAAATGGCTTAGGAAATGTGACAAGAAGTCCACATAATAGTTTTAATTAAACAAGTCTAATCTACAAAAAGCAAATCCAAAGAAGATACGGTCGGGAGGATTTCAGCTGTAGGAAGGTAAAGAGCAGATGACCACATGGGCTTTTTTTTGTAGCCAAATTCAGCCAGTCCTGCCCAAAATTGTCAGGACAACCTCCATGGCAGCAGGACGGGTGTCGCAGCAGGAAGGGTGTCACACCAGCTTGTGGGTGGCTTGAGCAGAGCAGAGAGCCATGGACGTAAAATGAGAGCATGTGAACCCATATCAGAGGTCAGTTTATAGAGTAACAAGAAGAGCATTTACATGGACAGGTTACACTCGTCTTTCTCAAAAAAACAGATTTCTTAAAAGTCCAAAATCAGGGTAGGGTATTGGGAAAACCTGTTTCCACTTGTAGATTTCTGGCAGAGAACGCTGATTTCTGTGCCATGTTTATGCATCACCAGGTTTGTGATCAGCCTTCTCTAACTGCACATGTGCGTAACAACAACATAATGAGAAACCTATCTTACTCATGCTGCTCAAGTTAATACACTTTTCATATTGTTAGATGACTGATGTTGATAGGGAAGAAGAAGAAGAATAATGAGGAGGATGTTGCCGAGTGCCTTCCTTCCTCTCCTTTTACTTTGCAATTCATCAGCTTTTTCTGGCTAAATCAGCACTTGTTTCTCTGCCACAGTCTTCAGTAAAGAAACCACTATGAAGGCTGAGTTAGATGGGTGTGTCTTTCCTTTTAAAAGCTTTGTCCTTATATTGCTCACCCCTTCCATTCCTACAGCTTCACTGCGTCAGTTTCTCTATTCCTTGATCTCTGCTTCTGTTGTTCTATCTTTTCTGTTTTTCATTCCCTCCATTTTTTATGTTGACTCCCCTTCTTTCACCACCTATGACTGCCTTTCTATGGTGCTATCATTAGCTCCAGCAGTACTGAAGTAATAACTGCAATGATTAATCTCACGACATTAGGACAGGAATGGATTGGAGATGAGAAGCATAAAAATCCTCAGGTACATTAACAACTTAAACAGTGCTCCTCTTACTGTATCCGCCTGTGTACCTGTTCCTTTATTTGTCTTTTTGCCTGACTGCTTAATATTATCAGTCTTGTAACCCAACAAGCAACAATCTCAAATACTTCCGATGTAAGAAAGTTGATGAGGTCATGAGCAGTTTTTTTTTAATTTTCTATTCAACAGTTTTTTTAATGTCGCTTCGATGTCATCGGAAACCAATTTTTGCCATTAAATAAAGCTCAAGCATACCTTTAATTTACTCTTGCCCTACTAAAGTCATAAGTAGTTATCTTTTCAGCATTAGTGGTCTGTCTTTCTGTGCCACATGTTTCAAACAGTACCTGCAAATGTGGAATTTTACTGGTGTAGTAGTTTTACTAGCATTATATTATTATTTTTTTTTATTAGGCTGTTGCTCTGTCGCTTAGAATTTATGTCAGTAATTTTTTCGTTTCAGGCTTATTCTGTTTTTATATTGGATTTTAGAACCACATCGGTCTCGGGACTACAAAAAGATGTGGTATCATGGTCCTTTTTGATATTTCTTTATAAATGATGATATGTATTTATAAAAATGGTATTTTAAGCATATTCTGTTCATTCTAACTTCTGTTTTATCCTTACAAGCAGTCCAAGTTCCCCTCTGTCCAGCAGCTCTTTTAGAAGCTAATGACATCAAATTTAAATTACTCATCAGCAATGATTGTAGAACCTATGGTGGTGAAAAAGTGAAGGGGTCTCAACGGATGGCCAGTTGTCATGGAGCAGAGAAGGAATAATTCTGTTGTTGAAAGCTTCTTTTAAACTTTTATTAAGTTAAATTGAACAAAAATGTTTCTTTTTTGTTCTTTGTTTCAAGTGCAGAGTTTTTCTTTACTGTATTAGAGTATTTACTAGTGTTCGTCATAAATACTTAGACAGGCAGTTTTTCTTGCTAAGTTTTTAGTTTAGTTGATATTAACTAATTAATTAATTTAATTAATCTCCTGTAGCCCTGCACCATTATTTTATGCAATACGAAGCTACTGTTTGTATGAGCTTTATACACCTGAGCTAAATATTTGATAATGGCGTGCAGTGTTACACATTTTATTTAGTCTTGATCTGATTGTGGAGAGTGGTCAATTTGATTTAAATGGATTGTAATTCTAGTCCAACTAAACTTGAGCACGCCATAATTAGCCCAAAAGATATAAAACTAATTGTCAACAACCAAACTGTGGCTAGTGAAAATCCCATGTGGCTAGTAACTTTTGTAACACGACTAGCAATGGTGGGCCAGCTTTATAATACTGGATAACAAGAGTTAAGCACAAACATACAGTAGCAGGAAAACCCCCTGATCTCACTTTGTGTTATAGGGCCTTTCAGAGCAGAGAGAAACTACAGTTTTGCAGACATTCCTGTGCGTTCAGCAACTACAAGCTCCTCCTTTGACATTTGATCTTGAGCATTATAAATTTGTGCTTCACAACAGTGAGTAAACCTAATTGTAGTTGTTGTTTTGGAAAAACAATTTCCAACAATGGTATGTGACAGCTAATCCCCTGACACTTTAACCACCAAACCACAGCTGAGTCTACTGACCTTTACATGCAGTATTTCAACAAAGCAGAAAGAAAAAAATGCATTTGCACCATGAGAATCAGTCTTTTTCTTCCATGCACTTACAGAACAGAATGTAAATTTTAAAGTGGTTTCCTGCATACAGTCCCACTGTGAAGCTGTGTATTTTTTAAACCTCAAATGTTCTAGAGACTGATATGCCAGACTGCATTTTGGGAAATGTTCACATACATGAGTATATTTTACATAATTAGGCAATGATACAGTACATAATGTCCTGGATTTTAATAATTCCCCAAATGTGAGGTGAGCATTAGGGTTTAAGCAATTAAATGAAATTAGGAACATAGTGTTTTGAATGTTGGATCTTAAAATGTTTCACCTTAAGGACTGTTTTATAACTCTGTGTGGGTTGCACTGCGTGTCCATTTTTTGCAAAGGATACACTCTGAGTCTCAATGTTAGTCATGGATGTTCCTAGGAAACATTGATTGAACATGAAGGGGTTTGCAAGCCACAGGCCATGTGTTTTCATGACATCTCACTAACTGTCAGTCTTCAGAACTGAGAATATCAATATGTTCTGATACAGGATATTAAAATGATCAGTCCAGTGAGGACAACATTACATAGGGCAATCTTTTTGTCCACAGGCTGCATTTCTCCCCCCTCTGTCATGGACACAGACCTAAATTGCTTCCTCACTTAATCTTTTGTATGACCTCACTTTATTTTCTGTGCAGTTTTGGTTTTATTTCTTTAATGATCCATGACAACACATTTTCATCCCACAGCATCAGATATTGAAGCGTCCTAAGGCATCAAATTGTGCTGTTTTGGGAATTCCTTTGGTGTAGCTACCCTTTTGTGTTACTACTGGATGCTTCAGGAGTGCCATACTATGGTCTGATATTGGTGCTACCTTCAGATATGGAAAGCAACTTTATGGTAAGGTTAAGTTATAGGTTAAATTACATAAAACAAAATGCTACAATCAGTGACATGACGCATGCACTTACTATAATAACCACATGCACCACATTTTGTGACGATCATTAAAGTGCACAGTATCTCGTACTAAAGCATTGATCACTGATGCAAACCTTCCCCATCAGCATGTAAAGCAAAGGGACTGGACAAAGTGGCGCTTTAATGCCTCAGGAATGAGAATGAACTGTCCAGCTTCATATTTGTTTCTTGGATTCAGGCTGCTAGCTTTACCATAGCCATGGTTTGTGGAGATTCAGTCATCCAGATTATGGTTACTCAAAGCTTGTTTCTCTGGGGCAATTGGACTTGCTTGAAATCATGGGTCCCAGGTATTGTACCTTTGTGGGACATTTACTTCTGTCAGGATCTCTCTGCACTTCCTGTCTGTGGACTTTTATTTTTTGGCCCTTCTCCCTACTTCCTTGGTTGCTTTGCTTCTTTTCCCCAGCTTTGCTTTCGTTTGTCCCCAGATGGTTTGCATGGTTTGAATGGTTTTCATTCAAGACTGTAGTTTCTTGGACATTTTTCTGGGACTCTGTGCATCTGTGTCATTTGGTCTTTGGTTTGCTTTTGTTCTCAATCAGTGTTTCTTGTTTTAGTCCTGTTTTCCCCGCCAGTTGCTCCCGGGTTTTTGTGTTTTAGGGTTGCCTTTGTTTAATTTAGTGTTTGGCCCAGTCTCTTGTTTTCCCCCCTAGTTTTGATCCTGGTTTTTTCATGTTTAGGTTTGCTTGTGTGTTCTTAGTTTGCCAGAACTTTATGCTTCGTTTGTTCATGTCTGCCTCCCCTTAGTTCGTGTGTTTTATGTAAATGGTAAAATGGTCTGCACTTATATAGCGCTTTTCTACCTATTGGCACTCAAAGCGCTTTACACTGCTTCTTATTTACCCAATCACACTCACAATCACACACACACTCATACACCGATGGGGGAGCTGCTATGCAGCTGGCCAACACTCACCGGGAGCAACTAAGTTGGGGTTCAGTGTCTTGCTCAAGGACACTTCGACATGTGACCGGAGGAGCCGGGGATTGAACCAACAACTGTGAGATTGGTGGACAACCGCTCTACCTTCCTGCGCCACAGTCGCCTGTGCTCTCCCACCTCTGTTACTTTGGTATCTTACCCTTCCAGTGTGTTAAGTTGTGCTTTGTTTACTTTAATCATTATTGCATGTGTTCCTTTGTTCAGTAGTGTGTCTTTTTATATTGCTGTTAGTCTCCTTAGCCTTACCCTTGTGTTTATATGGTTTAGTAGTTTAATGTTCATCTGTGCCTTATTCATTTAGTAGCCTTTGTTTGTTTGTTCATTTCCTTGTCTAACTTGTGTCTGAGTCTTAGCTGTATTTATTTGGGTAAATCCTGTTCTTAATCCGGGTGTAGTATCTTCACCATTTTAGTATCTCTTAAATAAACCCTTTTTTTTTAGCTTCATCCCTCGCACTGTCTCCTCTCTTGGGTCCACCCCTTAACCAAATTGTGACACACATTAGGGCCGGGTGATAGTTGCTGTTTACCAGTATGAATGGTAGACATTGGTAACTTCTTCTTCTTCTTTTCCTTTCGGCTGCTCCCTTTCAGGGGTCGCCACAGCGAATCATGTGCCTCCATCTAACCCTGTCCTCTGCATCCTCTTCTCTCCCACCAACTAACTTCATGTCCTCTCTCACTACATCCATAAATCTCCTCTTTGCTCTTCCTCTAGACCTCCTGCCTGGCAGCTCCAACCTCAGCATCCTTCTACCGATATATTCACAGTTTCTCCTCTGAACATGTCCAAACCACCTCAATCTGTCCTCTCTGACTTTATCACCAAAACATCTAACATGAGCTGTCCCTCTAATGTACTCATTCCTGATCCTGTCCATCCTCGTCACTCCCAAAGAGAACCTCAACATCTTAAGCTCTGCTACCTCCAGCTCTGCCTCCTGTCTTTTCTTCAGTGCCGCTGTCTCTAAGCCGAACAACATTGCTGGTCTCACCACCGTCTTGAACACCTTTCCTTTCATTCTCGCTGATACTCTTTTATCACACAACACACCTGACACTTTTCTCCACCCGTTCCAACCTGCCTGCACTCGCCTCTTCACCTCTTTTCCACACTCACCGTTGCTCTGAACCGTTGACCCTAAATACTTAAAGTCCTGCACCTTCTTCACCTCTGCTCCCTGTAACCTCACCATTCCACCTGGGTCCCTCTCATTGACACACATGTATTCTGTCTTGCTGCGGCTAAGCTTCATTCCTCTGTTTTCCAGAGCAGACCTCCACTTCTCTAGATTTTCCTCCACCTGCTCCCTGCTCTCACTACAAATAACAATGTCATCTGCAAACATCATAGTCCAGGGAGATTCTTGTCTAACCTCATCTGTCAGTCTGTCCATCACCAGAGCAAACAAGAAGGGGCTCAAAGCCGATCCTTGATGCAGACCCACCTCCACCTTGAACTCCTCTGTCACACCTACAGCACCTCACCACGGTCTTAGAGCTCTCATACATGTCCTGCACCACTCTAACATACTTCTCTGCCACTCCAGACGTCCTCATACAATACCACAGCTCCTCTCTCGGCACCCTGTCATACGCTTTCTCTAAATCTACGCAGACACAATGCAACTCCCTATGACCCTCTCTGTACTTCTCCATCAGCGTCCTCAAAGCAAATACTGCATCTGTTGTACTCTTTCTAGGCATGAAACCATATTGCTGCTCACAAATACTCACCTCTGCGCTTAGCCGAGCTTCCACTACTCTTTCCCACAACTTCATTGTGTGACTCATCAGCTTTATTCCTCTGTAGTTGCCACAGCTCTGCACATCTCCCTTGTTCTTATAAATTGGCACCAGTACACTTCTCCTCCAGTCCTCAGCATCCTCTCACTCTCCAAGATCTTGTTAAACAAACTAGTCAAAAACTCTACTGCCACCTCTCCTAGACACTTCCATACCTCCACAGGTTTGTCATCAGGACCAACTGCCTTTCCACTCTTCATCCTCTTCAATGTCCTCCTCATTACACTCTTACTAATCTTTGCTACTTCCTGCTCCACAACAGTCACCTCTTCTACTCTTCGTTCCCTTTCATTTTCCTCGTTCATCAACTCTTCAAAGTTCTCCTTCCATCTTCCCATCACACTCCTGGCACCTGTCAATACATTTCCATCCTTATCTTTAAGCACCCTAACCTGCTGCACATCCTTCCCATCTCTATCTCTTTGTCTGGCCAACCTGTACAAATCCACCTCTCCCTCTTTAGTGTCCAACCTAGCATACAAGTCCTCATATGCTCTTTGTTTAGCCTTTGCCACCTCTACCTTCACCTTACGCTGTATCTCCCTGTACTCCTGTCTACTCTCTTCAGTCCTCTCAGTGTCCCACTTCTTCTTAGCTAACCTCTTTCTCTGTATACACTCCTGAACTTCCTCATTCCACCACCAAGTCTCCTTGTCTGCTTTCCTCTTTCCAGATGACACACCGAGTACCCTCCTACCTGTCTCCCTGATCAAATTAGCTGTAGTAGTCCAGTCATCTGGAAGCACCTCCAAACCACCCAGAGTCTGTCTCAGCTCCTCCCTGAAAACTAAACGACATTCTTCCTTTTTCAACTTCCACCACTTCGTCCTCTGCTCTGCCTTAGTCCTCCTTATCTTCCTCACCACCAGCATCATTTTACACACCACCATCCTGTGTTGTCTGGCTACACTCTCCCCTACCAATGCTTTACAGTCACTGATCTCTTTCAGATTACAACGTCTACACAAGATGTAGTCTACCTGAGTGCTTCTCCCTCCGCTCTTGTATGTCACCCTATGTTCCTGCCTCTTCTGAAAGAAAGTGTTTACTACAGCCATTTCCATCCTCTTTGCAAAGTCAACCACCATCTGACCTTCTGCGTTCCTGTCCTGAACACCAAACCTGCCCATAACAGTCTCATCACCTCTGTTCCCTTCACCTACATGCCCATTGAAATCTGCACCAATGACAACTCTCTCACCTCTGGGGATGCTCTGCATCACTTCATCTAACTCACTCCAGAATTTCTCCTTCTCTTCTAACTCACATCCTACCTGTGGGGCATAACCACTCACAACATTGAACATCACCCCTTCAACTTCCAGCTTCAGACTCATCAACCTGTCTGATACTCTTTTCACCTCTAGAACATTCCTCACAAAATCCTCTTTCAGTATAACTCCTACTCCATTTCTCTTCCTATGTGACCCATGGTAAAACAACTTGAACCCTGCTCCTAAGCTTCTAGCCTTGCTACCTTTCCACCTGGTCTCCTGGACACACAGTATGTCCACCTTCCTTCTCTGCATCATGTCGATCAACTCCCTAGGCTTCCCTGTCATAGTACCAACATTCAAAGTCCCTACTGTCAGTCCTACATTCTTAGCTTTCCTCTTCTCTCTCTGCCTACGAACACACCTTCCTCCTCTTCTTCTTCGTCTTCGACCAACAGTAGTCCAATTTCCACCGGTACCCTGTAGGTCAACAGCACCGGTGGCGGTCGTTGTTAACCCGGGCCCCGACCGATCCGGTATGGAAGTCTTTGTCACGATTCGCATGTTTGATTTGGCACGTGTTTTACGTCGGATGCCCTTCCTGCCACAACCCTCTGCATTTATCCAGACTTGGGACTGGCACAAGAAGACACTGGCTTGTACCCCCTTGTGGTTGCATTAATGATAGACATTGGTAACATCTGCAACATAACTTTTTAATACTTTCTTGCATAGCTTATGTATGTTCAGAAGATTTAAAAGTCTAGCTATAAGAAGACAGACTTTGACCGAAAATGGCGTTTCTTCCACTTGAACTGCTGGTTTAACACAACATAATCAGAAGCCATGGCAACACATTGGAAGAGTTTAATAATGAGGTCATCACATATAAAACAGGTTTGTAGACAGGTCTAAGGAATAGACAAGAACCAGCTGAAAAAAATGAAGAGGAGTTATCATTATGGCAGCAAAAAAAAGGGAGGGGAAAGAAGCAAGATATTGGTAAGGGGATAGTAATTAAATAAAATACTAAATAGCATTAGCTAACAGTTTTGGGACAGTTGAGAAAACAGAAGTCAACTTGATGGCTTAGCTTAAGTTCTGTGGTGCATACATTTTTGCCTAGGGCCCCAACAGAGTCTAGCATCACCACTGTACATAGAAATGCATCTCTTGTATGCGTAGCATTGATTCCTGCTCATTCCTGCACAAGCTGCAAGAGGACACCATGTTGTGTGGACAGTTGCATAGTATGCATAGGCATTATTAACAGCAAGTACATCTGATCCCTTTGATTCATGTGTTAGTGTGTGAGGCGCACTAGAGATAGAAGAGTTGTGACAGCAATAGGTAAAATCAAAAGGGTCATGTGATGGTATTTAAATATTTATAAGGCAATGACTCCAATTTATTGTTTTTTTTTATAAAGGAAGTCAAGATTTAGCAGTGCATATTCAGAAATGGTTAGAAGCTCAGGCAAAAACATTCTGGACGTGAAAAACCATTTATAACAACAGTTATAGTTGCAATAGCATTAAAGGACTCCTTTACTGATTTAGAACTCTCTTCTTTTGGTTCTAGTTTGGGTTGTAAATGTAAATAAATGCCATTAAACTCCCCATTCACTTTCCTATATCAAAATATCTCTACTTCTAGCTAAAAAATACCTCCAGATGACATCACTTGAATGAGAGCAAACTGTGTGTGTGTGTGAAGAACAGATCAGGGGGCACAGGAGATCAAAGAGGAATATTTTAAAAAGTCCTGAGACAGGATCATCCTGAATTGCCAGTGAAGACAAGCTTAGGACATAAACCACAAATTACAGATTCAACCAATGTAAGTGATTCCTAGGGATACTTGGCTGAAGGCACTTATGCTTGGCACGTCTTCACAGATGTCACACTGAAAAGAAGAAGGCTTTAGGATGGGGGGGCAAAAAGCTTTTTAGCAGTGTGTGTCATTCAAGTCAAACGTGACAGTCAGGCATTGGCTCAGTGACAATGGGCAGAAAACTTTACACCCTGCTACAGCTTACTGCTCCACTGCTTTGTCATAAAGCCAACCCATACTTTGTGTATGTGTTAGAAATATCTAACAGGCCTGTACAAGTACCTCTGCTGTGTTTCTGAGAGTGGACATGTTGGATGGATGAACAGGATTGAACAATGAAGTGCCAGTTAGGGTTATGGCCAATGTCAAAAGGTTAACATGGAGTTTAACAATAGGTTATGAGATGTGTTTGAAGCAGCCACCTGATTAGAGGGAGTACAGCAGTAATCGGCGATTATGATGAAGAATGTCAAAATGGTGCATAGACATTTTTAGAAGGATTTCATATATAAGGGAAAGATCACTCACGGATCTAAAAAGTGAGTGGTTCAGAAAAGGCATAAAAAAGCATGAGAAATAAATGAATTGCAATGATCTTTTTATTCTGACATTGGGTGTATCAGTAATTTTAAAACCTTTAAGTTGAAGCCAAGCAGCACTTTAAGAGCAACAATGTGACACTTTTTCTAACAGAGTGGACGTCGGGGTTCTTTAGAAGTGTGGAGTACCTTTCAATGTGGAGAGAAGACTCTCGCAAGCTAAACTTCTTGCATGTCAGCATAAAAGTGAATTCAAAGCTGCTCCTTGATGTAAAGTTGGGCTGTCTAGTGTCTACAGCCAAAGTTTTTTACAAGCAGCTTCCCACAGAAACACTGAACTTTATCTGACACCTGTTGAATCCTACATTATTACATGCTAATGAAACCTTTAGCACAAGCTCAGACTGAAGGCTACTTTATTCTCTTATAACGTAACAACTGATAACTGACTTATTCTCACTGACTTATTTTAGTTGTGAATTGTTCTTGACCTCTCCAACCATCTAATGATCATCTTAGCAAACAAAAAGTGAAGGTGCTCTGTACTGCTTCACAGCTTTGCCCTCCATCACCCCATTGCCACCAGTGTCAAAGATTTATGTTGATGGACAAACTTCAGCTGCAGCCTTTCTGCGTGGAGGTTGCATGTTCTCCCCATGCTTATCTGGTTTTCCTCTGGTTTCTTCCGAAAACATGGTTAACTGGTTACTCTAAATTGTTTTTAAGTGTGAATAAGAGTATAAATTGTTTTCTGTCAGTGTATATCTCTCTCTGTTGGCCCTGACGTAGACTGGAGACCCGTCCAGAATGTCTTAACCCAATGACAGCTAGGATAGGCTCCAGCCCCCCCTGAGAGACTGAACAAGATAAGCAGTTAGAGATAATCGATGGATGATTTTAATGGCGCCCTATGCATGTTTTGTTTTTGTTAGTATATTTCTGCATTAAAATTGGATATTTCTTTTATTTTAATATAGGAAAATATACTTGAAGCATAAAATTATGTTTTGGGTCATTGTTACACATGTAAAGAACATATGGTAGCGACCCACAGCTTATGGGAGCTAACTGTGGGAGGCGGTGAAGCTCAAGCTAAGGGTAATGCTAACTGACTTAGCTAAGCTAAGTGGCTAGCTTGGGCGCTTGCGGGATAACACAGGAGCAAAGTTCCCAAAATGGCAGGTGGAAGCGAGAACGCTTCTCCCCCATACACCACACGACCCCAAGTGTCTTGAACTATGACCAGACAGCTCTTGCCTTTTTACAGCTATTCCCGATGACAGAAATTGCCAAGCTTTATTTTGGAACATCCTCCACAGTGGTGGCTGAACCCCGTGATGGCCACTCATATACCCAGCACTCTCCCTCACGTTGCCGGCCAACACAAACACCACGTATAACACTTTGAAACACACAGAACTACCCATAATCCCCCTGGGGATCAATGTGCCAACCCCCCCACACGAATCCACTAGCCGGACCATTACACAGCCCCCACTAAGAGGGTTCAATGTCTCCACATTCCATAGCCCCAAAACAAAGTCCCTTGACTGTCCTGGCTGACGTCGAACACGTGCCGGTCTTTCTAGCGGCCCACTTCCCTTGCCAGGCTCAGTCCCAAGTCCATCATTGTCCATGTTGGGACTCGGAGTGGCCGTCAAAGGACTGTCCACCCCAACCCTCTCCATGTGCGCCCCAACCAGGTACTGCGGCAGCAGCCTTCGTGTGCATTGGTTGGGTACTTTTTACGCCTTCCTGCACCACAGTCTACTGAAGTTCCATAAAATGAATAACATGATTGTATAAATTAAAATTGTATAACTGTATAAATTCAATTTGTATAAATTAAATTTGTCATTCATCCTATTTCGAGCCTGAAGAAGAGCAATTATTTGCGAACGATGTTACGTTGTTTACCATGGGATCCTGCAGAAAGAACAGCATCCAACGATCAATAACGATGATCTATACAACGACACAGTGTTCACTCTTCTGGAGCTCGGCAATCTAGGAATGGAGCTCATCGACCAAATTTTGCCAAACCAATGTCGGACTGTCGTCATTCAAACGCTGGCTGTCTAGGTGGTGTCCAGCAAACGATGTGGGCTACATAGACAATTGGAAACGTTTTTGGGGAAAACCTAGGCTGATTAGGAGAGATGACATCCATCCTACTTTAGATGGTGCAGCTTTCTTATCCAGAAATATGGCTGTTTTTATTAGACAACCAAAGGTATGACAATCCAGAGTTGAGCCTAGGATGCAGAGATCCAGTCCTACACGCCTCTCTGCAGTATCCTTACCACCGTCACCCCCCCACAACTCCCACATACCTATAGAGACTGTGTCTGTTCCCCGAGCAACTAAATTACATAAACTAAAAACGACAACAAGAGGAGTTAACCAAGATAACCTAATAAAAGTTAAAAGTACTCCTCTTACAGAACAAAACCTCAAAACTATTAAATGTGGATTATTAAATATCAGATCTCTCTCTTCTAAATCTCTATTAGTAAATGACTTAATAACTGATCATCAATTCGATTTATTTTGTCTCACTGAAACTTGGTTGCAGCAGGAAGAATATGTCAGTTTAAATGAGTCAACCCCCCCAAGTCATATTAATTATCATGTTCCTAGAAGCACAGGCCAAGGTGGAGGAGTTGCAGCAATCTTCCATTGTAGCTTATCAATAATTCCTAGACCTAAACATAGTTATAACTCATTTGAAAGCCTTACTCTTAGCCTTTCACACCCAAACTGGAAAACTCAAAAACCACTATTATTTGTTATCGTGTACCGTCCTCCAGTCCCTTACTCAGAGTTTTTGATTGAATTTTCTGATTTTCTATCTGATTTAGTGCTTAGTACAGATAAAGTCATTATAGTGGGTGACTTTAACATTCATGTAGATGCTGACAGTAACTGTCTGAGCACTGTGTTTAATTCATTATTAGATTCAATTGGTTTTTCCCAAAATGTAAATAAACCCACTCACTGTTTTAGTCACACGTTAGACCTTGTCCTTACGTATGGAATTGAAGCGGATTATTTTAACAATATTTATAGCAGATGCTTAAGTGAAAAAGCTGTCAACAAATTTAAAGAAATTATTCTTTCATCATTTGCTTCACCATTTGTCAATACAATGAAAAGTAGCCACCTTAATTTTACTCCTGCACAAGTAGATTATCTTGTTGACAATTCTGCAGCCTCACTACGTACAATATTCGATAGTGCTGCCCCTCTGAAAAAGAAGGCAGTAAACCAGAAGAGGTGATCTCCATGGTATAGTTCACAAACACGCAACTTAAAACAAGCAACACAAAAGTTAGAAAGGAAGTGGCGTTCCAGAAATTTAGAAGAATCTCATTTAGCCTGGAAAAATATTTTAAATATCTACAAAAAAGCTCTCTGTGGTGCCAGATCAGCATATTATTCATCATTAATAGAAACAAAAGAAAAGAAAACAAGAACAACCCCCGGTTTCTGTTCAGCACTGTAGCCAGCTATTAGAGAAAGAATTCACCAGATCCTCCCCCAAAATATTACAGATAGATCTTCATGTACAGAAGTCCTAGAATCATCGATAAGGCCTCAATCCCTCCTAGACTGCTTTTTACCCATAGATCTCTCTGAACTAACTTCAATTATTACATCAGCTAAACCAACAACTGTCTGCTAGACTCTATTTCAACTACACTGCTCAAGGAAGCTTTACCCTTAATAGATATGTTTGTATTAGATATCATCAATTTTTCAATTCAACTATTTATATAGCGCCAATTCACAACAAAGTCATCTCAGGGCACTTTACAGAATAAAGTCAAGATTATAAAGATATATAAAGAGAACCCAACAATTCCCCCTGGAGCAAGCCATAGGCAACAGTGGAGAGGACAACTCCCTTTAACGGAAGAAACCTCCAGCAGAACCAGGCTCAGGGTGGACGGCCATCTGCCTCGACCGGTTGGGGTGAGTGGAAAGGGGAGAGAGAAAAGAACAGAGCAACAAAAGCAACAACAAAACATCGGGCAGATTGGTAGGATTAGTAGCTTCACGCTGGAAGACACACAGCTTCAAAGCCGGGGGACACCTGCAAAAAGGGACAGAGAGAGGGGGACAGAGGAGGACAAAGACAACTACGGGAGAGAACACACAGAGTTAATGACATACAGTGGTGACAATTGCTGGATGGGAGGAGAGGAGAGGAGAGATGGTCAAGAGGAGGAAAGGAGCTCAGTGCATTGGGGGGTGGGTCCCCCAGCAGTTTAAGTCTATGGCAGCATAACTATAACTAACTATATGCTTTATTAAAAAGGAAGGTTTTAAGCCTAGACTTAAAAGTAGAGAGGGTGTCTGCTTCCCGAATCTGAACTGGGAGCTGGTTCCACAAGAGAGGAGCTTGATAGCTAAAGGCTCTACCTCCCATTCTACTTTTGGAAATTCTGGGAACCACAAGTAGGCCTGCATTCTGAGAGCGAAGTGGTCTACTGGGATGATATGGTGCTATGAGGTCTTCTAAATATGATGGAGCCTGGCAATTCAGAGCTTTATATGTAAGAAGCAGGGTTTTAAATTCTATTCTACATTTAATGGGAAGCCAATGGAGAGAAGCTAGTGAAGGTGAAATATGATCTCTCTTGCTAGTTCCAGTCAGCACTCTTGCTGCAGCATTTTGGATTAATTGCAGGCTCTTTAGGGAGTTACTGGGGCATCCTGAAAGTAGGGAATTACAGTAGTCCAACCTAGAAGTAACAAATGCATGGACCAGTTTTTCGGCATCACTTTGAGACAGTATGCTCCTAATTTTGGCAATGTTCCGTAGGTGGAAGAAGGCTGTTCTAGAGATTTGTTTTATATGTGACTTAAAGGACAGATCCTGATCAAAAATAACTCCAAGGTTCCTTGCAGTAGTACTGGAGGCCAGACTTATGCCATCTAGGGTAACAATATGGTTGGACATCATATCTCTGATATTTTTGGGCCCAAATACTATGACTTCAGTTTTGTCTGAGTTTAAAAGTAAAAAATTGTGGGACATCCAGGCCTTTATGTCTTGTAGGCATGCTTGAAGCTTTATTAACTGATTATTTTCATCTGGTTCCATAGATAAATATAGCTGGGTATCATCAGCATAACAGTGGAAATTTATGGAGTGTTTTCTAATAATGTTGCCTAAAGGAGACGTATATAAAGTAAAAAGTATTGGTCCTAACACAGAGCCTTGTGGAACTCCATAGCTAACCTTTGTGTGCATGGAGGATTCATCATTAACATGAACAAATTGAAATCTATCAGATAGATAAGATTTAAACCAACCTAGTGCAGTTCCTGTAATTCCAATTTCATGTTCCAGTCTCTGTAATAAAATGTTATGATCAATGGTATCAAATGCAGCACTAAGATCTAACAGAACAAGTATAGAGATGAGTCCAGTATCTGAGGCCATGAGAAGATCGTTGGTGACTTTTACCAGTGCTTTTTCTGTACTATGATGAACTCTAAATCCTGACTGAAAGTCTTCATACAAATTATTCCTATGAAGGTGATCACATAATTGTTTTGCGAATACTTTTTCAATTATTTTAGAAATAAAGGGGAGATTAGATCTTGGTCTGTAATTGGCTAAAACACCTGGGTCAAGACAGGGTTTTTTAAGTAATACCATTGATCACAAAATGTTATTACAGAGACTGGAACCTATCTATCTGATTGACTTCAATTTGTTCATATTAATACTGAATCCTCCATGCACACAAAGGTTAGCTATGGAGTTCCACAAGGCTCTGTGTTAGAAACAATACTTTTTACTTTATATATGTCTCCTTTAGGCAACATTATTAGAAAGCACTCCATAAATTTCCACTGCTATGCTGATGATATCCAGCTATATTTATCTATGGAACCAGATGAAAATAATCAGTTAATAAAGCTTCACGCATGCCTACAAGACATAAAGGCCTGGATGTCCCACAATTTTTTACTTTTAAACTCAGACAAAACTGAAGTCATAGTATTTGGGCCCAAAAATCTCAGAGATATGATGTCCAACCATATTGTCACACTAGATGGCGTAAGTCTGGCCTCCAGTACTACTGCAAGGAACCTTGGAGTTATTTTTGATCAGGATTGGTCCTTTTTCTCACATATAAAATAAAATCTCTAGAACAGCTTTCTTCCACCTATGAAATCTTGCCAAAATTAGGAGCATCCTGTCTCAAAGTGATGCCGAGAAACTGGTCCATGCATTTGTTACCTCTAGGTTGGACTACTGTAATTCCCTACTTTCAGGATGCCCCAGTAACTCCCTAAAGAGCCTGCAATTAATCCAAAATGCTGCAGCAAGAGTGCTGACTGGAACTAGCAAGAGAGATCATATTTCACCTTCACTAGCTTCTCTCCATTGGCTTCCCATTAAATCTAGAATAGAAAACACTGCTTCTTACATATAAAGCTCTGAATGGTCAGGCTCCATCATATATAGAAGACCTCATAGCACCATATCATCTCAGTAAACAACTTTGATCTCAGAATGCAGGCCTACTTGTGGGAGGAGAATGGGAGGTAGAGCATTTAGCTATCAAGCTCCTCTCCTGTGGAACCAGCTCCCAGTTCAGATTCGGGAAGAAGACACCCTCTCTACTTTTAAGTCTAGGCCTAAAACCTTCCTCTTTAATAAAGCATATAGTTAGTTATAGTTATGCTGCTATAGGCTTAGACTGCTGGGGGACCCACCCCCTGATGCACTGAGCTCCTTTCCTCCTTTTGACCATCTCTCCTCTCCTCTCACCTCGCAATTGTCACCACTGTATGTCATTAACTCTGTGTGTTTTCTCCCGTAGCTGTCTTTGTCCTTCTCTGTCCCCCTCTCTCTGTCCCTTTCTGCAGGTGTTCCCGGCATTGAAGCTGTGTGTCTTCCAGCGTGCAGCTACTGGTCCTACCAACCTGCCCGATGTCTTGTTGTTGCTTTTTGTTGCTCTGTTCTTTTCTCTCTCCCCTTTCCACTCACCCCAACCGGTCGAGGCAGATTGCTGTCCACCCTGAGCCTGGTTCTACTGGAGGTTTCTTCCGTTAAAGGGAGTTTTTCCTCTCCACTGTTGCCTATGGCTTGCTCCAGGGGGAATTGTTGGGTTCTCTCTATACATCTTTATAATCTTGACTTTATTCTGTAAAGTGCCCTGAGATGACTTGGTTGTGAATTGGCGCTATATAAATAAAGTTGAATTGAATTTATTACGCCTAGGTAATCATTACAATGCAGACACATTTCTGGGACATATTGTTCAGGTCATGCAAAGGAATGACACTACATTGACTGACAATGAGTTTGAATTTGTTGTTACTGTAGCTCGTAATAAAAGCGATGGCGGCAATACAGGTCTTAAGTTAGGAAGCATGGCACATGATGATATACAGTCCATGGTCAAATATATCGGCACCCTTCCTATTATGTCAGAAAATGCAACCCTTCTCTCAGAAAATAGTTCTAATTGCAAATGTATTCATGTGCTTATTGTTTGTGTTTGCACTGGAACAACACAAAAAAAAAGAAGAAAAGTCAAACTTGATTAAAAAAATCCACACAGTATTCAAAAATGGACTGGACAAAATTATTGGCACCTTGTCAAAATTGTTAAAAGAAATACTTTTCAAGCATGTGATGCTCCTATAATTTGTATTTAGACAGACCTGTGGCAAGTATCAGGTGTGGGAAATATAGTAATCACATTTGCAACAAGTTAAAATAGAGAAAGGGTGAATCAACCTTTGTGTCGTGTCACACAAAGCATGGAGAAAAGAAAGAAGTCTAAAGAGGTGAAAAAACATTGACAATCTCAAGGCTACAAGTCCATCTCCAGAGATCTTAATTTTTCTTTGTCCACTGTGCACAATACCATCCAGAGCAATATCATCAAGAGCAAAATTGAGGAAAAATTACAAAGAAGGATTGACCGAATGGTGTATAAAAACCCATATTAACTCCAAATTCAAGCTGATCTGCAGACACAGGGTAAAACAGTGTCAGCTCACATTATCCATCACCATCTGAATGAAAAGGGACTCTTTGGTAGGAGACCCAGGAGGACACCACACAAATACATTAAAAAGCAAGACTGGAGTTTGCCAAAGCTTGTGACAAAACCACAATCCTTCTGGGAGAATGCACTGTGGATAGATGAGACAAAGGTAGAGCTTTTTGGTAAAGGACATCATAGCACATCATAGCACAGAAAAAGAAATGAGGCCTTTAAAGATAAGAACACAGTCCCTACAGTCAAACATGGAGGAGGCTCAAAGAGGTTCTGGGGTTGCTTTGCTGCTTCTGGCACTGGATGACTTGACTGTGTGAACAGTATCATAAAATCTGATGATTACTACAGAATTTAGGTCAGTGTCAGAAAACTGTCTCCACCAGAGGTTATGGGTCTTACAGCAGGACAAGGACCTGACCTACACTTCAAAAAGCACTCAGAAATGGTTACAAACAAAGCACTGGAGACTTCTGAAATGGCCAGCAATGAGTCCAGATCTGAATCCCATAGAACATCTGTGGAGAGATCTCAAAACACAAGTTGGGAGAAGCCATCCCTCAAATCTGAATGACCTGGAGTAGTTTGCAAAAAAAGAGTGGTCCAAAATTCCAGTAGAGATGTGTAAGAAACTCATTCATGGTTACAGGAGGCAATTGATTTCAGTTATTTTTTCCAAAGGGGGTGCTACCAAATATTAAGTTAAGGCTGCCAATAATTTTGTCCAGTGCATTTTTGGGGTTCTAAGTGGAATGGTATAACATTTGACTTTTCTTCAGTTTTTTTTGTTGTTACAGTGCAAACAAAAACAATAAGCACATGGAACAATTGCAATTTCTGAGAGAAGTGTTGCATTTTCTGACAGAATTGCAAGGGCGCAGATATTTTTGGGCATGACTGTAATTATGAAGAAGTCCTGTTTTCTTTACACACCCAAAGATTCATCAGATGAAAACTATCTGTGCTTCTCACAGTGTTTGGCCTATTATGTATACCCCCCACAAAGACCCCACAAGAAATGACGATGCCGATGTGGGATTTGACTGCGCCCATAAAGTAACACTAGCAGATATTTCTAAGTCTAAAAAACAGCTGGGGGTTACGATCATAGTATTCCATCATAATCACGGTAAAAAATATGACTTGATCTAGAACAATGACAAGCCACACCCCATATGAGACACCTCCACACCACAATTGTAGACATATATGTAATGTGTATTTTACAGAGTGTGACAGACTGATATTGTGCATTGTGAGATCACATCGACTGTAAGCGTATCGGTAGATCTAGTCAGTGCTATCAAAAACACAAACAACAGGACCCCATACACAACACAGTCCCATGTCCTAAACTATATGTGTTAGTGTGGGCAGCTGTACACCATCTTAGAAAGAAAGGGGAGCATGTTTGCCAGCCAGCAAAATATTTGTACTGTCAGGAAAAGCTAAGTGGAGACAACCCACATAGCTGCTTCATACAGCCTATTAAAAAAGAAGTTTCTGAACACCTACATCTTTTATGACTTTGAAACTAGAATCAACAATGGCAAGCATGAGGCTAACCTTGTGTGCGTTATGGATTATAAGTGTGATAAATGGTGTGCTACTGGTCTTTGATACGTAAAAACCTTTTTAGACCACTAGAGACAGCATAAATACAGAGGGTACACTTTTATCGCACACAATGCCTCAGGATTTGATTCACACGAATCAAATGTTGGCAGAAACTGGTCAAACAGGGTATTACACCCTGTCTGACCATGAGGGAGCAGAGTCATACTGATGTATGACGAGGCTTACATCAGTGCTGGATCAACAGATTCATTTTTCTGCCAGTGGGTTTATCCAGAATGCCTGAGTCTTTAGAGTTTTAGAGTTTTTTCTTTAGACTTGGAAAAGGTAATTTTCCTAATTTCCTTTTTAACACTATGTGGGGTCATATCCAGATGTTAGTTTTTACGGCTATGACAAGATGAATGAGAGTGAAAAGAAAAGCTTCATGGAGTGGTAGGGCTCTGTCAGTCATGAGATTTTTCACTTGCAAAAAGTGCTGAGAGTCTTCGGTGTGAATGATGTGGTAGTGTTGCGTCAGGTGTGTCTGATTTATAGTGATACTTTTATTAAGTGTACAGAACTGAACCCAGCTGTAAACTATAGGGAGCAGCAGATTGGCCCATACTACATGGATGGTTATCATGCACGCTCAAACACAAGTTATAAGTTTTCTGGATGTATATTCCACTGATGCATGTGGTGCACAAACCATGCAGAGTTGAACCCCATCAGGAAGATCCCCAATAGTCTGCTCTACCACCAATTCAATGTAAGACCTGTGGACTTAAGGAGAGTGCATGGGGTGCATGTTGTAATGTGAGCGTGTGAATGGGAAAGGCTTAAAAAAACAGACATCAGAGTGCAGGAGTCTGGCAGGATACACAATGCCCGAGTGTCTTGACCCTCGACCTGCACAAATGCCATAAAGCTTTTTACCACTCCTTACTTCTTTTTTACAGCCATGTTATATATTGGCATATGGCATATGCAGGGATTCTGACAGGAATATGGGGTTATCGAACACATTCATCTTGGTCATGTGATGAGCATCTCCTTTACAACATTATAAATGTATAAATTACAATATATAAATGTAAATGTATAAACATCAATACATATTTTTGCTGCTATATCTACTATTTTTGAAAAACACATGTACACAGTTTTTACCTCGTTTATGTTAACAATGCCGTCTAGCATGATTTGATGAGTTTTCAATGATGCCAGATATCATATGGTAAATGGTCTGCACTTATATAGTGCTTTTCTAACTATTGGCACTCAAAACACTTTACACTGCTTCACACTCACAATCACACACACACTCATACACTGATGAGGGAGCTGCTATGCAGCTATGCTGCTATGCATAGGGTGGTCTCTGGCAGATATTATACACACACACACACACACACACATACACAAACACACACACCAGACTTATAATACTAATGTGGATGTCTGTGTCGTTGGACCCCTACCAATAGCTTTGAAGGCTATGACAGAACCTTAAAACGGGCTGTTTATTATAACTATAACAGCTGCAACTGTTTCTTGAACCTGAAATTTGTTTTTGCATGTCTGTGTAGAAGTAAGGAGGGATGTGTAACTTTATTCAGATAGAGGGTTTCCCATTTGGCTGAACCATGTCTCTGAACAACATCTGTGTTGAAAAATTGATACTTTGGTGATTTTATCTGAGAAGCAAAACAATTTTATAGCCAATTAAAAGTAAATTATATAGCAGCAAATGAATAGGATTAGGGGAATTGAGTTCAACATGTAATGTACTCTCCTACCAATAAATGTTTTTTTAAAATTTGGTTTAAATTTTAAGAATGCAGTTAACTAATCAGAATATATTAAACACAGTTATTGTTATCAAACATATTTACCAGATATGAGCACACCTGGGCATGTTTTCTGTAGCTAACTGTATCTACCTCTGATAAGCTCAGAGACAGTGGCACTGAAGAAAAGACAGGAGGCAGAGCTGGAGGTAGCAGAGCTTAAGATGTTCAGGTTCTCTTTGAGAGTGACGAGATTGGATAGGATCAGGAATGAGGACATCAGAGTGACAGCTCATGTTAGATGTTTTCGGAGGTTGACTCAGAGAGGCCAGATTGAGGTGGTTTGGACATGTTCAGAGGAGAGACTGAATATATTGGTAGAAGGATGCTGATGGTTATAGCTGCCAAGCAAGACGTCCAGAAGAAGCCCAAAGAGGAGATTTATGGATGTAGTGAGAGAAGACATGAAGTTAGTTGGTGTGAGAGAAGAGGATGCAGAGGATAGGGTTAGATGGAGGCAGATGAGTTGCTGTGGCAACCCCTAAACAGGAACAACTGAAAGGAAAATAAGATATTTACCATATGTGATGCTTCAGTTTAAATGGACTGTGTTTAATCTCTGGAGCTGACTAATGAGTGGTCAAGTGTGCATGGCTCATGATAAAATGGTCAAAAAGTCTGGCACATTCCAGAACTGCATGTACAGCTGTTGTGGTAACTGTTGCTGGTTAATCTGTAGTTAGCAGCATTAAGCAGGATGAGCTCAGTGAACATTTAGTTCATTAAAAAGACAGTTTAACACTTTTGGGAGGAGAACATTTGTTTTATTTTAGCTTTTTGAGACAAAGCTTTACTAATTAAATGGGGGGGGGGGGGGGGGGGGGGGGGCAAATATCCAATTTTCTTAGGTCCCTGTGGTGATTACATGCTTGATTTAAACTGCTATTAGGTTGTGATCACATTATAGTGTCCTGTTCCCATGCCTGCGACTGTGGCGCAGGAAGGTACAGCAGTTGTCCAACAATCTCACAGTTGTTGGTTCAATCCCCTACTCCTCTGGTCACATGTCCTTGCTCAAGACACTGAACCGCAATTTAGTTGCTCCCAGTGAGTGTTGGCCAGCTGCATAGCAGCTCCCCCATCAGTGTAAGAGTGTGTGTGTGATTGTGAGTGTGAATGGGTGAATAAGAAGCAGTGTAAAGCACTTTGAGTGCCAATAGGTAGAAAAGTGCTATATAAGTGCAGAACATTCAGAACATTTACTTAAAAAGACTAGCAGCCTAAGAACAGACAGTGATATTGTTGAACCAACAACTGCTAAATTGGTTGACAACCACTCTACATTCCTGCACGACAGTTAATATGCACAGGCAGGAGTCATTACCCAAGTAATGACATTTGACTTTTATTTTGAAAGTATCGCATTATAGTAGTAACAACTGACCTCAGTCTTAAGCGTTTCAAAAAACCATGTCTGAACTAAATTTTTCCAAGACTGTATACACTACTGTAGACCTTGTTGGCGAACGAGGAAATACAAATGTTCTTTTATCAAATCAAGGGAATCGCAGCCAGGTTCTGGCAGGTGAAGCCCCCACCCCACTGCAGAAAAGAAACACTTAGCACCCAAAGCCTACTTATCAATATACAACTTTTAAAACATCTTGTTGCATGATTAAACATGACACATATTCAGAAAGGGGAATTATCAGAGGCCTAATTCTACTGTCAGGGAAGAAAACAAACTGATGCAAAAACTGTTTGGAGTCATGACAGAGGTGGGATGACACACTTTCTTGCATTAGATGGGTGAAAGAACTTTCTGGTGAGGCATGCAGCTTTCCCACTGCGTTTTCAGAACAGAGAGAGACAAAGAAAGGGAGAATTAGGCTCAGGAAGTTGTGAGAGCAGGTAAGGACACTGCTGATTTAATTTGCTTACAACAGACAAGCAGCCTCCAACTGAATGCTATTTATAAGTAAAGGGCAAAAATGACATGCACACTTACACGCACACACTCATGGCCTCTCGTTGTTCCAGGTAGGACTCGTTTTTCTGTAACCTTGGCTGAGTCACGTCCCCGTTTTAGCATTGAGAATAAAAATAACACCACCAGCAGCAGCAGGAGTCTGACCTCTGAGGACCTCTTAGATAGGTTCTGCATGGCAGTACGAGCACATGAAAAACTAGTTTTAAAAAGTTTCATTGTGCAGCAGGAACATAAGCATTTGAAAAAATGGCAAAACAAAAGCAGTTTGACTTCGCTGTTATTCTCATTTAGTTTAGAACCGCACTTTTCTTATCTTCTTGTCTTATCCTCATCACTGGTAATGTAGCCTGCATGGTTTCTCCGCTAAAAGGAGAAAACTTCAACTTTCTCTAGTGGTATTTATCCATGCAGACAGTTTTAGTTTTATGTGTCAATGAAGCAGTCAAGACAGATATCACTGTGAGAGTGCTGCATCCAGACTTATTAAAAGTGCTGAAAGAAACATCTCAGATTATTGCAAAGTGCAATTGTAATTGCAATTTTTTTGGATAAGCGCATGTTAGATCCAAGGGCGGAGCCAGAGGGGTGGTCTCGGTTGCACTGGGCACCCCCAAAATCAGGTTGGCCACCCCAAGTGTCACCTGTCAACCTTGCCAGAGTAACAAGGTAGTAGGTACCTGCTGGAGAATTTCCAACACAAGGGGAACTAAGCAAATCTAAAGATGAAATAAAATTATAAATAAAACTTTCTGCACATTTAAGGTGGTTTCATATATTTTTTTTTTATATTTTTAATTCTATATTTTAATTCCTCTCCAACTTATTTTGTAATGATTATTTGAGGTAAAACAGTAGACATTGACACTGAAATTTATAAACACAGTACTAGTGAATAAATGTACAGTTTCTTTGCTTCCAAAGCATTTAAGTTTTAGTTTAAAACCTCTTTGCCTCCCAATTTTAGGCATGTTCCCCACTTTGGCCACCCCAATAAAAAACTGCCCCCATGTATTTTAGGCCATGCTCTCCTTAAATTTTTGTTAACTATAGACACAACAAAGAGCCAAAACTGTGACTTGTGTTTAAGAAACACTTGATTTGCTGGAATTATCTCCTAAACCAAAAGTGTTGCTGCTGAGAAAAACCATTTTAAAATCACTAGAATAGCAGTATAGGTATAGGAAACATGTAAACACACAGATAATGGTGACCAAGCTGGTGTTGACCTGACTCTGCAGCAACATGAAAACACACAAAAAAAGAAAAGTCAGAAAGTAAATTCAATAAAAATGTCATTCATTTCCTTTTTGTTTGTGTGGAAGTTGTTGGCACAGCAGCAACTACTGGATGCTATACAGTGAGAGGAAGGAACATTATTTTCAAAAATTCACCTGTATTTGCCTCAGAGAGGTTTGTTTTCTCTTGTGTGGGGCGACTGTGGTGCAGGAAGGTAGAGTGGTAGTCCACCAATCCCCCAGTTGTTGGTTCCATTCCTGACTCCTCTGCTCACATGTTGAAGTGTCCTTGAGCAAGACACTGAACCCCATCTTAGTTGCTCCCGGTGAGTGTTGGCTGTATAGCAGCTCCCCCATCAGTGTGTGATTGTGAGTGCAAACGGATGAATGAGAAGCATGAGTGAGTCATGAGCATGAATGAGAAACTAAGTGGAACCTACCACCTGCACAGGTAAGCATGGGGTGACCTTAATGACATGAAAATACATATTACCTTAAATAATGACGCTAATGACGATAAAATAACAATCCCTGTATAATTATATTCATTAGAGTGTATTTACTCTCCCTAAACATCATTCTACCTTTGCTCCCTAAACCTGGTATCACCAAGACTGGTTGAAAAACCTGCTTGTACTTGACTTTATTAATCTGCTGATCCACTCTTTCAGAGAAGGAACAGCACAATGAAATACAGGGAAAATTCCTCCCAACAGACCCTAGTCCCAAAACAATACAAGTACTAAACAAATAACTCATTAAAATAACAGATGAACTCTACAATTACATTCCAAACAACAACTCAACTAAATTGTTAATGTTATGGAATACAGAGCCTAGTAAAAAGGGAATTTTGACATTTTTTAAATAAATGTGCGCTTGTCTGTGCATCCATGCCAGACTCCTCTCCTGAGTGCTTGTTTACAATTGTACATCTGACCATTTCCATTTCATTACAATTGGAACAAATCATTTGGGAGCAGTGTTTACATGCCAGAATATCAAACAGAGCTGCACCCTTTGTTTGGAGCTGTATTGACTTTCTTCTGGAGGACAGTTTTCCGTAGACTTACTCCCACAAGCTGATCAACTGTTATTGAATTGTTGCAAAGCAAATAGTTGAGGCACCCAACTGGGGGGTGGAGGGGTGTTACAACTATAAATCATCTAAACAATTCCAGTCCTTGAACAAAGCAATTTTATTCAAATTGACCCAGATGATTTGTTACACCTTTCTCTGCTATCTGATTTCCAAAAATAATTTTAGATTTTAATTCTTCAATTTACAGGAGAGTTTTGTACTAGCTCAGGCTATTTTAAAGAGCTTGCCATTTACACTATAGAATTCAATGCAATTCAACTTTATTTACATAGCGCCAATTCCCAACAATGTCAGCTTAAGGCACAGAATAAAGTCCCAACAACAACAGACTAGGTTAAGGTTAGTGGAAAGAGGAGAGAAAAGAAAAGAGCAACAGAGGCAACAACAAAAGATTGGACAGTTTGGTAGAACCAGTAGCTGCACACTAGAAAACACACAGCTCCAAAGCCGGGGACACCTGTAGAAAGGGACAGAGAGAGGGAGACAGAGTGGGAGGAAGACAAGTATGGGAGAAAACAAACAGAATTAATGCAATGCAGTGAGGAAAATTATGGGGTGAAAGGGACAAGAGGAGGAAAAGAGCTCAGTGCATTGGGGGGTGGGTGACGCAGCAGTCTAAGCCTATAGCAGCATAACTATAACTAACTAACCCAACTATAAGCTTTATCAGAGAGGAAAGTTTTGAGCCTAGACTTAAATGTAGAGAGGGTGTCTGCTTCCCAAATCGGAACTGGGAGCTGGTTCCACAGGAGAGGAGCTTGATAGCTAAAGGCTCTGCCTCCCATTCTACCTTTGGATATTCTGGGAACCACAAGTAGGCCTGTATTTTGAGATCGAACTGTGATGATATGGTACTATGCAGTCTTCTATATATGATGGAACATGACCTTTCAGAACTTTATACGTAAGAAGCAGGGTTTTGAATTCTATTCTAGATTTTATTGGAAGCCAACGGAGAGAAGCTAGTGAAGGTGAAATATGATCTCTCTTGCTAGTTCCAGTCAGCACTCTTGCAGCAGCATTTTGGATTATTTGCAGGCTCTTTAGGGATTTTCTGAGGCATTCTGAAAGTAGGGAATTACAGTAGAATAATAAAAAATAAGTAAGATCCTTTTTGGAACATCATGTGAACATTTTTATTTTTAGCAGATAATAAATGCCTTTTTTCAAATGTCTATAAAATCAATCAGTCTACTTTTTAAAAAATTAGGTACACACTCTAAATTTAACATGGAAATAAATGTTGTGGACTACAGGAATGAGATGACCTCAGGCTGTGTGCGTGTGTTTGTGTGTTTGTGTATATATGTATGTGTATGTGCTTTCAAATACTGCATTCCCTAGTCACTTACCCTAACCTAACTTCAATTATAACCCGAACACCGAAATCTTCACCCACAAACAGACTTACAATCTTAGACCCAACAAAATGTACTCTCTTTGCCAAAAGGTCCTAACTCATTTAGGTAAAAACTTTCTTTGGCCCTAACTAGGTACAATATACACACACAGGAAGGTAGAGTGCTTGTCCACCAATCCCAATTGTCAAAGTCTTTAAGCAAGACCCCAACTTAGTTGCTTCAATGAGTGTTGACCAGCTGTATAGCAGCTCCCCTGTTGTTGTGTTTTATTGTGAGTACAAATTATCATTACTGTGGTCCAATATAAGTGCAGACCATTTACCATCATCTGTATACATATACTTCTTAATCTAATTAACCTTATAATACACAATATAAATAAAAAACAACCCTGGAAAAGGAAACCCTGGTTGGCTTATAAAGCAATAGTGATAATGAAGTGTGGCACTGGAAACCAATGTTTAGGAAGAACCTCAGCAAAAATGCAAAAAATGGTTCTAATTGTTAACAAAATACTAAACAGAGGGAAAAACAAATTCCCAGTAAATCAACCAAATTAAAATTAAAACTACCTGACATTTTATGTTCTCACCTAAGTGGAACCTACCACCAGTACAGGTAAACATGGGGTGAGCTCAATTATATCAAAATACACAGGGTGCCTCAAATAATTGATAATATGAAGACTAGATGAGATCATGTACTGCCTGTGACTGTGCCTACATCTCTCTATATTCTATTCAGTACACTGTATTTAATCTTCCTTAACTCCACACTATCCTCTCTTACCTTGGTTCCACCCAGCGTCCCACTGCTGAGAGTGCCTAATGATCCAAACCTGCCTCTACTCTTCTTGAAATTCCTGTTGATCTACTCTACCTTTACAGTGGAAACAATCAATCAATCAACTCCCTAGCCTTCCATGTCATAGTCCCAACATTCAAAGTCCCTTCTGTCAGTCCTACATTCTTAGCTTTCCTCTTCTCTCTGTTTCTACGAACACACCTTCCTCCTCTTCTTCTTTGACGAACATTAGTCCAATTTGTATCCTATAGGTCAACAGCACCGGTGGCGGTCGTTGTGAACTCGGGCCCTGACCGATCCGGTATGGGAGTCATTTTCTGTGTGAAAGTCATGATTTGCATTTATCCAGACTTGGGACTGCAACCCTTGCGGTTGCTTTTGTTCCATTGCGGTTGTATTAACATGCTGCCACTGCTGCCATAGTGCAATTATGTGTTTCTCCAGCACAAAGCATAATTTTTGTCTAATGATGCGTTTGTATATGTTTGTCGCAAAAAGAATAGTTTTTGTAACGTGGTGTGTTTGTGTGTTTCCACAGTACAAAATCACAAGAACTCTTCGATGGTGAGTTTATGTGCTTTTGTAGTGGGGAGTATGTGTCCCTTGGTGCATTTGTGTGGTTCTGTATGTGTAAAAAAGTAAAAAGCCTAATATCAGGAACTTGGTGTGTTTTTGTCTGTTTGTCTGGACGATTACTTTGTCTGTTATCACTTTGACATGATTTGTTTTCTAGATGTTTTTGTTAAATCACCCATAATTTAGTAAAAAAATAAACGTTGGAAACTTCCAATGGGGTGAATACTTTTTAAAAGCAGTGTAGCTATTGGATAACATATTGGATAACAAGATACATTTACATTTAGTCATTTGGCAGACACTTCTACCCAAAAGGACTTACAAGTGTGAAACAAACCAAGCAAAAAAGGAGAAAAACATTTGTTTTGTTTGTTTGTGAGATGCAAGTCTATTTCTTTTGTTTAAGTGCATAGGAAGTTGCAGAAGACTTCTATCTTTAACAATTTTTGAAAATATTACGAGTAAGGCTGCTGAGCATGCATAGCTTGGTAGCTCACACTGAGCTGTAGAACTTTGGGATATTTTGCTGTACCACCAGATTTTTTGCTGGCAGAGCTCAATATCCAGGAATGCTTGTGGACCTGGATGAACGAGTTCAGGGAGGAAGGTGCTGTTGAGTTGACCACTTTATAGGCGAGAGTCAGAGCTCTGAAGACAATATGGCCAGCTACTTAAAGCCCTCATTTTTGATCAGCCAAAAAGGTTGCACGTCACAATGGCTTCGATTGATTGATAGATGGATTAATAGATAGATAGATACTTTATTGATTCCAAGGGAAATGTAATGCATCCAGTAGCTTACCAAGCTCAATATTATTTGATTTTGTCTTAAAAAATAGAAAAAATAAAATATGAAAAAAGCAAAATAAAGAATAAATAGGGCATCGTAATAAAGAGTAGTAATACACCCTTCAGAGCCAATAAACCAGGTTAGCTTAGTATAAAATGTACTTTGATAATAGTGATAAAGGTCAGGGTTGTGCAGGAGGGTTAACGTAGCCAATGAAACATAGTACCACAGTCCAGTGGTTAAACAATCTGATGGCCTGGTGGACAAAAGATCTCCTCAGTCTATCTGTGGAACAGGACTGGGACAGGAGTCACAGCCACTGAAAATGCTTCTCCGCCTGGTAATGGTGCTATGCAAAGGGGGTTAGTGTCCATGATGGTCAGGAATTTATTGAGTGTCCCTCTCTTAGCCACTGATATAAGTGGTTCCACTTCTGTTCCCAGCACTCTGGCTGGGAAAGATAGAACTTCTGTCTCTAAGAGGTTGAGATGAAGATGTCTTTCTGTCATCCAAGCAGAGATGTCAGAGACAGGCAGAAATGCATGATAAGATAGTGGAGTCATCCGATGGAAAGGACAGAATGAGACAGACCTTGTGGCAAGGTTATTGGGAAAGGGGGATATTCTGTTTATGGGAGAGGGCAAAATAAGTCAGTAGGCCTGTAGCACATCTCTAGTTAAGTGGTCCATGTTGATTTAGAAATTGATATGATTTTTGGATTGGCACAATTTGTTGTCCACACACCGTAACCATTTAAAAACAGCAGAACACAGACACCAGAGCACGTTGATTCACGGTGTTAACTTCAATTAAATCAGTTGCAAAGGACAAGAGAGCTCTACAATGACTAAATGTACAAAATAACCACACATCCCCACTATTGTCAAATCCTTCTTCAGTGCCAGCTGGATGATGCTGTATGTTGCTCGTTGATCCTGTTGTGATGCATGATGATGCATGAACTTACATGAACCAGTTTACAGAAGATGGATCAGAGGAAAGGACAGAAATTAAGCCAGAAAATTTAAGATGAATTAATTATAATAATTGGAATATTTTTTATCTGGTGACAAGCAGATTGTTGAAGGAATTGAAAAATGTTTATGCTTGTGCTATATGAACAATGATTGAATCATTGCATGACCTTGAGAATTGCGGGTGCTTCCATAAGATAAAGAAATTACAATAATATTGAGGAATGTTTTGTTATGAGAGGAATCTTCTTATGCACTGAGCTCCCCCCTTCCTGTCTCTCCTTTGCCTCTGCATTTACATATAGTCCTTTTCTACCTATTGGCAAACCCAAAAAAAGATTTTTTGGGTTTTCTTTACATATGTGTATAGTCTTGACTTTAAAAAAGTTGAATTGAATGGAATTGAATTTGGTCAGAATGAGAAAGGGATATGAGTGGAAAATAGACATTAACACATACACAGGCCAATATGATTTATTGTGATGCTGTTTGGTGATGCTCACAATGCTCCTGTTGTATTCTAGACCCTAGTTGCAGGGCAAGATTAATTACTTCACCTAGATGGCATTCTGATTTTCTTCATGAGTCACAAGAATTACATCTGTTAGGACTGTATGACAAGGATTACTAGAAAGTTATTTGTTAATGTTAGGGGGAGTTGTGGCCAGTTCAGTTTGAAATGGTTTTCCAGAAACGTGTGCCTTGAATGTGATGGATGAAGAGAGTGCTTTCAAATATGTATGCCTAATATTCAGGCAATACTAACACACTTTACGGTAAAGCAAATAACGGAGAAATTAAGTATTCAGAGGGCAGGGAAAAAGGCAGCAGATAAGACACTGGACACTGCAAAGACATTGGACTTGGACCAAGAGCACAACTCCCCCCCAAGACCACCAGTAATGGTGGATAGGGAAGCACTTGAAGGTCCACTGAAGGAAACACAATATACTGAAGATAACATTTCTCTTACCTTCTGTCCAAAGACTTTCGATCATAAGCCAGACAGTTTTAAAAGCAGCAGTTTTAAAATTTGACTTTGAAGGAGTGAAACAACTGCCTTAAATCCATTCACAACATTAATTTCTATGTTAAGTGATCTGCAAAAACTCAAGACCTGATTCTTAGGGTGCTCACAAGTATCCTGAACAAAGGTACTTAAGGCCTTATAAGTTTGGCCAAAAGGAAGACAATGCCATTTGTCATGGTGTGACACTGATAAAAGATAGTTGTGATCTGCTTAACAACATGGGAACCCGAAAACATCCTATATTGTTCAATACATAAATAAATGAATTTATTATGATGCATTCACCCAGCATCGACACTGCAAAACTGTGAGAAAGAAAATCTCCGATCTCCAATCACTGCCATGGAAGCATTCAATCTATACATGTGCTGCCACTCATATGTAGAGAATGGGTTCCGTGTTTTGTCTTATCTGGCTTACCGTAGTTGACCGTGAACCCGGAAGTTCAAAAGATTAGTTCAGCAGTGAGCAGACAATTTTCTTTCTAACTTTTCCATCAGTCCCTAAAGAACATATGTCTGTAAGTACCGAGTATGTTAAAGTTAACACTCGTATCATATGTATCTCTTAAGATGGTTTAGTTTGTAATTTATTTGTTAGTTCGATAAAACGTCACGATGCTAATTGCGTAGCATGTCTATGGGCTTTTCCATGTATGTTAGCATCGGGCTAATTTCGTTAACGTTACCCGCTTAGTGCACTTCTGTTATACATTCTGATTTGTAATCAACTTAATTCATATCTTTTAATGACTTTGCATGTATGTAAAAATGAAACTATTTGTAACACGTATTTATTTTGTATTGCAGTTTCACAGTGCTTTCTTCAGTAAAGTTCAAAACTCAAAAACTACCTGCTGAGTGTTTACTGAAGGGACCTGTTAGCTATCTGTCAAGCTAGACGCAACTCTCCACACTAGTGAGGACAGAATAGTGAAAAGACATCCGTCTACGGGCAGCCTAAGAAGAGTTAACACAGAAAAACAACATTCTTAGACAAGTATAGCAGCATCCAGTAACTATTTGCCAATATGGATGACACGGAAGAAATGCTGGAAACACGATCACAGTGCTCAAGCACCTCACGTTCCAGTCAACGTACCTCAGCTAGTTTAATAGCAGCGCAGGCACGTGCTAAAGCAGAATCTGCACGAACACAAGCATCATTTGCTCAAAAAGAAGCTGACTTAATTAAAACCCAAGCTTATATAGAAGAAAAACAAAAGGCTACAGCAGAAGCTACCAGGAAGACAGCAGAACTTAATGCCAACTTACACGCACTGCGGCTAGAAAGAGCAGCAACAGCAGCTATCGCAGAAGCTGAAGTACCCGAAGCAGCTGCTAAATATGACTTCGAAGACGTGGATTATCAAAACATAAAAAAGGACGATGCTAGGGACGCAACCACTGGCTCAATGGCTGACGTTCACCAAGCTACTAAGTTAGCACATCCCTTAATATACCCTTCGCATCAGATTCAGATGGACAATGGTAAAAGCACAATGTACGACGTGAGGAAGGATAACACACAGTCAAAGGAGATCAGAGAATACAACTCTGGTGAGTTACCAGTGTTGCATGCATCCAACCACAACGTTCCTAACTCTCCTAATATTCCACAAGCACAAAGCTTATCCAGGAACACCAACCTGCATCAATATCACAGAAGTCCATCTACTTGTGAGTACAAACCACTACCATACAATGCAGACTTTCACCCCAGACAGTCACCTCCACAACCAACACCCAGAACTAATGAGACCAATTCATCTGCTACAATCGACTTAGCCAAGTATTTAATACGTCGAGAGTTGGTAAGTTCTGGACTACTAACATTTGATGATAAGCCAGAGAATTACTGGGCCTGGAAGACATCTTTTCTCAGTTCCACTGAAGATTTGAATTTGACACCAAGGGAAGAGCTTGATCTTCTCTGTAAATGGCTGGGACCCAAATCTTCTGAGCAAGCAAAGAGGATAAGGGCGGTGTGTATTCACAACGCATCATCAAGGGTCAGCATGGTGTGGCAAAGACTACAAGAATGTTATGGGTCACCAGAAGCAATAGAAAATGCCCTTCTAAATAAGGTAGATGAATTTCCAAAGATCACAACCAGAGAAAATCACAGACTTGGGGACCTAGGAGACATCTTAATGGAACTCGATGCAGCTCGTACAGATGGATTCTTACCTGGTCTTAATTACCTGGACACATCTCGGGGCATCAATCCTATAGTTCAGAAACTCCCACATCACCTACATGAGAGATGGATCTCTTTTGCAGCACGCTACAAAGATGAACACCATTCTGCTTACCCACCATTCTCTGTTTTTGTGAAATTTTTGTGTAACCAAGCTAAGACTCTCAATGATCCAAGCTTCACACCATTACTCACTGGTGGTATGAATCCACCCAGAATGGAAAAACCCTATAAGTCTAATTTTAGAGCTTCAGTGTCTGTCAGAAAAACAGAAGTCTCAACGAGTTCTGATGCAAACTTACAACAACTCAGACAAAAGTGTGATGGATCCTGACAAACAATGTCCACTGCACAACAAACCACATCCCTTAAGGAAATGTCGTGGCTTCAGAAGCAAATCGTTAGATGAGAGGAAAACCTTTCTCAAAGAAAAGAACATCTGCTATAAATGCTGTTCCTCTACTAACCACATGGCCAAAAATTGCAATGAGAATGTACAGTGCAGAGAGTGCAACAGCCGTCAGCATCTAACAGCTTTACATCCAGGGCCAGCACCATGGAAATCAGAGATCTCCGCAGCCCTAGAGATTCAGGGCGGGGAGCATGCAGAAAACCTCTCTCCAGCAGTGATATCAAAATGCACTGATGTTTGCGGAAGTGTAAAAAGTTCAAGATCCTGTGCCAAGATCTGTCTGGTCAAAATATACCCATCTGGGCAGAAAGAAAAGTCTGTCAAAACCTATGTGGTTTTTGATGAGCAGAGTAATAAGTCCCTGGCAAAGACTGAATTCTTTGAGCTTTTCGGCATCAAGACAGATGCAGCTGTGTATACGTTGAAAACCTGTTCAGGAGTTGTGAAGACCGCAGGGAGGCGAGCTAACAATTTTATTGTGGAGTCATTAGATGGCAAAGTCAGTATTCCTCTACCCACATTGATTGAGTGCGATATGTTACCAGATGATAGGTCAGAAATCCCAACACCCGAAGTTGCTGGACATTATGCTCATCTCAAACAGGTAACAGACAAGATACCAGCTATTGATGAAAATGCAGCTATCCTTATCTTGCTCGGCAGAGACATATTAAGAGTCCACAAAGTCAGAGAACACTGTAACGGGCCGCACAACGCCCCATATGCCCAGCGCCTTGATCTTGGCTGGGTAATAATAGGAGAAGTCTGTCTAGGAGGAGCTCATGTGCCAGCTAATGTCAACGTGTACAAGACCTGTGTGTTGAACAATGGCCGTACATCTCTCTTTGAACCCTGTAATAACGGTCTACACGTTAAAGAAGAGGTAAATACACCAGCATTGTACACTCGTACTCTTAACATTACCGAGATTATTAAATCTGATGAAACTGATAGCCTTGGCGAGGAATTGTTCAGGAGAACACCGCATGATGATATACCTACCATCTCTGTGGACGAGAAAGTCTTTCTGGATATTCTGGACAAGGAGATGTTTGTGAATGAGGCAAACAGCTGGACAGCCCCTTTACCCTTCAGGTCACCAAGACACCGACTCCCAAACAATCGAGACCAAGCAGTGAAGCGTTTCACAACACTGTGCCGTATGCTCAACAAAAGACCAGAAATGAACCAACATTTCTTCGCATTCATGAAGAAAATCTTTGATTTAGGTCATGCAGAACCAGCTCCACCACTCAACAAGGAAAAAGAGTGTTGGTATTTACCAATCTTTGGTGTTTATCATCCTCGCAAACCAGGTCAGATACGTGTAGTATTTGACTCAAGTGCTACCCATGAGGGCTTCTCCCTGAACAGTGTTCTACTGAGTGGCCCAGATTTGAACAATACGCTTCTTGGGGTCCTCATTCGTTTTCGCAAGGAACCAGTCGCTGTAACAGCAGACATACAACAGATGTTCTATTGTTTCACTGTTCGTGAGGATCACCGGGACTTTTTGCGTTTCTTATGGTTTGAAGATAATGATCCTGAAAAACCCATCAGAGAGTACCGCATGACAGTTCATGTGTTCGGCAACAGCCCTTCTCCTGCCATTGCTATATACGGCCTAAAAAGAGCTGCTCTGGAAAGACAAGATGAATATAGTAAGGAGGCAAAACAGTTTGTCCTAAGAAACTTTTATGTTGATGATGGATTAACCTCATTCTCCAGTGATGCTGAAGCCATTCGTGTTCTGAACGAAACAAGACAGATGTTAGCAGACTCAAACATTTGTCTCCACAAAATAGCTTCCAACAGTCCCGAGGTAATGAAGGCATTCCCCTCACAGGAATGGGCTAAGGAGCTAAAAGACCTTGACCTTGGTGCAGACCCTTTACCTCTGCAGCGGAGTTTAGGGCTCAACTGGAATTTGCAAAAGGACAGCTTCACCTTCCTTGTCTCCCGAGAAGAAAAGCCATTCACAAGAAGGGGCGTTCTTTCAACTGTCAACAGCTTATATGATCCTTTGGGATTTGCAGCACCTATCACTATGCAAGGCAAGGCTCTAATCAGAGAACTGTGTTCTGAAAACTGTGATTGGGATGCACCATTACCATCTGACAAAGAAACACAGTGGAGAGCATGGCAAACCTCATTAGTAGACCTCGAGAAGCTCCAGATTCCAAGGCAGTACATTCACACGTCTCTGCATACTACACTACGGAGAGAGCTGTGTGTCTTTGCAGATGCTTCTACACTAGCAGTATCTGCTGTGGCCTACCTCAGGGCTTTTGATGAGGAGCTATGCGCTGCCGTGCTTGCAGTTGAGTTGGCTGACACACTACTGGAAGAACTTGATATTGAAATCCATGAAGTAAAATACTACACTGACAGCAAAGTTGTTTTAGGTTACATAAACAACACTAGTCGAAGGTTCTATGTGTATGTTGCCAACAGAGTAGCACGCATCAGGAAGTCAACTAATCCAACACAGTGGTACTTTGTTAACACACAACACAACCCTGCAGATCATGGTACACGACCGGTGCCAGTCTCTCTTCTTTGCAGTACCAGCTGGTTGACTGGGCCAGAATTTTTAAAGAAAGTCAGTGAAGATGCACCACCTCAGCCAGACTCATTTGAGCTTGTTGAACCAGCCTCAGATGTTGAGCTACGTCCACTGATTACAACATTCACTACAAAAGTTGGGACCACACAGCTTGGATCACACAGGTTTAAACGCTTCTCCAGATGGAGGCTTCTTATCCACGGAGTAGCCAAACTCATCCAGAAAATCAGATCCTCATTGAAAGCTCCCGAAAATGATATGAAAAAATTAGACGAGTTAAAACAGGCAAAAAACATAATCATTCGGAGTGTGCAGGAGGAGGAGTTTAAGGAAGAACTTAAAAGTCTATCCAAAGGAGAGCTTGTACCTGAGCACAGTCCTCTTAGGAGCCTCAGCGTCATCCTAGATTCAGAGGGTTTGATAAGGATAGGTGGAAGATTGTCTTCTGCAGAAATCCCTTGGGAACAAAGACATCCTATAGTCATTCCAAAAAATTACCATGTAGCCCTTTTACTGGTTCAGTTCTACCATGAACAGGTCGCTCATCAAGGTAGACATATCACAGAAGGAGCAATTAGGTCTGCAGGGCTGTGGATTCTTGGAGGAAAAAGACTAGTGTCAAGTGTCATACACAAGTGCGTGACTTGCCGGAGACTAAGAGGAAAGATGGAGCAACAGAGAATGTCTGACATGCCCGCTGATCGTCTTACCCAAGCCCCTCCTTTCACACATGTAGGATTAGATGTGTTTGGACCATGGAATATCTGTGTTTGTCGTACAAGGAGTGGTGCGTCGGAGAACAAACGCTGGGCTGTTATGTTCACTTGTTTGGTCACAAGAGCAGTGCATATTGAAGTGATAGAGTCCCTCTCAACGTCAAGCTTCATTAATGCTCTGAGAAGGTTTGTGGCAATTAGAGGACCAGTAAAGCTTTTCCAGTCAGATCGTGGAACAAACTTTGTTGGTGCCTGCAAGGAGTTACAGTTTGCTGCAGAAGATCCAGAACTTCAGTCTTACTTCAAGGACGAAGGATGTACTTGGAAGTTTAATCCTCCCCACTCGTCTCATATGGGGGGAGTATGGGAAAGAATGATAGGAGTTGCTCGACGCATCTTAGATGCTATGCTACTTAAGGTGCACACACCCAGCCTATCACATGAAGTTCTTACTACGCTTATGGCAGAAGTCTCTGCTATAATGAATGGTCGCCCATTAGCTAACTCCTGGTTCAATTTTCACGCAGAAAACTGAGCTGGTATCTGCACCTCCTGGAGTATTTGATCCCAACGAGCTCCATAGAAAACAATGGAAGCAAGTACAATGCCTTGCTAATTCATTTTGGAAACGATGGCGTCAGGAATACCTTGCCACACTTCAGCCAAGGAGGAAATGGCAGGCAGTCGGACCTGACCTGGAGATAGGGGATGTTGTACTTCTGAAAGACAGCCAGGCTAAAAGAAATGAATGGCCCGTTGGACTAATTGTGAATACTTTTCCTGGACAAGACAATAGAGTCCGGAAGGTGGAAGTAAGGGTGGTCAAGGGAGGTACACCAAGGGTGTACATAAGACCCATCTCAGAATGTGTGTTATTGATTAAAGGTACATAGTGGTATAAAATTATACCAGACGGGGAGTGTGCTGCCACTGATATGTAGAGAATGGGTTCCGTGTTTTGTCTTATCTGGCTTACCGTAGTTGACTGTGAACCCGGAAGTTCAAAAGATTCATTCAGCAGTGAGCAGACAATTTTCTTTCTAACTTTTCCATCAGTCCCTAAAGAACATATGTCTGTAAGTACCGAGTATGTTAAAGTTAACACTCGTATCATATGTATCTCTTAAGATGGTTTAGTTTGTAATTTATTTGTTAGTTCGATAAAACGTCACGATGCTAATTGGGTAGCATGTCTATGGGCTTTTCCATGTATGTTAGCATCGGGCTAATTTCGTTAACGTTACCCGCTTAGTGCACTTCTGTTATACATTCTGATTTGTAATCAACTTAATTCATATCTTTTAATGACTTTGCATGTATGTAAAAATGAAACTATTTGTAACACGTATTTATTTTGTATTGCAGTTTCACAGTGCTTTCTTCAGTAAAGTTCAAAACTCAAAAACTACCTGCTGAGTGTTTACTGAAGGGACCTGTTAGCTATCTGTCAAGCTAGACGCAACTCTCCACACTAGTGAGGACAGAATAATACATCATTCATGTTGAATTACCAATTGATTAAGACTTGAAGATGTTTAGCAGTCCTGTCTTTGAAAACGTATTTCTTATAAACTAGTTTGTGTGTCTTCACAAAATCTATCTTAGCATCACTGAAAATGAATACTGTGACAAGTTAACTACAGTGTTTTTTTATTGGTCTGATCACAGATGTGCAATCTCTGTCACACTCAATGAGGAACAAAATTGTCTCTATGATGTCTCAAATGCTGTTCCCCATGTCTCACTGGCCAAGTCAGAATCAGATAAGTAGGAAAATTTAGGCTATTTTGTTAAAAAGTGTTCTTCTGACTGGAAACAACTTGAGACTGAACTGTTATGTTTTCGTCGTCTGCTTGTGCGTATAGACAGTCTTTCACCTATCTTCTGTTTCTCTAATGCCTGAGCAGATAAAACACACACACACCTCCTCTTTCTTATCAGAAACAGAGGCAGTGACCATACCAGCATTAAAGAGTGTGCCTGAATCTTTGTGGGCAAAACACAAATATGATGAAGGTTTAATAAAGAATTGTGAGCCACTTTTTATATCACCAAAATTGACCTACAGGCTTAAGAAACATCAATACCCCTTAAAACAAGAGTCTATTGATGGAATTACTCCTTTGTTTGAATCTCTTAGAGATGCATGTGAAATTGTTCCCTGCAAATCTAGTCCATGCTGCACTCCCATTTTTCCTGTGAAAAAGACAAAATCCACCCCACTGAGTGGCGCTTAGTTTAGCATCTGCTAGCAGTAAATGCTGCAGTTCAGCCAAGAGCTAACAATGTGCCAAACCTTTATACTATTCTTTCACAAGTTCCACCTGATGCTCAATGGTTCTCAGTTATAGACCTGGTGAATGCTTTTTTCAGTGTGCCTGTTCATCCTGAAAGTCTGTTATGGTTTGGTGATCGTGTGTGGACCTGGAGCCGGATGGCACAGGGTTACTGTGAATCTCCACAAATATACAATGAAGCTTTATGCAGAAGTTTAGAATCTCTCACTATCAGTCCTGGTTCTGCCTTGTTAAAGTATGTTGATGACATAATGATCTGGAATCCCACACGTGAACAGTGTGAGGTGGATACAGTTGCTCTGATTAAACATTTGGCGGATGAAGGCCATAAACCCAGCCTGTCTAAACTTCAGTTTGTACAACAGGGAGTTGTTTTTCTTGTCAGTTTATCACAGCAGAGGGATAGTCTCTTGCTAAGAAACTTGCTGTTGATACTATTCAGAATATACGTAAACCAATCACTAAGAAACAAATGTCTTTCAGTCATGTATGATCTGTGCCACACATAACACTGGACGCACACACGCAACAGCAGACCATTTGAACACTTCATGATGGATTTCACTGAACTTACTCCATCAGAAGGCAAGCGATATAGCTTGACGAACGTCACCATGTGGAGTAAGTGGTTGGAAGTATTTCCTGCAAAACATGCAAACAGTGCCACAGTGGCAAAAGCAATGAATAGACATAGAACAGCATAGAACGAATGAATGGGGTTCTGAAACAAAAACTGAAAAATGTGAGGAAACAGGCTTAACATTGCCAAAAGCCCTGCCACCCATTGTAAGAGGGTACTGGAGCCTGTGGACGACTTCTCCACGGCTGTGTACGATGCTCCCCGGAGGGCAATAGCCTCGAGGGAGCCAGGGAGCCAGTCGGAGGAGCACTGGGAGCAGTTAAAGTAGCCATAACAAAGAATCCCACAGGAAACCTGTGGTTGACTTATATGAACTTTACAGCCAAAAGAGTGACTAATTCATCTTGTGTGAAATCATAATACTGATGAATTTATACATCTGATGACCATTGTTGTATGTCTTATGATTAAAATGTAATCAAAAGGAGGGAATTGTGATGCAAAATCAAGTATTATTAAATAATGATTAAATTTAATCCTTAGCATTTTACCTAGTTATAATAGCAACTTGTACTCAGTGTATTTATGTTTGTTGAAAGATGCTTTAATGTTTAAAAGATTGTATGTTGTTCAAACGTTCTCTCATATATATGTTTTGTCTTGAAGCATTTGCAGAACTGCTGCAAGGTCAGTTATTGTCTAACAGCAGGCCATCCCACACTGACTCTGACCCAGAGTCACTGCATGCTCACAGGTGCTTATCAAAGTGCTGGAAAGGGAAATGATTTCCATAAAAGGAGAAAGGTCTGGGGGCAGTGTCCTGAGGGTGGAGGATGGTCTGCCCAGAAACAGAAGTTTATAAAACTCTGTGTGAATGTATGAAGTTTAGAACTGCATAGGATAAGAGAATTGAAACTCTGTCGATGTACTTCTCTCTTGCAAGATAATAAAACCCTAAAAGACATCTTGGTTGTTGAAGCTTCTTTACTGATTACAAGTGAGGTATCTAGGACCAGATATTGTAATTTTTTTTCATGACAGTGTGACAATTTTTGTAAGGTTTAGCTGAGTCTGCATGAACCATGACCTCTCCTTCTTTTAGTCATGAATGTGCACGCACACACACTCAGTGACTAGAGTATTCATTCTCAGTGATACTAAGATATATCATGTGACTGCATAATACTGATGTATAAACCACATTTACTGTAGAAATGCAAAATAATTATCCTGCTCTGAGAGCCATCATTTTCCCCTGCAAGAATAACCTACTACTGTGATATAATGGAACCTCAGCTGGGATACTGAAATTGCCCTGCAATGAGAGCATGATTTATGTCTAGTTTATCCAACCTTAATCCAGAAGTTAATTCAGCACTCTAGCTTTTACATTATATAATATTAATCTGGATTATATTATAGCTTTGAGAGCCAAAGAATGCCACAAACAGTCGGTGGAAAAGGAAAGAACCTCAAAGAAGATGTGTAAACATGTCAGAATATTTCGAACATCACTCTGTGTACTACTGCTGAGAAAATGCTTAATTAATGTATGACCATTCTTTAAGGTCAAAATCCTTTACTTCATAGCGTTGACAGTTGTTTTAATAAAAGCAAATGTAAAAGCTTTTGTCACGGTTAGACCACGGTTAGACCTCAAACACAGTTATTTTATTTGTGTGACACTATGTGTAAACTCAACTTTTAAAGAACACACATGTCAAACTCAAGGCCCACAGGCTCATTATCAATGGCTATCAATGGCCAATATACTGTGCTCTAAATACTCATACTACAAATCCCATAATGTCCTACAGTTAATGTGATCAAGCACGCACCCCTCCTCCCTGCTGTTCTGTTGATGTAGCCTACTCATCAGTGGTCAGCAAATGAATGCATGCTTCAGCACTTAAGCTAGTCCCCAAAAACTGGCCAAACAAAAAGTGAAATTTAAAAGCAGGGACTTTCCATACTGATGTGAGGCAGAGTATATGTTTGTTGACTTTGGAGGTGGCTTGTCTGTGGCCGTAATTAAAGAACATACACTATATTGCCAAAAGTATTCGCTCACCCATCCAAATAATTGAATTTAAGTGCACAAAGCAAGGTCCATAAAGACATGGATAAGTGAGTTTGGTGTGGAAGAACTTGACTGGCCTGCACAGAGTCCTGACCTCAACCCGATAGTGCGTGCAGTCTTCGCTCTAATTCGTCCCAAAGGTTTCTGTTTATTATGTAATTCATAAACACACTCCTAAACCTCGTGGAAAGCCTTCCCAGAAGAGTTGAAGATGTTATAGCAGCAAAGGTTGGGCCGATGTCATATTAAACCCTATGGATTAAGAATGGGATGTCACTAACATGGTTCAAAGGCAGGTGAGCAAATACTTTTTGCAATATAGTTTAACATAGGACAGCACCCACTCCCCCACCTCTCTTCTGGCACCTCTGGCTTCAGGGATGACCTGATTGTACAGTACATTGGCATTTTAATAAAGGTTTCAATACTTTATATTAAACAACTCACCTAACATGTAGGTGCGCTGCTGCGTGGAGCAAGTTTCTTCCTAGGGATTTATGCCAGTCTGCTGTTCTGCTTATGCTGAAGTTTGGAACCATCTGTCCAGCTGAGCACTGTGTTAAATGAATGTGGATTTTTCACTTAAATGTACATTTAAACAAAAAAACCCAAAAACAAATAAGTGGATGATTTATTTGCCTATTTTTAAATGCAACACTCCACTGCTGCATTCTCAACTGCTGAGTAGAAAGGACTAAGTCTGAAGTCAGTGCTAGTTTAAGGTGAATGTTGAACATTTTTAAATTATTGTATTTGTTTTGGTTTGGTTCTTTTTAAATTAATAAATAATAAATATGTTTTAATCTTGATGAAGCAGGTTCTACCTGAAATTATTAGGAGACACGAGTGTCACAGCCTCATGTTTCCATCAAAAGGCCTGCACTGTTGTTATAAATGTTTGTGTGAGAAGCCCAGATGTTTTCTATTAAGCTGTGAAATTTCCTCCTAAGTGGGAATTATTTGTTGAAAATCTCAAAGCAGTGTGTGGGTAAAATCTGCAGCAAAAAGAGAGTGACACATTCGGCTGCTAAAAGATTGAAATTCACAACACATAATCTCCTCACAGCCATGACTTTAGCACTGCATGAGCACTTTCCCTGCTACTTTTCAACTTCCTTTGATGTATAGGATAGGCAAAAAGTGTGTGTGTGTGTGTATATATATTGTCTGTGTACCGAGGTGATAAGCAGACAGGGTCACACTCTGTTTTCATGCCCCTGGTCTTACCTAAATGACTGTCTCTAAGCAGGCTAAATCTTCCATTACATTTGATGCTACTTATGCTGACCTGACTGCACTGTTACAGCACACCTACAGACTCTCATACATTTATGTCCTGAATTTCAATTGTTTGGAAATGAGCAGCTGTATGTAATGTAATAGACATCCATTTTTGGATCTACTCAAGATAACTCATATATTTAAAAATCTACAGGACATATAAACAATGTATATCTGCCTTCAAGAAAGCAGATATATATCTATATCTAGATATATCTATATCTATCTGTCTTTAGATAAATAGATAGATAGATATATCTAGATATAGATATATATAGAGAGATAGATATAGATATCTGCTTTAAGAAAGCAGATATACTGTGCTTTCAAACAAAAATACTAAATATAAAAAAAATACAAAGCGCAAATTGTTATTAATTCAAACCCTATAGTTATCTGTCACCATTTGTAAACCTGTGAAATGTCAAGTGAATTGTATAAGATTTTTAATTGTAAGGTAAATGAGAATTTGCAAATAAAATAAATATGTGGAAGAATTACTATTATCAAGAGCAGCATTGTGATGGAGTCAATAGCACTTCTGCCTCTAAAGCTAGAGCTAAATGTTCTGCGGTTCAAATCTACCTGCCAGCTGCAGCCTTTCTGTGTATACTTTGCATCTTCTCCCTGTGCAGAGATCCAGTCCTACACGCCTCTCTGCAGTGTCCTTACAACCGTCACCCCCCCACAACTCCCACATACCTATAGAGACTGTGTCTGTTCCCCGACCTAAATTACATAAAGTAAATATGACAACAAGAGGAGTTAATCATAATAACCTAATAAAAGTTAAGACTACTCCTCTTACAGAACAAAACCCCAAAACTATTAAATGTGGATTATTAAATATCAGATCTCTCTCTTCTAAATCTCTGTTAGTAAATGACTTAATAAGTGATCATCAATTCGATTTATTCTGTCTCACTGAAACTTGGTTGCAGCAGGAAGAATATGTCAGTTTAAATGAGTCAACCCCCCAAGTCATATTAATTATCATGCTCCTAGAAGCACAGGCCGAGGTGGAGGAGTTGCAGCAATCTTCCATTGTAGCTTATCAATAATTCCTAGACCTAAACATAGTTATAACTCATTTGAGAGCCTTACTCTTAGCCTTTCACACCCAAACTGGAAAACTCAAAAACCACTATTATTTGTTATCGTGTACCGTCCTCCAGTCCCTTATTCAGAGTTTTTGATTGAATTTTCTGATTTTCTATCTGATTTGGTGCTTAGCACAGATAAAGTCATTATAGTGGGTGACTTTAACATTCATGTAGATGCTGACAGTAACTGCCTGAGCACTGCGTTTAATTCATTATTAGATTCAATTGGTTTTTCCCAAAATGTAAATAAACCCACTCACTGTTTTAGTCACACGTTAGACCTTGTCCTTATGTATGGAATTGAAGCGGATAATTTAACCATATTTCCTCACAACTCTCTTCTGTCTGACCATTTTTTAATAACATTTGAATTTACAATAACAGACTATATAGCAGTTAGGGAAAAATTCCACTATAGCAGATGCTTAAGTGAAAAAGCTGTCAACAAATTTAAAGAAATTATTTCTTCATCATTTGCTTCACCATATGTTAATACAATGGAAAGTAGTGTCCTTAATGTTACTCCTGCACAAGTAGATTATCTTATTGACAATTCTGCAGCCTCACTACGTACAATACTCGATAGTGTTGCCCCTCTAAAAAAGAAGGCAGTAAACCAGCAGAGGTGATCTCCATGGTATAGTTCACAAACACGCAACTTAAAACAGGAAACACGAAAGTTAGAAAGGAAGTGGCGTTCCAGAAAGTTAGAAGAATCTCATTTAGCCTGGAAAAATTGTTTAAAAATTTACAAAAAAGCTCTCAGTGATGCCAGATTAGCATATTATTCATCATTAATAGAAGAAAACAAGAACAATCCCCGGTTTCTGTTCAGCACTGTAGCCAGGCTGACTAAGAGCCATAGTTCTGTTGAGCCTACTATTCCCTCAACTTTGAGCAGCAACGACTTCATGACCTTCTTTATGAATAAAATTGTAGCTATTAGAGAAAGAATTCACCAGATCCTCCCACCAAATATTACAGATAGATCTTAATGTACAGCAGTGCTAGAGTCATCGATAAGGCCCCACTCCCTGTTAGACTGCTTTTTACCCATAGATCTCTCTGAGCTAACTTCAATTATTACCTCATCTAAACCAACAACCTGTCTGCTAGACCCTATTCCAACTAAGCTGCTCAAGGAAGCTTTACCCTTAATAGATATGTTTGTATTAGAAATCATCAATTTATCTTTAGAAACAGGCTATGTACCACAGGCCTATAAGGTAGCTGTAATTAAACCATTACTTAAAAAACCCTGTCTTGACCCAGGTGTTTTAGCCAATTACAGACCAATATCTAATCTCCCCTTTATTTCTAAAATAATTGAAAAAGTAGTCGCAAAACAATTATGTGATCACCTTCATAGGAATAATTTGTATGAAGACTTTCAGTCAGGATTTAGAGTTCATCATTCATTTAAATCTTATCTATCTGATAGATTTCAATTTGTTCATGTTAATGATGAATCCTCCATGCACACAAAGGTTAGCTATGGAGTTCCACAAGGCTCTGTGTTAGGACCAATACTTTTTACTTTATATATGTCTCCTTTAGGCAACATTATTAGAAAACACTCCATAAATTTCCACTGTTATGCTGATGATACCCAGCTATATTTATCTATTGAACCAGATGAAAATAATCAGTTAATAAAGCTTCAAGCATGCCTACAAGACATAAAGGGCTGGATGTCCCACAATTTTTTACTTTTAAACTCAGACAAAACTGAAGTCATAGTATTTGGGCCCAAAAATCTCAGAGATATGATGTCCAACCATATTGTTACACTAGATGGCATAAGTCTGGCCTCCAGTACTACTGCAAGGAACCTTGAAATTATTTTTGATCAGGATCTATCCTTTAACTCACATATAAAACAAATCTCTAGAACAGCCTTCTTCCACCTACGGAACATTGCCAAAATTAGGAGCATCCTGTCTCAAAGTGATGCCGAAAAACTGGTCCATCCATTTGTTACCTCTAGGTTGGACTACTGTAATTCCCTACTTTCAGGATGCCCCAGTAACTCCCTAAAGAGCCTGCAATTAATCCAAAATGCTGCAGCAAGAGTGCTGACTGGAACTAGCAAGAGAGATCATATTTCACCTTCACTAGCTTCTCTCCATTGGCTTCCCATTAAATGTAGAATAGAATTTAAAACCCTGCTTCTTACATATAAAGCTCTGAATGGTCAGGCTCCATCATATATAGAAGACCTCATAGCACCATATCATCCCAGTAGACCACTTCGCTCTCAGAATGCAGGCCTACTTGTGGTTCCCAGAATTTCCAAAAGTAGAATGGGAGGTAGAGCCTTTGGCTATCAAGCTCGTCTCTTGTGGAACCAGCTCCCAGTTCAGATTCGGGAAGCAGACACCCTCTCTACTTTTAAGTCTAGGCTTAAAACCTTCCTTTTTAATAAAGCATATAGTTAGTTATAGTTATGCTGCCATAGGCTTAGACTGCTGGGGGACCCACCCCCCAATGCACTGAGCTCCTTTCCTCCTCTTGACCATCTCTCCTCTCCTCTCATCCAGCAATTGTCACCACCGTATGTCATTAACTCTGTGTGTTCTCTCCCGTAGTTGTCTTTGTCTTCCTCTGTCCCCCTCTCTCTGTCCCTTTCTGCAGGTGTCCCCCGGCTTTGAAGCTGTGTGTCTTCCAACGTGAAGCTACTGATCCTACCAATCTGCCCGATGTTTTGTTGTTGCTTTTGTTGTTCTGTTCTTTTCTCTCTCCCCTTTCCACTCACCCCAACCGGTCGAGGCAGATGGCCGTCCACCCTGAGCCTGGTTCTGCTGGAGGTTTCTTCCGTTAAAGGGAGTTTTTCCACTCCACTGTTGCCTATGGCTTGCTCCAGGGGGAATTGTTGGGTTCTCTTTATATATCTTTATAATTTTGACTTTATTCTGTAAAGTGCCCTGAAATGACTTTGTTGTGAATTGGCGCTATATAAATAAAGTTGAATTGAAATTGAAAAAATTGCTTGCATGGTTTTCACCGTTATTCAATTTTCCTCCCAAAGACAAGTTCTGGTCAAATTCGACCAATATACAAGTTTGCTCTCTAACAAACATCAAAACATTTGAGTCTGATTGATATGAGTTTTGATTACTTTGTCCACACAAGATATTTGAATAAACAAATTAGATTTTGACTATTTTAATTACATTTAGAGTGTTTTTTAGGTGTTGCTACAATTTATTCTGTGGAATTAAAATGAAATGACAGCAGTGACAATCCCAATGCACTTGGTTGGAGGTTAATTTAGACTAGAAGCAAGGTAATTTATTTAAGTGCAGACTGTTCGTAGTGCATACTCACTAAGTAATCTGTACCATGATTAAGCATGTTTGACCCCCAAATTGGAGCTTGTTAGACGGTATGGTTTCTCCTTTTTTATGCTCAGGGACAGGTAAACTGACTCGCTTAAAGAGGGAGTATTTTGCACGGTTTAGTTAGACTCGGGCATTGTACACAACAGTAGGGATGCCAAGTATTACCATATATTGAAACTTCATTTAAAAAAAGTCATATGGTGACATAAGCATATTCTATCCCAAAACAGGAGAGAAGGGAAGAGGGACAATCGTGCTTGGACACATTACTGTGCAGATGGAGCAGCTCAGAATTTCTGCTCTCTGCTAGATGACAAGCAGGTATCAGCTGAATCTCATGCATTTCTCCGCTATCAGCAGCCCCTATTCTCCTGTCGCCTGATAGGAGGTGTATACATTACAGAGTAACTGACTCCATTTAAAACTATTTCATGCAGTTCCAGGGAACCACCAGAGGGTGGTGCTTTGCTAACAAAACCACATTTACACATAAATAGGGGCAGCTGTAGCTCACTTGGTACGGACCACAGGGTGAGTGGTTCAATCCCTGGCTATATGTCAAAGTGTCCCTGGGCAAGACAGTGAACCCCTAACAGCCCATTCCCATCCCCAGGTGTGCAGTGCCGGTCCAAGCCCGGTATAAATTGGGGAGGGTTGCATCAGGAAGGGCATCCGGCTTAAAAACTGTGCCAAATCAACATCCGCTGTGGCAACCCTGAACTCAAAAAATGTACACATAAATCAGTGGTTGACCTATAGGTGTAACTACTGTACACACAGCACATTTTGGAGTCCATTTTTTTGTTTTGGCAAAATTATCGTAGTTGTTGCTCATAGTTGGGGTCCTCTCTTCTAATATTTTATGTATTCATTACGTTTCACTGGTAGCGTCACTGGCTATTAACACCTTCAGTCAGGAGTATCAGCGTTGGGGGTGATGAGAGGTAAACTTAATAAACATTTCAATAAATATTTTAATAACAATATACTTAACAAAGTGGGTCTTTCTGGCCGAATTACTGAAAATGTATGTATACATGCAGAAAAAGAGCAATCTAATTTTTCCTCTACCTCAGACCTATTTTGAAAGACTGCCTGGAAAGTCTGGTAAGTAACTTGATTGTATGGCTTCATTGTGCAGTAAACAAATCATTGTTTTCCATAGCCTAAACTTTCTATCATGTTCTTTCTCCTGTGTGCTCTGATATGGAGCGGTGCTTTTGCTGTGAAAATGCTTTATACTCCCGCTGTGTGTTACAAGTGTGAAAGGCAACTGGGACAATGTCTGGGGCTGATTTCCACTGACACTGTATGGAGTTCATGTTTTGCCACATTAATACATTAATTTGCCTCTTTCCTCTGTTTTTCTGTCCGTCTGCAGCTGTCGCTCTACAACAATTTAACACAGAATAAAAGTCAGAAAGCAGAGTTTTCTGTCACTATACAGTTAAAATTGGTGAGGGTAAACACAACCATACCTCCACCTTTATGTTCTGCTTGTGTGTGTATAGCCCATGGTGAAACAGACACACAGGCCTTAACCTGGATTCATGAGGCATTAATGTTCACAATGCACATCACTGAAAGAAAAAAGTCATAATTCCTATCTTTGAGGGTTCCAATCATCACAGACTCTGCACCATCCTGACATTAATCACTGCTCTACCTGGTGGGTCAACCCAGCACTAGCGCTTCTGAGGATGTTGTTTAGGGGTTGGTAACAAGGCAGGTCTAATTTCAGGGTGGGAGTGAGGCCAGGTCAAGAAATCCAGGTTGAACAGATTTAACCTGAATAAGCAGATATTGTGACAGAAGAAAGGAAAACCATATTTTTAAAATATGCATGTATATGTAGACTAAACCATGACTAAAATAAAAGACCCCTTAATTCAAAAGTTAAAATGGGCAGAATTGTTGTGTAGTGTTTTAACTTTTGAATGATTTAAAAAAACATGTTATTTATAGAGTCCATGTAGCAGAATGTGCAAAAACTTAACCACTCAGAACTCTGACTAATAAATGGCATTTCTTATCTTGATTCATCAGCAACTTATATTCTGAGTGAGGATGCTGACTGGATGTGGCAGAAGGCCTTCTTGTCAGAGACTCTTACCAGTGACATGAGTCAACTAGACCCTGAGGTACTGATTCACTTGCTCCATGTTAAAATGTGGTGACATTTTTTCTGCAGCCAATATTGTACAGACAGAAGACTCCCTAAATCTTCTAAATGAGGCAAATGTGAGTCAGCTCCTGACTGTGGAAGATGTTATAGGGGCAAATTATTTCTTAAGTTGTTAAACTCATCTGGGGTTTGCACTGGGGAGAATGAGAAGAGACCAAAAGCCTCCTGGATTTCTAAGAGTGGGATGAGGAGGTTTTTAATTAGCTTCTTCTATTCCTTTCGGCTGTTCCCTTTCAGGGGTCGCCACAGAGAATCATGTGCCTCCATCTAAAAAAATAAAAAAACAAAAAATCCTTTCTGCTCTTTCTCGCACTTGCATCTCGTTAACTGTGAACACTTTTCTGATAGGACTTTGCTTTGATGTTTTCTCCTTGACTTAGATTTTTGCTGCCTTGTACCTCACTTGTAAGTCGCTTTGGATAAAAGCATCTGCTAAATGACTAAATGTACATGTAAATGTCCTCTGAACATGTCCAAACCACCTCAATCTGGCCTCTCTGACTTTAATCATGACTTCTCTGAAACATCTAACATGAGCTGTCCCTCTGATGTACTCATTCCTGATCCTGTCCATCCACATCACTCCTAAAGAGAACCTCAACATCTTAAGCTCTGCTACCTCCAGCTCTGCCTCCTGTCTTTTCTTCAGTGCCACTGTCTCTAAGCCGAACAACATCGCTTGTCTCACCACCGTCTTTGAACACCTTTCTTTTCATTCACTTGCTTTCATTCACTTGCTCTTTTGTCACACAACACACCTGACACTTTTCTCCACCCATTTCAACCTGCCTGCACTCGGCTCTTCACCTCTTTTCCACACTCTCCGTTGATCTGAACCGTTGACCCTAAGTACTTAAAGTCCTGCACCTTCTTCACCTCTGATTCCTGTAACCTCACTGTTCCACCTGGGTCCCTCTCATTGAGACACATGTATTCTGTTTTACTGCGGCTAAGCTTCAATCCTCAGTTTTCCAGAGCAGACCTCCACCTCTAAATTTTCCTCCACCTGCTCCCTGCTCTCACTACAAATCAGAATGTAATCTGCAACCATCATACATGTCCTGCAGCACTCTAACATACTTCTCTGCCACTCCAAACTTCCTCATACAATACCACAGCTCCTCTGTCATACGCTTTCTCTAAATCTACGAAAACACAATGCAACTCCCTCTGACCTTCTCTGTACTTCTCCATCAGCATCCACAAAGCAAATACTGCATCTGTTGTACTCTTTCTAGGCATGAAACCATATTGCTGCTCACAAATGTTCACCTCTGTCCTTAGCTGAGCTTCCACTACTCTTTCCCACAACTTCATTGTTTGGCTCATCAGCTTTATTCCTCTGTAGTTGCCACAGCTCTGCACATCTCCCTTGTTCTTAAAAATGGGCACCAGTACACTTCTCCTCCAGTCCTCAACATCCTCTCACTCTCCAAGATCTTGTTAAACAAACTAGTCAGAAACTCTACTGCCACCTCTCCTAGACACTTCCATACCTCCACCGGTATGTCATCAGGACCAACTGCCTTTCTACTCTTCATCCTCTTCAACGTCCTCCTCACTTCACTTTTACTAATCTTTGCTACTTCCTGCTCCACACCAGTCACCTCTTCTAGTCTTCGTTCCCTTTCATTTTCCTCATTCGTCAACTCTTCATAGTTCTCCTTCCATCTTCCATCACACTCCTGGCACCTGTCAATACTTTTCCATTCTTATCTTTAATCACACTAACCTGCTGCACATCCTTCCCATCTCTATCTCTTTGTCTGGCCAACCTTTACAAATCCACCTCTCCCTCTTTAGTGTCCAAAAGAACATAAAAGTCCTCATATGCTCTTTGTTTGACCTTTGCAACCTCTACCTTCACCTTACGCTGTATCTCCCTGTACTCCTGTCTACTCTCTTCAGTTCTCTTAGTGTCACAATTCTTCTTAGCTAACCTCTTTCTCTGAATACACTCGTGAACTTCCTCATTCCACCACCAAGGCTCCTTGTCCACTTTCCTCTTTCCAGATGACACACCGAGTAGCCTCCTACCTGTCTCCCTGATCAAATTAGCTGTAGTGGTCCAGTCATCTGGAAGCACCTCCAAACCACCCAGAGTCTGTCTCAGCTCCTCCCTGAAAACTACACGACCTTCTTCCTTTTTCAACTTCCACCACTTCGTACTCTGCTCTGCCTTTGACCTCTTCATATATCTCACCACCAGCATCATTTTACACACCACCATCCTGTGTTGTCTGGCTACACTCTCCCCTACCAATGCTTTACAGTCACTGATCTCTTTCAGATTACAGCGTCTACACAAGATGTAGTCTACCTGAGTGCTTCTACCTCCGCTCTTGTATGTTACCCAATGTTCCTCCCTCTTCTGGAAGAAAGTGTTCACTACAGCCATTTCCATCCTCTTTGCAAAGTCTACCACCATCTGTCCTTCTCGTTCCTGTCCTGAATTCCAAACCTGCCCATAACATTCTCATCACCTCTGTTCCCTTCAGCTACATGCCAACTGAAATCTGCCCTAATCACAGCTCTCTCACCTCTGGGGATGCTCTGCATCACTTCATCTTCATCTCACTCCAGAATTTCTCCTTCTCTTCTAACTCACATCCTACCTGTGGGGCATAACCACTAACAATATTGAACATCACCCCTTCAATTTCCAGCTTCAGACTTATCTGATACTCTTTTCACCTCGAGAACATTCCTCACAAACTCCTCTTTTAGGATAACTCCTACTCCATTTCTCCTCCTATCTGACCCATGGTAGAACGAATTGAACCCGGCTCCTAAGCTTCTAGTCTTGCTACCTTTCCACCTGGTCTCCTGGACACACAGTATGTCCACCTTCCTTCTCTGCATCATGTCAATCAACTCTCTAGCCTTCCCTGTCATAGTACCAACATTCAAAGTCCCTACTGTCAGTCCTACATTCTTAGCTTTCCTCTTCTCTCTTTGCCTGCGAACACACCTTGCTCCTCTCCTTCTTCCTCTTTGACCAACAGTAGTCCAATTTCCACCGGTACCCTGTAGGTCAACAGCATCGGTGGTGGTCGTTGTTAACCCGGGCCCCGACTGGTCCGGTATAGAAGTCATTGTCACGATTCGCATGTTTAATTTGGCATGTGTTTTACGTCGGATTCCCTTCCTGCCACAACCCTCTACATTTATCCAGACTTGGGACTGGCACAAGAAGACACTGGCTTGTGCCCCCTTGCGGTTGCATTAGGAGGTTTTTAATTAGCAGACAGTCCAAATGAAAACCAAATACTTGCGTCATTGTCCAGTATGAGGTAATACCTAACAACCTAATAATAATTGTTAAACATTACAGCAGATTATTGAGATCTGTCTCCTATGTTTGCAGATGAAAATTTAATTTACTAAAAGTTCAAGACAGGGTGGCAATGAATTCAGAATTCAGTTCGGAAAAGCTCAGGGAGTTCTCCCTGAGTTTGTATGGGTTTTCTTGAGATACTCCAGTGTCCAGTACTCACTGCTGGTGAGGAAATGGGAGCAGCACAATGTTAGCTTTGTTGGAGATCATGGAACCCTGGTGTGAGGAAATGACATTACTAGGTGCTGAGACACTTCTTTTTGTCTTACTTAAAGGGGGATGTTTTAACATACATGACAGTTAATCTGAGCAGTGTGTCTTCAGCCATGATGATCAGGCGCTTGTGTTGCTCCGTCCCTGATTTACAGGACTGCATACTGTGTTTAAATTAATTTCAGAGCAGAACGATATTATTTCTACACCTGAGCTAGAAAGCCAACTCAGATTTTTCACATTATTTACTTAAATCACTAACCTTTTCCACTTCCTAGAATAGATGATTGGTTAGGTTAGTTTGTGAGAAAATGTGACTTTTGAAAGGATTGGCAGGTTCCTCTTTTCCTCTGTGTGTGTGTGTGTATGTGTGTGTGCGTGTGTTCATGTAAAATCACAGCTTTTGTTACTCCATTTGATCTTTTACTCTCACTTTCTTGCCTTTTGGACTTTGACATTTCACCCTTTATGAACCACACAAGAAGTGACATGCAAGCCATCTGGGTTCTCAAGCTGTCCTCTTGCATTTAGGTGACCTAGGAGGAGCCAAACTTGAAATTCAACCTGCATCATTTAAAGAGGAACTGACCTTGATAATGGCTTAAAAACATTTTGAGGTGTGTGTTGGTTGAAGCAGCATCCCTGTAATTGTTTACACTGTTTACACTACACGGATGAGCCGTGATCGATCAATAGATGATGAATGAAACAATGTCAAGCTTCATTTGACTGTCGTGCTGCCAATATTTTGGAGGAGACTCCCTGTCCTTCTGCCTTCATATGCCACCATGACCTCATCCTTCTATACCTGTAACAGTGTCATTGCATTGTTGACAATCAGCATAGGAGCTTGAATCGGATCTTTGGCTTGATATCAGCTATCACATTGAAACATGACTCATGATGCCAGTATTTCTCCAATGGTGGAAAGATGAAAACACCCACCCTTCAAGTGTGAAGGGAGCAAGACACTGAACCCCAACTTAGTTGCTCATGGTGAGTGTTGGCCAGCTGCATAGCAGCTCCCCAATTGGTGTATGAGAGTATGAGAGTATGAGTGTGTGATTGTGAGTGTGAAATGGGTGAATAAAAAACAGTGTAAAGTGCTTTGAGTGCCAGTAGGTAGAAAAGCACTATTAAAGTGCAGACCATTTACCATTGTTTGCACCTGTTTCCCTCACTATTTAGGTCCAGCGTTCCCCACAGTTCCCTGCCTGATCTTCATCTCTTCCCTTGCCAACAGACCGAACTCTTGCTTTACCTGACTTGAGTAATCCTTGCTCCTGTGAATTTGACTCTAGTCCCAAGCAACTTGTGTTCTGAGGTTTGGCGTGTTTCTGTTTATTAGTTTCCTTAGTCTTTTCCCATGTGTTCATTCTGGTGTAGTAGTTTATGTTTCACAGCTGTGTCTTATTTTGTTTGGTGTGCTTCCGTTCATTTATCCCTAGTCTCTTCCTAGTGTTAGTCTTTTTAATTGTTGTTGTAGTTTACGTTGGTGGGTTGCTGTTTTTTCATTGAATTTTTATCAATAACGCTTTTTTAGTCCATTCCCTCTCGAATTCTCCACACTTGGGTCCACCTTACCCCTAATTGTGATAGTTACTTTGCATCTAAAAGGAAAAAAGTGAAATTACTACGTGCTGCACAGTACATGTACTATTATAATGTCAGTATACCAGACTATCTAAATTTGTATGTAGTTTTTAACATTTGTTAAAACCATATTTTGTAATTTATTTTAGATCACCACCATTATCACTGTATGACAAATAACCAAAGCATTTTATTAGACAGTAAAAAAACTTACTAAAAATATTATAGCATTAACAATTGGAATGACATTAAACGTATCTTTATTTTTAAAAATGAATGATCAGAAGTCATTTTATTTCTACTGCCAAATTCAATATTTTCCATTAAATGGTAAAATGTCTCTTTTAACATCTGATATGTTTACATTCTATTGTGAATAAAATATGGGTTGCAAATCATTACATTTTGTTTTTATTTATGTTTAAACATCCCAACTTTTTTAGAATTGGGGTTGTACATCTTTCATATAAAATCTCCAGCGATTGGAATTGTGTGATGTTTTACAGAATAATATGTGTAGTCCAAATATATATATAACCTATTTAATTTATGGATGGTATTTTTGAAAATATATTATTTGTCATTGGTGTTTTTTGCTGAGTTGTGATTTAATATTTGTTTTATTGATTAGATTTTTCTCTCACATAAATAATCAGTGTGATGGAGCTAAAATGTGGATTGGTCACATTGAAGAAGGCTTTCATGTGAAATGTAGCTCTTTTTTTGGCTTTGTTTTGTTTTTTCTTTTCTTTTTGATAGTCAGCCTTGAAAACCTATAAACATTAGACTGGTTTTCTTTGCTGACTGGAGGTAACTATTACCTAGAGCACAGTAGTTTGTTTTGAACAATAAGTGATTTAGTTTTACTACACTGTAAAAATTTTTTGTTAATTTACATAGAAAATTTTACATCATTTTACAGTGTTTTAAAAGAATTTTTTAAATAAGGCTCAAATATTACTAAATTTACATGAAATCACCATTATTTTATTTTTTTTCTATTAATTTACAATTAAATTAGTTAATTTAAAAAAACAGTTAGCCTTTTTTAAGATATATAATCAATGTTTTTTAGTAAAACAACACAAAAATATTGATTTTTAAAGTCAAAACACGTGCAAGTCTTTTATAACTATTATAAATGCTTGTGATTATAGTGCAAATATGTAATTTTACAATGTTTTATTATTAATAACAGAATAAGAAATTAATTTAACAGTCAAATTTATAATTACATATACTAAGTATAATTATTGTTTTAAAATATTGCAAATGCTGGTGACTATACTACATATGTTTCTTTTTACAAAGTTTTTGTAATAACAAGAAGTACATTTAACAGTCAAAATTTATATTTACAAAAAGATACAGCACTGTGTTTATAAATATTGCCAATGCGCATAATTTTACTACATACACTTTTTTTACATTTACATTGTAGGGCCAGTAACTGCATACGGAATTACACAGCTCCACACTGGGGATACCTGCAGAAGGCAAAATGGAGGCAAAAGCACAACTATGGGAAAATAAAATAGTTAGTGACATGGGCAACTGTGGCGCAAGAAGGTAGAGTGCTTCTCCACCAATCTCGCAGTTGTTGGTTTGATCCCCTCCGTTCCTCCTCCGGTCACATGTCGAAGTGTTCTTGAGCAAGACACAGAACCCCCACTTAGCTCCCTGTATGTGTTGGCCCCCATTGGTGTATATGTGTGTGTTTGTGTGAATTGTTAAATAAGAAGCTGTGTAAAGCCCTTTGAGTGCCAATAGGTAGAAAAGCGCTATATAAGTGCAGAACATTTACCGTTTACATATAATGGTGACATATCAATGTGTAGAAATGAAGAGAGGAGAGGAGAAACGCTCAGTTTAGCCTGGGTCCCCAGGAGTCCAAGACAGCATAACTGAGAAATGCTTTTGAATTACCTAAGCAAGCTCTTACTAAAAGCTTTATCTAAAAGGAAGGTTTTAAGTAGAAAGAGAGGAACTCAATAGGTGAAGGCTCTGACTCCCATTCACCTTGTGAAAACTCTGGGAACTCTGGGAACCAGAGAGATCAACAAGTAGATCTGCACTCAGAGTGAAGGAATCTAATTGGATAATACTGTATTGTGAGGCTTTGTATATAAGGATGAGGGTTTAAAATTATAATCTAGCTTTTATAAGAAGCCTAATGGAGGGGAAATATGATTTATCTTGCTAATTCAATTCCGTACTCTTGCTGCACCATTTTAGATTAATTTAAGGCTTTTTAGGGAGTTACTGGGGCATCCCAATAGTAGGGAATTACAGTAGTCCAACCTAGAAGTAACAAACGCCTAGTCTTTCATCATGACTGTGAGACAGGATACTCCTAATTTTAGCAATATATTTGGGTTTAATAATTGCCATGCAGTTATTTTAAAATAGCAAAAAGAGTAAAACCATAAATATTTTAAAATCCACATAATCCATGTTTATGTGGATGCCATACAATGGTCTATTTTTTAAATAGAACTTTTAAACACCTCTTGATAATTTTGTTGTTTCTGCTGATCAACTGCGACTGTGGTGCAGGAAGGTAGAGCGGTTGTCCACCAATCTCACAGTTGTCGGTTCAATCCCCGGCTCCTCCGGTCACATGTCGAAGTGTCCTTGAGCAAGACACTGAACCCCAACTTAGTTGCTCCTGGTGAGTGTTGTCCAGCTGCATAGCAGCTCCCCCATCGGTGTATGAATGTGTGTGTGATTGTGAGTGTGAATGGGTGAATAAGAAGCAGTGTAAAGTGCTTTGAGTGCCAATAGGTAGAAAAGCACTATATAAGTGCAGACCATTCACGTTCCTCTAATCTCAAAAACATAGTTTTCGTGATTTGTCACCTGACTTCCCCTCCCTCTAGAATATCAGAATAAAAATACTTGTTTAGTAAAAAATAACAATCACAGTCTTTTTCTGATGTAAAGCATTTTATAACACACAATTTACATCCAGAAAATTAAACAAACTTACTGAATATTGTAAATATTTCTTCAACTTATTTTAAGACTGTGAATTATGTAAATTACAATTTACCTATTAACTTAAAATGCTGTAATCAACCAAACAGAAACTGCAATCTAAAGGGAGGCGCAAGATGAATCTAATTACTCCAGAGTCTATAGGCTATTCTAGATAATGCTGCCATTTGCTTCCAGTGGTGGCAAGGCAATGCTTTTCATTGCCCCAATTCAAGGAAAAATTGAAACAAGCCCACTGCCTCCAGATTCTCCTCGGTTTGCTGGAATGACCAAGAAAACTTGTTAGCGATGCTACCAAGTGTTCCGTCTTTATGTGCTACTATAACAATGTGTGGGAAGTCTCATTCAAAAGGTGACTTATGTTAAGATATTCTAATCAAAAATATTTTATTATGTCCTGACTTGTACTTATAGAAATAGAAATGTATGGCTCAAATCAAGTACTGCATTCTGGAGACTGTAATAAATGCTCTTTATGTATATATAGTAATAATTTAGTAATGGATTACATGGATGTTTTCAATCACATTGTAAACTAGTTCACGAAAAAAAAATGCTTAGAAGGACAAATGTGATGATACGCTGACAACCTGGAAAAGTGGCACACCTGCTGAAAGAAGAGATGTAGACTGCAGTATAGTAAGTGTTCGCAGTTATTTGAATCTTAATAGTAAATATGTTGCAACAAAATTGAAAATACAATGTGCTTGTTTATTCAATGCTGTATTTACATTCCCATGTACACCAAACGCATTTACTTTTACATACAAATTATTATTTTATTATCTATAGAGATTAAGACACTCTTTTATAGGGACACTTTTTTTAAACTATAGTTCTTTATGAATTTTTTTTAGTACTGAATAGTACAAATCAAATCATTCACCTTATGTAGGGGCAGTTATAGATAAGAACTGTGGTACGTAAAACTAAAAAATAATCCTTTAAGGGAACGTTTTGGGATTGTGGTTTTTGTAGGTCAATGACATGTGTCCTTTGTGCTTTAAACTCTGGCCAGTTGATGAAATACACCACCAGGGGTAGAGTATTAAATCCTCATGACATACAAACATTAATTTTGGATGTTTTTTCTGATATTGCAGTAGGCAATAGGGTTAGAGCTGCTGGCTCTGGCCTTTCTGTGTGGAGTTTGAGTTTGGTCACAAGCCCGAACTAAATGGTTGCGGCAGGAAGGGCATAAAAGCTCATGCCAAACCAACTCAGAAAACGTATAGCGACCCCTGAATGAAACAGCCTAATGCTGTTGATCCTGGCGACCTGTCCAGCGTGTACTCTGCCTCTCATTTAATGACAGCTGGGATAGGATTCAGGCCCCCTGCAACCCTCAACGGGATAAGCAATTAAGATTATGGATGGATTGACCTGTCTTATTTCTCATTATCATTCTTGTGTTGTTCTAAGCTGCAGTTAATGAAGTGTATAAAAATCAATAAAATCGAAAACAATATTTCCTATGTTAAAAAAAACAAGCTTACTTACAATTTATAGGTGCCAAATTCTGTCTTCACAGAAATGATGAATCGCATTGTGAATCCTTTGTTTGAGCCAGGGGATAAAGGTGAAGGAAAGAACCCTGTCTACTCCCTGCATGATCTGCATTAACAGGACCATTTTCTGTAAATATTTATTAACACAGCTGTAACTGGTTCAAATTATCATTATCATTGTCATTTTTATTATTGCAACTTATCACATGTTAAATTGTGCACCTGTACCTGATGGAGTACAGGCTATAATGCTAAGAATAGAAATGTGAAGAAAAAGACCAATTGGGCTGGGTGTCAATGTTGCACAAAGAATTGTGGATGCACAAATCGTTTTCTATGAATTTTTAAGCATTTACTGAAACTAATTTATTTAGTGTTGGTTTACAGATACCTAGCCAGTGGTGGCATAGATCTTTTAGTGGATGATATTCCTGATCATAGGCCAATCGTTGAAAGGGTTAAAATCTTATTTACTATGCAATTCTACCAAACCTATAGTCATCTCTTTTAAAGAGAAGCAAGTTAATTATTTAGACCATTAAATATGATTTTTTTAATTAAAAGAAGTAACGAAAAATGCTCTGATATCTAGATTGCACATGTCACTCAGAGTGAATTGGACGACATGACAAGTGACATACTTTCCTGTAGCTGCAACAGCACTGTGGCTAACAGAGACAGCATTAAACTGTTAATTTTACTCTTTCACATCTATCAGTTTTCTGAACCGTTAGCATCCATTTGCTATAAAAATTAGTGTACCACGTTTACACGGCACCAAATTAATACTGAAACTTCTTTTTATTTTTCATTGCAAACCCTAGGGATTTTTCTATTGGAATTGTTGTCTACAAGCTATTATGCTGTTTGCTAAAGACAGCAAGTTTTGGTTTTAATGTAATCATTCTAGTACCATTACAGTAAAAAGATGAAGAGGGGAAGAAGAATAAGAAAAGTGTGCAAAACAGCAGGAATATCATTAAACCTCAGATAATTAGAATTAAAAAAAAATATTCAGTGGAGTGCCACTTAGACAGGACGTAGGAAGACAAATGCGAGCTCAAGGCTTTTATCACAAAAACATTCTATACTAGCCAATGACGTTTTCTTTTTTGCCCAATGTTATTGTACTGTTGTATTCCTGGAAAGTTGGGAGTCTCCACTATACACACACCAATTATTGTGAAAATAGGGCCACTTATGACTCGTTGCGTGTGTAATTAATGTTTTCTACTTTGCTGGTCATTGATTGACAACAGTTTGGTTCAGGTTGTTGCCCACAGATGTTCAGTATAAGACACAATAAACAGGTTTGTTTAGTCTAAAAATGCTATTTCAGCATGTGATGTTTTAGTTTTGCTGCCAGGGTATTTTGAAAAGCAGGATTAAAAACTTTACAAAATTTTACTTCTTTAAGTTCAAATTTTACATCAAAGAAATCTGGCCATGTGGTTTTTAATTAGTCAATGTAATCTTGTAATAATTAATAATTTTCAAAGCCCTATGGCTAACTTGCTAATCCTGCTTTGCAAAATGCGCCTCTTTAACCCTGCTATAGTAGTCAAGTGTTTAAATTTGAAAAGCCTACAGGTACACTACAGTTGTTCAATTGAAGTTGCTACTCTTGAATTGGCTACTGAAACAGTTTCAAGTTCTTAAATATAGTGGAACAACTTGTCATACAAGTGTCTTAATCTGGCTTTGTAAATTACAATAATTCTTATTTTCAGCATAAGCAAAGATTGAAACATTTGAAGTACAATTTTAGAAAGGAAGATGAAAGTAAACAGTCACTTTTATTCTCAGTTAAAATTTATGTATACTGCATTTAAACATGCATTCAGTTAGATAATGTCTGTTCAGCTTTTACTGTTTTACTTAGAAAGACAGCTTTAGAAGGATGAGATTATATTGTCTTAATTAAAAATACCAATATTATCATTATTAAAATTCAAAATTGAATGTAGTCTCTTTTCTGTCAACATTGCTAAAGGGTCTAGTTGGATCAATAGTTTCTATTAGTCTTTGCAGTTCCTCCTGATTCAGAGGGCAGTCAAGTTCTGGTGCATTAATACCTGTGGCAAGTTCTAACACTTCTGGTGGCTGACTGTCACTGAGGATTACACTCAGCACCTGCAATAAATATACTTCGTACTAATTATAATCTGAGGAGTTACTAGAACATTACTATTAGAACATTACTTGAAAAAAATGTAACCTGTGACTCTTAAGTTCCTTAATTTACCCTTCAACATCTATAGCTGCATCTATATCTTATCTTATCTATTTTTTATAATAGTGTTTTAAATAGTATTTAAACCAGTTTTTTTTATTTCTCATTTGGTTAATTAAATGTGGAGTACATCAGGTTGTTCTACTGGATGGTTTCTTTCACTCAGAGCCCACAGATGGTTTGGAATCAGATGTCTTTCAATGCAGAGGGGGTGATTATCTCATGCTTCTGTAAATGTCTGAAGGGGCTCCTGGAGTTTTGGGAGGAAAAGCCAATGACAGCAAAACAGTAGCACATGAGTGCAGAAGTCTATCTTCTATTTCATGCAACACCTCATAAAAAGGTGCTTGTCACAGGGAATACATCACACCACATCGATCCACTTTGTCAAAGAGAAAATATGCCATTTGTTTTATGTAGTTATTTTCTAACAGCAGACATTAGAACATTAAGTAGTTTCTAATAACATTTATTTGAAATTATATATTATGTCCCACACAATAAATTGTCTATTGGTCACTTCAATTATGATTAAATTTTACTTAAAACAAATAATGCATGTGATATCATGATGTACCTTATGGAATTTTTCCTGCAATAAAGCTGTTCCGGTTGACTCCATGAACTGTGAACATTGGCCTGGCAATGTCTACATTCTCTACGCCATGGTCCCCTTCGCACTTTTACAAACCAAATAATGACATTTAGAAAGCTGACAAATTAACCTGTCACAATTTATTTCTAAAAGTATCTATAAATATCTGTGCATGTAAAAACATTGTGTAATATTATGCTAATCCAAGTCTACTTTATTATCTTGAGGGGGATCCAAACCCCTCAGACTAGAGTTAGAAGGAAGAGGCTTTGTGGACTTTGTTATTGTTTGCACAGCCAAGGTACATGGTCTACAGTACAGAAAGATCACAGTTATGGTTTGAGACCAAGTAAACTTTTAAGTGGCATGAAATTGTTCTGTAAAATATTGCAATACCTTACATAATAAGGTAATACCTTACAATTTTTATTTTTAAATTATCAATATTTATTGTTAATATTTGAAATGGACACAGGACTGCCACTACTTGGACCATAAGGCAACAGTTCACAAGCAAAGTTTCAACAAAAACTGAACTGGATATGAGAAGTAGTATTCAGGCCAAAGTTACACCCAGCACCCCTCTATTGACTATAATTGTAACAGCATGATAATTATAATAGGATAATAAATGTAATGTTCTATTATTTTTCATATCGTCTGATACCTGCCTATACCCTGCTGTTCAATGCTAAATAAAGATGGAAAGATTTATGCTTAACTTTGTATCGATGCACAATTTCACGGGGCTAACAAATGAGTAAAATTGCCATACATCTGGGTCAGTCGCAGGACAACACCCTCAAAATCCAATCGAACCATTGATGCACACATTCTTGAATACTGCACTTTATGACCTCTAGCCAAAAGGGCTCCTTTCAAGACTCTGTACCCAGCATGTTGCAGTGTGTTCTTTATGGTCAACACAGCATGGTCAAATTCTTCATCTGTCATTTTAGAGTAGGTGTCCATATTGACAAGTTGTTTTCAGCTAGAAATTACTGAAAAGTCCTCCCAGATACTGAGCTATCATTCCAACTGACATGGACATGTCAAGCAGTGCCTGAAGCCAATTTACAGATATTACCCAATGTGGCTGAGCTGTTGCTCCTTGTACATGTTCTGAAGAGACATCAGGCACCCCCAGGTTCACAACTATGAATATAATTTAGAAGATTGTGTGATCGGTGTACAACAGCTAGAGGGATGTCAACAGAAGTGAGATCTTGAGAACAAGTAAACTTAAGGCTAAATCAATGGGAGGATGACTGATGACTTGGAGTAGCCTGTTCTGAAGGCGCTCCAAAAGAAAATCCCTTATAATAAAAACTGGGTATAAATACACAGGGGAACAGGTGAAAACAATCAGGGTTAACAAGGGGGAAAAAAAGGCTAAATAAATTAACAATAGGAAATGGTGCTGAAGGATAACAAAATAAAAGCCAGGGGCAGGAAGTTCTGCCTCAAAGTCTCTTAAACAGTCCAAACTCCAAAACAATGCCTTTTTCGAGAGTGCGACCAGTGATATATGCCACTTGATATGGTCCCGATGTAATTGTTTCTATTTGCTTTGTAAATTTTAAAGCATCTGGTTTTCTGACGAACCTTTTCAACATGTTTACCTTCTGCATGCAAAGTTAAAGCTTTAAACGTAACAGTGAAGTTGCATATCAAGCAGAATTTTTACCATTTTGTTTAGCAAACAAATTAAATTTCAGCCATTCAGATAAAAATTGTATTGTGATCCTCTTCTTATTTGTGCTTGTGCATTGTCCTCACTCTGGCATGGCAATCAGTGGGCATAGCGTGATTAACACACCTGCACTAGTCAAAGTATGTTTATGTTTGGGCTATAGCTACATGCCTGACAACAGATATGTATTAGTCACATGAAGATATATTTTAAGAATATTGGCAGATGATTTGCTATTGTCAAACAATCAAATAGATTTTATTTATTATAAATAAATTTTCAAATGTAAAAAATGTATCAATATAAACTAAGAACATGAGCCACAAGGTTGCAGATGAGCAGGCAGTGACACATGGGACTTGCAAGCCATGGGTTCACCACCCCTGAAAGAAATCCCTTCCAGGCAGTCTTTTAGACAGTAGCGTGACATATTGACTGGATCTGTTTTTTTGCTAAGCCATAAATGGTGATGATGTGGAAACTGAAGTGACTTTAGTGCACATCTTTCAAGCAGAGACAAGAACTGTCTCAACTGTCTCAAATTTGCCCCCCCCCCCCCCCCCCCACACACACACACACCCCAAAACACACACAGACACTGTAAGCTATCTCCTCTATTTTCCTTTTGCAAAAGCCCAAATGTGGAAGAAAAGCCTCATCTTACCATAACTACAGTATAGCATTCTTGCCGGTCTCGCACCTTCCCTAATGTATTTTTTTTTTATTATTATTGAGACAGTCTGCGGTTTCCACGGAGACAAGACTGACTGCAGTGGCTGACTTCAGCTGAGGACTCCTCATGGTAAAAAGATTAGCCAGATCACTGTCTCCATCTTTGCTTTACACAGGCCCATAACTGTGAAAACATATTGCAGCCTGAAAGTCCTATTCATTAAATAAAGCATTCCAATCACTCTCACTAACTTTTTTACTCTCCTACTTTCCCCCTAAAATGACACAAGATCACTATCCCCTCTATGTGTGTCCCTAGGTAAGGACATTTTACTCATAGCTATTTGCATTTTATTCTCTTAAACAAGCCTAATAGAACATATTCTGTTCGACGATTGTTCCACATTGTTTAAACCAAATATATAGCTGGCATTTTGAACTGCAAGGGCACTGCAAGAAATAGCTGCATGTAATAATAAACACTAGCAGTCAAAACAATCATACTGGGTTTATTTGGATTTGAAAACAAAATTAAATGTACCATAATTCCAGTGAACAGACACTACAGGGTTCAAATATAAAATAAAACAAATTGAAAAAGAATAACTAAAATGTCATTTGCATAAATTAGTTGTTTTTTAATTAATTGTTTTTTCACACCCCCTTCCATCCCTGTATTGCATAACTCTGGCTCCCAGTACTACTGCAAGCAACCTTGGAGTTATTTTTGATCAGGATTTGTCATTTAGCTCACAAATAAAACAAATGTCTAGAAATGCCTTCTTCCACCTACAGAACATTGAAAAAACAGGAGCATCCTGTCTGATGCTGAAATGCTAGTCCATGCATATGTTACTTCTAAGGTTTAACTACTGTACTTCCCTACTTTCGAGATGCACCAGTAACTCCCTAAAAAGTCTGTAATTAATCCAAAATGCTGCAGCAAGAGTGCTGACTGGAACTAGCAAGAGAGATCAGATTTTGCTAGCTTTTCTATGGTGGATCAACAAAACCATGAATTGTCTTAACCACATTCTTTGAATCTCTGCTCTTTTCTTCTTTCTTTCCCAATCATGTTCATGTTTGCATTTAATAGGCATGTTGGGAGCCTAATGTGGGCCCTATTGCCCACAACCCTCAGCGAAGCTCCAGGTTTAACCATGTTGAAATAACTTTGTGGTAGATTATTTAATATTTCTGATAACACAGAAATCACCCCAACATAACAGCATAATAAAAAATTATTATACAAAGATCTTAGAAAAGAAACTGCACTCTTACATAGTCTTAAGGCCCTATCTTGCAGAGAGACCCATGGTTCATTTTTGACTTAGGGCTTCTTTAAGATCTGATCCAAAGATGACGATCAACATCAATCTCATATAGTTTTTTATTTTATTTTCTTTAAAGTTTAATCAGTAAAGAAGCTCAACATCCAGGTTGTCTTTTAGAGTTTTATTATCTTGCAAGAGAGAAGTACATCGACAGAGTTTAAATTCTCCATTTTATGCAGTTCTAAACTTCAGACATCACACATTACCTTCTGTTGCTGGGCAGAACATTCTCCACCCTCAGGGTACTGCCCCTAGCCCTTTTCTCCTTTTATGGAAACCTTTTCCGTTTTCAGCACTTTGATAAGCACCTGTGAGAAAACACTTTGACAATGTTGATTCCCATTCACTTATTCACACTCACACACCGATGGCGGTGGCTGTCATGCAAGGTGCTCACCTGACCCACCGGGAGCAACTTGGGGTTCACTTTGACATGTAGGTACTATTTACAATGTTTGGCATGAAAAAGACAACTCAAGTAAATGGATGCCTAAGTTTGGAAACCACGGCTGCTAGTGACAGCTAGCTGGTACAAGTGTGCATTGTGGTAGTGTTCAATGTTCTGCTTCCAGTCCAGATTGACTGTGAGGTCTAGAATGCAGTTAAAGCAAGTGATGAAGCAACTATCCCAAGTGATAGGTTTTGGGAAGGATGGCCTAGATGTGCTGCACGGCTAGTCTTATGAAGTACTTCGTGATGAGGGATGTCAGTTTGTAGTCGTTCAGGTGACTTCTTTGGCGACGGTATCAAGGTGGTGCATTTTGAACATGGGGGGATAACAACGTGACTCAGTGGAATGTTTTTGCCAGAACATCTTTTAACTATTCTGCAGAGTCATTTATCTGTTCCTAGTGTATATTCCAGGCCTCAAACCTTGCAGGGGGTTTAATTCTCTGTAGAATGTTTCTCACACTGGACTGACATGGTACCTGGTTGACGAGTCATCTCAGCACATGTTCTCTTTTTTAATGTAAATCATTGAGCTGATCAGGGAGGGAAGAGTTTTTGCTGGAGATCTTTGGCCAACGCTTATAGTCTGTGAGTGTCTGCAGCCCCTGCCACATGCATTGTTTTCCGGTATTTTCTAATGACAGCTGTGTTTCACTTCCCTGATACTATGTAACAGGTTGACTGTGGCTGCTGAGAGGTGTTTTGTCTTCTAAATTGAAAATCTTATTCCAGGCTCTCAGCAGGAAAAGGTCTCCTGTCAGTATTGGTTTCTGGTTGGTGCGAACAGATTTGGTCTTGGTGACATCAACGCACTTGTTGATGTAAGCAGTCACAGTATCTGTATACTTCTGGATGTTGATGTAGTCAGTTTTTTCTTGAGTGGCTTCTACTCTGGACATCTCCCAGTCTTTGTGTGTTCAAAGTAGTACTACTGCTAGTATATATACATAGCAAACAAAAGTGATATTTTAACATTATGTAGTTTTGGCTCTGTAGACCTCTAACTTGAACTGTAGATTAATGTTATATTTTTTAGTCACAAACTCCCAACTTTAGACAAATCAAACTGTCAACTTTCATAGTTGTTTGCAAATATTTTGGACTAATAATTTTCCATGTTTATGTATCCCACAGGTCAATGCTTTGAACGGATAATGAGGTCATAATTTACTTCTGTTTACATTATCATATTATGTTAGTGTGTGTTGTGCTATGGGCCAAACCTGGTAATCGACATCCCTTTATTGGTAAAATGTCATTAATTAATTGATTTTAATTTAACTGAAGGGGCATAAAAGGGGATGCACATTAATGCACATTCAGCTAGTGCAAACTCATCAGAAGTAACAAATTGTTGAATTTATTTAACTTATAGTTGTGAGAGAAATTTCAAAGTCTCTACAACACTGTTAAACCATTTTCACACTTTTGGCAGACCCAGTACCAAACCTGCTTACAGAGGTGCCTCCACACCTTTTGCTCCCCAGCAAGACATCCTGTCTCTGGCCACACAAAGAAGTGTGTTAGCTAGATATCAACCATAAAACTACCTACATCTGAACATTTGTTTCCTAGAAGGGAACCCACGGGAACCAGCACAAATGATCAGTCTCAAGGACTTAAAAGACATAGAAGACAAAAGGACAAAGTGACAAGAACTTGCTAATTAGACTCCTGACCACATTATATGAAGGTTCATTTGCATTGACTCTTCCCTTTGTTGTTTGTGTAAACTCAGCTGTTGAGTTAAATGTATAAAAGGCTGAACAACCTACACATCTTGGTCAATCTGTTTGACCCACTCACGAGTGTGGTTCTGTTCTGCTCTGCATGTTTCTCCATTTTGCTGATTAAATTCACCATAATCATTCACTTGTGAGTTGCCTTTTGCCTCCTAACTTGCCTTACAGTTTTTGCCAAGACAATAGTGAAGAATATTCATTTGATTAATTCAAAAATAAGTTATTTTGTGCTAAATGTTTTGGTTATTTTAAATAAAGCATAGTTTCCATCTTTTTGCCATTTCAAGTAATCAGAGGCAAATTTTTGCATCTAACTGTATCTGTTATCTGAATTTATTCTTTATCCCTGAGGATTTACTGGATTGTATAATGCAGAGGAGGCAATCTGGGTTGTAAAAGATTTAAAGAGTTGTGTGAGAAATGGATTTGTGTACTGATGGTAAGGGCCAGCCACACAAGGGAGATGTTATAAATTAGAGGGCGGGTATGAAATCATGCCCTAAATATTTTACCCAGCTTTTATCCAGGCCCTAAACCTCCAGAGAGGCATTTTAATGTTCCTGTCTTCCACTGCTTAAGTATATCCTGCATTTGAAAACCAATAGCACTTACCAATATTGTTTCACACATGCTGTATCAGGCGGCAGACTACGCAAGTGTTATACGGTGTTTGCCCCATTAATCTCCCAGCAGCCCATATAATGGATTAATCTCAAGAAATACAGAATGTTTGACCCAAGATTGATACAGTCAGTCTGTGTCCTCCCAACACTTTGGTCAAAAAAATCTGGACAACTTCCCAGCTTCTATTTTATGATCCCTAGAGTGATACTTACAATGATCGTCAACATTTTGGTCTCTATTAATTTTACACTGAATAACAATAACCTTAGATCACCTTGCATACAATACTGTATGCAGCTATGAGTGTAACAGAAATTTTAAATGTAAAATATGGGGAACAAGTTTATCACCAAACATTCTACACACTTAATGACTAGCTACACACAGGACTAAATGGCGAGCTAAGTGCTAATACTGCCTAAAGTAGTGCAATTCATCAAATGAGCTCCTTCAGCTTCTGCTTCCTCTACTGGTCTATTTAATGTCTGTGAGAACTGTTTGTGAAAGTACAGACTATTGTAACAGACCCAATCATTTCATCAGCTACAAGAAGAGTGTGTGTGTGTGTGTGTGTGTGTGTGTGTGTGTGTGTGTGTGTGTGTGTGTGTGTGTGTGTGTGTCATCAGGCAGCCACAAGAGTGATGAGTTTTTTGGATTAGTTTTGGAACATGTGGTATATGCCTTTAGGGGGTACCGAGGCATAAGGGTACCCAGTGCTTCTATCACAGCTTGAAAGAGGATGGGTTTATCAGAAGTAAGGACCCTGAAAATAAGGCAGGACATGAATGAGTATAAGGTTTGAGAGAAATTTCCTACAATAGCAAAATGCCTGTTTATGGTGACCAAATGCATCTTTGAACTGTGCTTTTGCACTTCAGCAAACCTTCTGTCTTCACTGTCTTTAGACCAAAGCCTTATCGGGAAGCTGTCCCAGCTCTGTAAGGTTGACTTTTTGTGTGAATTCAGCTGCTGAGTGGATTGGTAACCACCCACAACCTCTAAAACCTTGTCAATCTGATTTGCCCACTCTGGATTGTATTACACAAGCACCCGCTCTTTTACAACGTAACTAGCTAGCGCTATCTAATTCCAATCTCAGCTCCGCTAGCTTAGCAGTTACTGTTTTTTCTGGTGTTTTCTCAGTTTTTTCAGAATGTTTTTTCTAAATGTCACACAGCTTCATTGTAAAATCTTTACCAATCATCAAGTTCCTTAAGTATATTGTGGAGTTATTCCATATATTTTGGATTTATTTCCCAGAACTCATCAATAATACACTGTATTGTTGTAGATGGCAAAAGCAGTTTGGCTCTCAATTTTAAGTAAAATAAAGCCAAGTTCTTTAGAAATGTGTCAGTCCGCCTACAATGCATTACTTTTATAAAATTTACATGCATGCTCATCTTGGTTTCTGGATGTCATGAACCTTAGTGATGTTCATACTATCTAGAGGTACAAATGGCTGCACTGCATTTGACCTGTGGTCTGTGTTTTCTAGATGTGTGTGGAAAAGTATGACAAAATGACTTACTCTAAAATATTTATCTAAAATATCCCTCATAAGCACAGATTACTTTCGTACAATTACTTGCAATGTGTCATCTTAAATGAATGCACAGAAAGAGTCCATTCATTTAAGAAGAGAGAGGAGGGACAAAGGGAGACAGTGCATTCTGAGACCAGAATGTCTACGATTCTCCCTCTGGACTCAGCGGCACCAAAGGAAGATATTAAAATGACTGGAAGCATGTTGCATAAATTGCATAAATTACCTTAGAGTTGATGGTGCAGAACAAAAACATGCTCAGTGAGGATTAGGCCTGGTAGGTGGGTGCAAGATTTGGTTTGAGAGGGAAATCGGCTGCCTAACAAGCTGATTGAAAAGATAACTACTTACAAACACACACTTGCACAATAAGCACCCAGAAACATATGGACGTAGCTTGGATGTCAGAAAACTATAGTTTTTCCATTTACATTGCAGCTCATAATAAGAGCATCGATCTATTAATCTTCTGGCCAATTTAATTAGACTATGTGATTACAGGAGGATTCCTAAAGGACATTGCATTATTGCTGAGATTAATGATGTTTTAGACTTGTTTAGAAGTGTTTAATAAGCAAAGTGTTGTTTTGGATCCTACGCAATCACTCTGGGATTATACAGCAAACTTTGCTGAAAAGTAGACGCTTAAAAATCACACAAATGTTCGATGTCTCATTTTGCTTACATATTCACAAATCAAGAAAAGCTCATAAATGTTCACCTTGTCACTAACCTTAGAGCAGTATGGCCAGTTTCTACATCCTGTATCCTTAGCCATGTCACAGGCATCCGAATCCTCTCCCACATCAATAATTTAGTACTTGAATTGTGTTATTCAATAGAGCAGTTAGACCCAATTTACACATAGATGCACATACATGTTCCTAAGAGGCATTCAGAACTAAATTGAAATGCATCTGGAAGTGGTGTATGACATAATCTAGTCAGATGTCAGATGTGTGGAAATAGCCTTATCAGGGTGTGCCCCATTACTGTCCCTTAAAGTGAAAAATTAATTAATTAATCCAGTGATACAGCCACACTCCTACAGAAGCTTAAAAGTATCTGTACGAGTTAAAAAGCAACACTTCTGTCTGTTGTAGTTTTTAAATTAATCCTCACCAAAACGTGCACTAACCCAACATCTGATCCCCCCAAAAGACATTAATCACTGTCACCCACTCTCATTGACTGATGAAAAATGGATGTTGAACATCAAATGGCACTGCAGCAATGACACCAGGTGATTGCATCACAAATGAACATTATAATTAAACTTTTACCTACATGCACATGTATTGTTACTCAGTGTTACTGCTGTTTGACAGTGGGAGTTCTGGATTCACACTACTGAAATAATGTACTAAAAGTTCTTGCTGAATGTCAATTACATTGCAGCAAATCTAAGCCACTGCCAACGAGACAGAATCAGGAAATAATATCAACATTTTTCAGTTATTCCTCTTGTGTGCCTGGCAAACAGCATCAAGTGTGATCCTACCACCTTCTGGACTGTGGTGGGACACAACCTGATTTTCAAATTTTCAAAGAAGATGAAGATGATTTGCAGTGAGGTTCCTCCAGTTACTCCAGTTTCCTCCAACATTTCAATGTTAGGTTAATTAGAGATTAAATTGCCTGTAGATGTAATGCTAATTGCGCATTTTTGTTGTTTATTTGTGTCTCTCTGTGTTGAGATAAACTGGAGATGGATTTTAATCAGATTTGTGATCTCACTAATAGACTATGTCCAACAATTTATGTAGTCTATTTACAATTCATTTTCACATAAATGACCATCTCCACAAAGTTAAGAAAGGGGTCAGGGTTTGTTTTTTATTTCATTATGTTGGCTCATGGGAATTTCACTCACTCAAAACTGTTTGTTTGACAGCAAAAACTAATCACATTAAAGAGTAGGCGGGTTATATAAAGTGTGCTAACAGCAACATTTGATAGTAACATTATAAGATTGTCTAAGAACGTTTCTTAACTAACTTGTTAAGTCATTTAGCTAATTCTTCTGCAGTAAATATAATACAAATCTGATCAGACAAAAAATGTATTTGTTAATTTTAAAAGTCTTCTAGTGTCATGCTTATGGTGGTACCTTTGGAGCAGATATTGGACCTGTGTAACATGTTTTTGTTGCTTCAGACTGCTAGTTTGATGCCTGCAGTGCGATAAGTGCAAATAATAACAGTACCTACAGTGCTGGTATTCTGTAGCTAAGGGGTACCAAGCATTATTGTTTATTATTCTTCTCCAGTTCTGCTTATCAAGCTGCACGCCAATGAAAAATTAGGTAACCTTTTCAGCTCTGTGAAGGCCTTCCTTTCCCATCAAATAAAGTAAGAATATAACCTAATTAAGTCAACACTTAAATCTGTGTATATGTTTAAGTTTAACTGATTTAAATTGGTTTTCAAAAATAAAAGCATGATTGCTATTTATTGTCTGAAAAGGTACTACATCTAAACCCGTTACCTTTTGTTATACAGTAGGTACAAAAAATGAGCACTGTAATCTAAAATGTGTCTTCTTAGTTACCTTCTTCTTACCTGTAGTAATGCCGTAGTTACACAGTAAACGAAAAAAAAAAGAAAAAAAAAACAGTTAAAATGCTTTATTAGTCATTATACATACAAGGTATAAAATTGAGTCATGTCGCCACTATGGGCCAACCTAATGCTTGTTTTTAGATATAGGGGAAACCTGAGCACCCAGAAACCTACAGAAAAGGTAACAGGCTCCACTTAAAATTACAGCCCTCGTTTGTGTACTTATGGTATAACTACAGTGCAATAAGATATCTAATTAGATATTAGATATAGTACTTTTTGAGATAAATAGCAATCATGCTTTAATATTTATTGCCTCAAACCATGGAGAAAACAATGTAAATTAGAACCTTTGACCCTAAGTACTGGACCTTCTTCACCTCTGCTCCCTATAACCACACACGTATTCTGTTTTACTGCAGCTAAGCTTCATTCCTCTGTTTTCCTGAGCAGACCTCCATCTCTCAAGATTTTCCTCCACCTGTTCCCTGCTCTCACTACAAATCACAATGTCATCCGCAAACTTCATAGTCCACGGAGATTCCTGTCTAATCTCATCTGTCAGCCTGTCCATCACGACAGCAAAGCTGATCCTTGATGCAAACCGACCTCCACCTTGAACTCCTCTGTCACACCTACAGCACATCTCACCACGGTCTTAAAGCTCTCATACATGTCCTGCAGCACTCTAACATACTTCTCTGCCACTCCAGACGTCCTCATACAATACCACAGCTCCTCTCTCGGCACCCTGTCATACGCTTTCTCTAAATCTACGAAGACACAATGCAACTCCCTATGACCTTCTCTGTACTTCTCCATCAGCATCCTCACAGCAAATACTGCATCTGTTGGACTCTTTCTAGGCATGAAACTATATTGCTGCTCACAAATGTTCACCTCTGCCCTTAGCCTAGCTTTCGCTACTTTCCCCCTCAACTTCACTGTATGGCTCAGCAGCCTTATTCCTCTGTAGTTGCCACAGCTCTGCACATCTCCCTTGTTCTTAAAAATGGGCACCAGTACACTTCTCCCCCAGTCCTCGGGCATCCTCTCACTCTCCAAGATATTGTTAAACAAAGAAGTCAGAAACCCTACTGTCACCTCTCCTAGACACTTCCATACCTCCACAGGTTTGTCATCAGGACCAACTGCCTTTCCACTCTTCATCCTCTTCAACGCCCTCCTCACTTCACTCTTACTAATCTTTGCTACTTCCTGCTCCACACCAGTCACTTCTTCTAGTCTTCGTTCCCTTTCATTTTCCTCATTCATCAACTCTTGAAAGTTCTCCTTCCATCTTCCCATCACACTGCTGGCACCTGTCAATACATTTCCATCCTTATCTTTAAGCACCCTAACCTGCTGCACATCCTTCCCATCTCTATCTCTTTGTCTGGCCAACCTGTACAAATCCACCTCTCCCTCTTTAGTGTCCAACCTAACATACAAGTCCTCATATGCTCTTTGTTTGGCCTTTGCCACCTCTACCTTCACCTTATGCTGTATCTCCCTGTACTCCTGTCTATTCTCTTCTATCCTCTCAGTGTCCCACTTCTTCTTAGCTAACCTCTTTCTCTGTATACACACCTGAACTTGCTCATTCCACCACCAAGTCTCCTTGTCCACTTTCCTATTTCCAGATGACAAACCGAGTACCCTCCTACCTGTCTCCCTGATCACATTAGCTGTAGTTGTCTAGTCATCTGGGAGCACTTCCTGAAAACCAAGAGCCTGTCTCAGCTCCTCCCTGAAAACTACACAACATTCTACCTTTTTAAACTTCCACCACTTCGTCCTCTTCTCTGCCTTTGTCCTCTTCATGTTCATCACAACCAGAGTAATTTTACACACCACCATCCTGTGTTGTCTGGCTACAGACATACTTTACAGTCACTGGTCTCTTTCAGATTACAACGTCTACACAAGATGTAGTCCACATGAGTGCCTTTACCTCCGCTCTTGTACGTTACCCTATGTGAGTGTTCCTGGCTCTTCTGAAAGAAAGTATTCACTACAGCCATTTCCATCCTCTTTGTAAAGTCTACCACCATCTGTCCTTCTGTGTTCTTGTCCTGAAGACCAAACCTGCCTATTACATTCTCATCACCTCTGTTCCCTTCACCTACATGCCCATTGAAATCTGCACCAATCACTCATCTCTGGGGTGGCCCTTTTACATTGGCACTTGGCTATGGCAAAATGAAAAATGAAAATTCATGTTTATGTTGTGATTAGTGTGTATATTGATGGGACAAAGGCACACAAAAAAGTTCAAAAAGACAATATATCAAGACAGTCTCTCTTCATCCCAGCTGTGTCAAGGTTTTCAAGCTGGGAAAACCTATACATTAATTATATACATTAATATACACTGATCAGGCATAACATTGTGAGAGAGATGCAGTCCAATACAGTGGCTCTTCCATGAATTTTACTTTTAAGTGTTACTAGATTTTGGAAGGTTTTTAGACAAAACTCAGCATGATAAACCATCTCAGTTTAATACATGGCGGCATGGAGAAGAACACATGGATGTTGGTATCTTCTGACTTGTATCTCTCAAACCCCTTCTATTTATACTCAATCCTAAGAAAGGAACCACACTCACAAAACATGAATGAAGAACATGACATATCTTATTTGCCTGTTTGCTAATTATCTACCATAGGACTAAATTTACTCTATTCCCCCATATTGGTCACCCAATTTAAAATGAATGAGGAGAGCAGAACTGGGCAGAACTTTTAAACTCTGCTCTGATAACCACAACACCAGGCACTTCTTATCACCTGTTAATACAGTCCCTACATGATGCAATATAGTACATTTTATTCTGAATGTTTTGGTATAACAATGAACAAGACGCAGTTTAGAGTAAAAGTGATGTGTAATAATCCATCCGTCCATCTATTATCTTAACTGCTTATTGTGTTAAGGGCTGTGGGGTGCTGAAACCTATCCCAGCTGTCAGTTAAAATGTAATTGGCGCACAGGATGACTTGGCACTTGACACACAGGATGACCCATGACATTTTATTCTGTTTGTTGGTTGTAGTTTGTAGGGAAGTCATTCAGGCCTTTCCAGCAATACCAATCAAATGGCATTAAAACATGAATTTGTTAACTTAAATTAATTGTCAGTACAAAGCAATCAAACCTTATCTAACATAAATATACAACAGCACTCAACTACAGTTATAGTCAGACATTCTTTGGCTGCAGGCCTGCTACAATCCTGTTCCACTGCCTCCTCTAGTGTACAGTCATGGCCAAAGATATCGACACCCTTGCAATTCTGTCAGAAAATGCAACCCTTCTCTCAAACAATTGTTGGTTTTCACATGTTTATTGCTTTTGTTTGCTGATTTTTAACTCAAAAATGGACTGGATGAAATAATTTCTTACAATTTTGACAAGGTGCCAATAATTACTTTTCAAGCATGTGATGCTCCTGTAATTTGTATTTAGACACACCTGAGCAATATAGTAATCACACTTGCAACCAGTTAAAATGGAGAAAAGTTGACAACCATATGCAGTCTTAATATGCACACTGAGGCTTGTCCTTTCTATAAATTATGAGTGTTACACATATCAAAATGTGCTGCTTAGCTGCATCTTGGTTATGAGCTCAAAAATTGAGCCAAAGCCAAAATACAAATAAAATTCTCATAAAACCTCATACAAAATAGCATAAACATATTCACTTGTTAACCATGGAAAATCCCATACTGACTGAGTCATATTATCCAGACAGTAAGAAAATTCAGCATGTTCAGTCATCTACTTCTGTTTGTTCTCCCAAAGGAAGAGTCTCATTGCTCCCTGGAGATTAGAAGTCAGGGTAGACTACAGAAAAAGTATTTTTTTGAGCTGTAGCTCTACTGTATAGCTTCATTCTGTATCTGGAATTTGGCTGTGCACCAGTTGATGTCACTAAGCAACTGCCTTCAACACACTGAAGGGGAATCTGCTGCTGAGCTGTTCCTGCAATTACCAAGCAAGACTCAGGCACAATCAAAGTTTTAAACATAAGTTAAAATCTTTGTTGTTTGCATACAGTAACAGCTTTTGTGATGCAATTAAGATTTTTTAATTCGTTCCTCATAGTGCGTGATTGAAAGCACTGCATATATTCGTTGGGGTGGGAACCCATGAGACAAACAAACAGATCTTTGTTGACATATTCTATTTTAAAAGCTTTCCTTCTGCTTTAATAGGCTCTCTGCTGCATTATAATGGATCTCAGACTGACAGTGTACATTTATATGCATGAGCTGAGCTAATTTGCTTTGAAGGCAGAGTAGCCTAGTTGTTTGTACAAAGTGATGTATCTAAATAAAAGTGCTCTGCTAAGAGAAGAGATGTTTCACATGAAATAATTAGGCCCATCTATATTAAAGCTAACTTAGGAAGATTCTCTGACTAAAAGAAGCTTATTACTTGATGTTAAACGGCTCCCCTGCAGTCTCTGATGAGTTAGATGGGAAAATTACAAATCCCACAAGACTGGAATGACAACAAGAGGCAAACTTATGAGAGGCTTCCTGAGCCTCATACTCATACTCGGTCACACACACTGCATCATAATCTCACATGTACACTACTATACTCTTTTACACTATCAGCAAAGCCTTTTTTATGGACAATCATGCATTCTTGTGTTAACTATCATACTCTTCTACACATAATACTATTTTGTCATATAACATATACAAATATCATATAACTATATTCATATGCACGTTATATTCTTGCGTGATGGTCTATAAAAAAGAGGATGATATTATGTGTATTTAATTATGATAAAAAGTGAGGGCAACAGTGTATGTTTAACAAAAAGTAGATGTATTTATAAGTAGATAATATTGTATTTCACACTGAACTGTAGCAAATGAAAGAAAAATGGATAGGACATGTATATAACAATTATCATGTGTAAAAAAACATCATTGATGTTTTCTCCTTGACTAAATGTGAATGTAAATGTAAATGGGCAGTAACTGCAAATATCATTGGTGTAATTGGAATCTATGGTAACTTAATTCTACCTGACAGGAGCACTAGTCAACCTCAGATGTTCCCACCATGGTTGTGTAGATGCTATAAGTAGTTTTCTACCTTCAATAACAGATGCAGGTACTTCATAGACTCAGAATTTAAGTAGTGAGCCTGCATCTCGCAGTGTTTCATTACGTTTAATTTTGCCAGCTTCACACTTCACACTCCAAACAAATGTTACAGGAAGAAGAAACACATCTTTACGTACTTATGGTTTAGAATGTTTAATATTAGGTACAGCAGATGCTGTTTGTCATGACATGATATAAATGTGGTACAGTTGTGTACGAATAACACATTGTTAACAGAATTCTACTCATCTATATTTTAATTATCTATATTTTGTTTGTTTATTTTACGTTGAGAAAAAACTTTGAATTTTTAATCAATTAGCCCTAAAAGAAAAGCAGGCTTAAAACATTTCATGTAGTAGGAATTCCATTACCATCTGCAATGAAGGTTTAAAATAAGCTATTTATGTAAAACATATACAAGTAAGAAAAAATGTAAACTTATTAAATTCAATTAAGTATCCACCTGCTTCTTCTAAAAACAAGTGAACAAGATTTCAAATTATGTTTGGCTAGGCATTTTCTTAACAATTAATACTTTAATCAAACCTGTTAAATTAATTTTATATTTTCTCTTCAAGATATTTGTCATTTCTGATAGCATGGTGATTTTTTTGAACTTCTTATTCTGCATCTGTGTTGCAAGTCATCCCAACACTAATGTGAGTATCAGCCCAATTTTCAAAATTTGTTTTTTCTCATGGTTTTCCATATGTCTTATTTTTATAGATTTAAGGAGGGGCTGAAGACCCTTGGTGTTCCGGATGCTATCCAAATGTATCCAGACAGTTTTAGGCACTTATTTTGCCACGAACCATCTCCACTCACTGTCACACTTTCTATATTTAAGTATATTTAATTTTAATAGGACCCGAAAAGAGGAGATGGCAAGGGGAGGTTTGAAATGTGAAAAGGGAGTTTATTAACAAAGGGTAAACAACTCGAAATCACTCCACGAGGAGGGCAGGAATAACTGAAACTGAGCATAAGGCGCTGACAGACTGAAGGAGACAAATTAATATTCAAACATACAACCAGGGCCAAACTAGTGGAGATAACTGAAGACAAAACCAAGACATTGAAACACACAGGAAATCAAACCTCAGACCAAAACGTAAGAGGGAGAGTCCAAACACGAGGATCAGGTAGGGCATACAAGGGAACTGTCAAAAAGCATAGACTATCCACATGAATGTTGACGAAGGAGGAAGGAAAGACAATCTGGCAGCAAACAGTGGGGAGAGCTGGGTATAAGTACAAGGGGGCATAGGTGAAAACAATCAGGGTTAACAAGAAACAAGAACGATGGTTACGTATTGTAACCCCAGATTCTATGACTATGTTGTGCAGCCCTCTGGCTGTAGCCTAATGAACCAATCCCTGCGAGCTCGTGCCAACTGAGCAGTATAGTCCACCCCCACCGGTGAGTGGGCCAAAAATTGCTACTTTATCGCTCTCATGGTGCGCTCAATTAAGTTTGCAAACACACCATAAGAGAGTGGCAACTGTAGCACTTCCTCCCTCTAACTGACCTTTTTCCTTCAGCCAGCAAGAGGTACTACTGGGGCCCAAAAAGCCAGAGGGCTGCGCAACATAGTTATAGAATCTGGGGTTACAATACGTAACCATCGTTCTATTTCCTATGTTGCTTGCTTACATAATTTGACCTTATGCACGGTCGCACTTGATTTGGAAATGATGCTTTGTCACAGACTGTGCAAACATAAGTGGGTCCATTCTTTATGTGTGCTTTGAAAACTGATATTACCTCTTTCATTAAAGAGTTGTCATACTCATGTATTTGTCTACTCATTGATCTGTATTTTTGTTTTATTTCTATTGCAGATCTTAAATTCTGCATAATTTTAAAGAAATTGTTCCTCCTATACTTTGCCCACATTAAGTGTTTCATGACTTTTACATGTAAACACTGGGTCATACTTATAAAGCTGAGTTATATAAGATTTTTGTCTTTTCCTAAATTAGCTAACTTCCCTGTATCTTGATGAATTGTATTTGTTTATCCCTAACTCTACTTACTCTATTGATGTATTGCTTTTGTCTTTCTTTAAAATCACTGTCTTTACTGTAGTGGGCGTTAAAGTATTGCTTTTGTCTTTCTTTGAATTCACCGTCTTTTCTCGTCTGCCAGTTGTTTTTTTTTATTGACAGATGCAGCTGCCCTCCTTTTACATTTCCTTCTCTGATTTTTATCACATTTTGACAACTTACTTGATATATCTTGTGTCACGTTATCTGAGGCATAATCAACAACATTTACCAATGAATCCGCAAAACTATGTCCTTTATGGACAGTATCAAGTAAAGGTGAAATTTTGTTGAGCTGAGTTAAGGATTCAGGTTTTGTTTGGTCATAAAATAGCATCAAAGAAACGTTTTGTCATATGGCTTACAGAATTGGTCAGAGTGGAGTCTTTGTGGAAAACATCATATTTTGAGCAGGTGAATGAGACATTGTGACATTATTACACATTGTAGAAGGTAATGCAGGAGCACTGTGAAGTGGGAGTTTGTGGGACATTTCAACAGATCAGTGACTGGCATCAATGTTGTCTTCAGTGTAGAGAACGAGAATTTTCAACTTCATCATGTAGTATGGCATCTGGCACAGCAGCAGCTTGACTCTTCTGTGGGATATTAATGCTGAAGTTGACTATGTTTACACTGTGAAAGTGCAGAGGGTCAGTTCATATACACAGCAGGATGGTGTGCCTAAAATCTTATGAAACATACATGCTTGTCAATCATATCACTTACATACGTAAACGTTAGCATTACAGCTCATCAACAGCCAAATGGATACTTTGAGGAAATCTTTCTCTAGCTTTCTTGTACATCACATCACAGCAGTACCAACATTAAATGTACCAACATTTAGTGGCAAACCACTAGCTCTTCTAGAATGTGGATCAAAGAATCCATATCTGCCCAAGTTGTTTCTGAATACTGCAATGCATAACCCACTCATTATCAACAAAGCATACTGCACATCTTACAACAAACAGTTGAGTCCTGCTTCTAGGTCCAGAAGGTGTGTTGAAGATTTAACCACATGCTCAGATAGTCTGCCATAACTGGATGGTTGCTGAAGAACTTTATACACATTGCTCCGTGCAGGTACTTCTGCTGGGAGCTCATCAACAGCCAAATGGATACTTTTAGGAAACCTTTCTTTAGCTTTCTTGTACATCACATCACTCTTATCCAACATATGGTCAAGGTCTGCACTTGTGACATTTTCATTCTCATGAAGGAAAGCAAGAAAACTCAGAGAATTGCAGGTGATTTGTGGAATGTCCATATTGCACAGAATCCTGACTGTGTGATGCAAGCACATTTGTCACTACAGCTTCTCTCTCACCTGCACAATCAACATGAGATGGGCCTGCAACACATGGAATATTACTGTGATCTCTGCTTTTAACCACACCAGCATAAGAAATCTTTAAAATGAAAAATACATCAGTTTCAGCTTTGTCTTTATCATTGCCACTGTCAGATATTACATTTTTCCATGAAACATTACATTGTACTCCCTTTTGTACTGTATTGGCATTGGATACACCTGGAAAACTCTTGTTTCTGCTGCTTTGAGGGTATGCACCTTCTTCCTGTGGAATACTGTCATCAGATAGAGAAATTTGACTCCATCGCTGTTTGGCAGCCTGTGATCTCTTCCCTTTTTTAGGCATTGTCACAAGTTTATTTCAATCTTACTTTTACACAACACAAAAATGAAATTGTATACCAATAACAGTGGTGCCTTAAACTTTTAGAGACTGAGAGCTGAGAGCTATAGAGGTGTGTTAGTCAATCTGCAATGTAGTTGAGATAATTCACTCAAATACTTGGTAAAAAGAAGATAGTCTTGTGAAAACAAAACTTGTTACAGATACAGAAATATACAGGTTTTTTTTTTTACACAATATGTCTGAGTTCAAATCTTGTATGGAAATCAAGTTTTCTCCTGACCAGCAAATAATATTCAAGTGTGCATTTCAGGAGTAGTCCCCTGATCAGCGAGAGGGTTTAGAGGGTGCTTTTCAGGACTGGTCCCCTGATGAGCAAAATGGTCTCAAGGGTGCTTTTCAGGAGTGGTCCCCTGATCGGTGAGAGAGATAACATCCAACCAGCAGTCCTGTAACAGAAAAGAAAAAAGATATTAAACCCTCCCCAAAAAATGTAGTCTTAATCTTACTGTTTTAAATATCTATGTATATCATTACAAGAAAAAGAACTATTACAAAAACAAACAACAAAAAGCCTTGTTCTTGTCATGAGACTATGAAAAAATGTACAAGGACACTGCATGTTTGTTTTACTGTTTTCTGGGTGGTTCAGACAGAGTGTAATAAAGTTAGCACTATTAGGGTAAATTTAAAAAGAACATTTTATAAAATGGATCGATTACAGAACAGATGGATAGACAGTGAGATAAAGGGAGACGAAGAAGGGGAGAGATACCATGGGCAATCAAGAAACTACAGAGTCGACATGATTGCCCGTTTCAGGGTGCAAACTTAGCATGAAATACAGACAGACAAAAGGAGAGTGAAACAAGATGAAAAGTAAATAAAAAGAAGAAAAGAAAAAAGGTACAGTAAAAGTTGAAGGAAAAAAGTTAAAGCAAGGTGAAGGAAAAAAGGAAAGATCTTAAAACTCAAAAGAAAGAAACAAAGGAAGAAGTGATATAACTCATTTAAACTTTCTGTTTTATGTGTCTCCACTGTGTCTCCACTCCACATGTAAGAGAAACTCTTTCAGGTAAAGTGTTTGGACAAAGCTCCTTAGCTGATCATGTGACCTGATTCAGTGTGAGAGATAAAAATGGACAAAAGGAATAACCCTAACCCTATCCCTAACAAACAAGATGACAAAAAGAAGAAGAGGAAGAAAACAAAAGTCCAGGAAAAGTTGAATTAACAAAAGTAACAAAAAGTAGAAAATAACAAAGTAAGAAGTTATTAAGTAAAACGCTGATATTCAAAGTTAAAAGAAAAAAACGAAGAAGCTAGAAAAAAGCTAAATGAAGCTAAAAGAAAAGTTGAAATAATAAAAGTTAAAAGAAAAAAAGGAAGACATAAAAAGGAAGACATAAAAAAGGAAGACATAAAAAAGAAAAAAGTAAAAAAGTAACAAGATAAAGGATCTCATAAGTGTGAGAGCTGTGTTACAGCTCTGCCACTAATAAATAAATATGCACTGACTGTCCATCACACCTGTCCACTAAATTAGCGATGATGATGATGAAGATACGCCTGCTACCATAGCAAAGTGGCACAGAGAGGCTGAGTTAAACATGACTTCTAGGCCAATAGGTATTGACTCTGATGTTGCTGGGGTGATGGAGTTGCCTTTAAATCAGAGCAGGGTTAATCAAGATTTGCTAATGTTTTGCATGTTTATTCCCCGGGAAGTATTAGGGATGTGTCAGAGAGTCAGATGCGTGAATTTGTAAGACAAATTGTAAGACATGTCAGACAAGCCAGATGCTTGACTGTGCAATGCAGTACTAGAGAGCAAACCATGATGGAGCAAATATCATTCAGTTAGGAGGGACTGGTGGGGACAATGGCTTCTGTGCTCATAGCCTGCAGACAGCTAACCAGATAAACATTAGAGAGATATCAACATTTAATTCTGGGGAGTTGTGTCAGAATGTCGACTTGCGTGATATTGATTTAAGCAACCTGCAGGATGTACCAAATAGAATCAGAAACAAATGTGATAAACACCGCATTGCAAAATTCGCCAGCAGATAGTTGTTTAAATGTAGTGTTGACAGGTCCTTCACTGGCGAGTGATGTTTAAACTGTATTTCACGCCAGTGATCAGTATAATGCAGACATGTTTCTGGAACAGATTGCCCAGGTGATTCAGTGTAATGATACTACGCTGAGTGATGATGAGTTGGAATTTGTTGTTACCGTAACTCAAAATAAAAGCAGAGACGACTATGGGCTCTAGGAAAATTAGGAAACATCCAATATGATGATATAATTAGTAAGAAAACATGTTTCAGAGATCCTACAATTGAAAACAACTATAATCTATTCCCCAGACTAAGCCCACCAGAAAGATTGGCAATTGCAAAAAACATACACATCGATGTGGGGTTTGACAGCACACATAAGGTAACTCTAACAAATATTTCTAATATATATATTTCTAATATTTCTTTGAAAAACGGGGATTAAAATTATAGTGTAATTTGAATTATTCCAGACCAATGAGACACCTCACCACCAGACAGCGTGGCTCTATTTACACGGTGACCACTACCGTTTGATATTGAATAAGACGGTATAAGACTTTTTTTGGTTCATCCTATATTTGTAAATATTTTTACACACTATATGAGACGCCCCTGCGCCAGAATTGTAGACATCCATGTAATGTGTGTTTTACAGAGTGTGACCGTTCTGGTGCTACTGTGCAGTGCAAATCTAGTCAGTGCTATTAAAAACTAAAACAACAGGACCTCATACACAACACAGTCGCCTGTGATAGGTTAAAATATTGCATGGAGTGCATCAGAAAGTAAGAAACGGGGGCATGTTTTTCAACCTGCTAAATGTGTGCACTTTCAGGAAAAGCTTAGTGGAGATCCACATAGCTGCTTCATACAGCCTATCAAAAAAAGAAGTCTCAGAGCACCTACATCTTTTATGACTTTGAAAATAGAATTCACAATGGTAGACACAAGGCTAACTTTGTGTGTGCATAAAACATATTCAAGTGTCTCCATACAGTGACTGGAGTATGTGGCGCATGTGAAAAAATAGAGGACAGGCACGTTGTAAACCATGGTAAACAGAGGTTTGGTTTGTATTTTGTGGATGGTTACCACACCCACTCTAACACGTGTTATGAGTTTGCATGATGTCTATTTAATGGTTGTACAAATTGTACAAATCAGGCAGAGTTGAACCCGCTCAGTAAGATCCCAAATAGCGTGCTCTAGCATCAATTTATGAGAAGCTTGTGGCCTTGAGGAGACGGCACATAGTGCATTCTGTTGTGGTGTGGGAATGTGAGTGGGAGGGGTTTAAAAAAACAAACATCAGAATGCAAGAGTTTATGGCTGGATACAAAATGCCCGAGTGTCTTGACCCGCAACAAGCATTGTTTGGTGGGTGCGCGAATGCAATGAAGCTTTATCACAAAGCTGAAGGGGGTGAGAAAATAAGGTATTCTGACTTTACAAGTCTGTACCTGACTGCAGGCCCAAAGGCCTTCATATTTTCATAGGAGCCATGACCACTGCACACGCGAGACTCATGTTATATGACCTTATCGACAAATTGCAGGAGTGTATGTTTTATTGTGACACTGACAGCGTAGTTGTGAATGGATCCCACCACTGGTTCCTTACCTGGCTGACCTAACTGATGAGATAAATGATGGTGATGTGTGTGGACTGCCTGAGGAAGACTTTATCACAGAGTTTCTTTCAGGGGGTCCTAGGTGTTACGCATATCTTCTATCTCAGAAACTCTACTGCCACCTCTCCTAGACACTTCCATACCTCCACAGGTTTGTCATCATGACCAACTGCCTTTCCACTCTTCATCCTCTTCAACGTCCTCATCACTTCACTCTTATTAATCTTTGCTACTTCCTGCTCCACACCAGTCACCTCTTCTACTCTTCGTTCCCTTTCATTTTCCTCATTCATCAACTCTTCCTAGTTCTCCTTCCATCTTCCCATAACACTCCTGGCACCTGTCAATACATTTCCATCCTTATCTTTAATCACACTAACCTGCTGCACATCCTTCCCATCTCTATTTCTTTGTCTGGCTAACCTGTACAAATCTACCTCTCCCTCTTTAGTGTCCAACCTAGCATTCAAGTCCTCATATGCTCTTTGTTTGGCCTTTGCCACCTCTATCTTCACCTTACACTGTATGTCCCTGTACTCCTGTCTACTCTCTTCAGTCCTCTCAGTGTCCCACTTTTTCTTAGCTAACCTTTTTCTCTGTATACACTCCTGAACTTCCTCTTTCCACCACCAAGTCTCCTTGTCCACTTTCCTCTTTCCAGATGACACACCGAGTACCCTCCTACCTGTCTCCCTGATCAAATTAGCTGTAGTGGTCCATTCATCTGGAAGCACCTCCAAACCACCCAGAGTCTGTCTCAGCTCCTCCCTTAAAACTACACGACATTCTTCCTTTTTCAACTTCCACCACTTCATCCTCTGCTCTGCCTTTGTCTCTTTCATCTTCCTCACCACCAACAGTCACTGATCTCTTTCAGATTACAACGTCTACACAAGATGTCGTCCACCTGAGTGCTTCTACCTCCGCTCTTCTACGTTACCCTATGTTCCTGCCTCTTCTGGAAGAAAGTGTTCACTACAGCCATTTCCATCCTCTTTGCAAAGTCTACCACCATCTGTCCCTCTGCCCATCACATTCTCATCACCTCTGTTCACTTCACCTACATGCCCATTGAAATCTGCCCCAATCACCACTCTCTCACCTCTGGGGATGCTCTGCATCACTTCATCTAACTCACTCCAGAATTTCTCCTTCTCTTCTAACTCAAATCCTACCTGTGGGGCATAAACACTCACAACATTGAACATCACCCCTTCTATTTCCATCTTTAGACTCATCAACCTGTCTGATACTCTTTTCACCTTTAGAACGTTTCTCACAAACGCCTCTTTTAGGATAACTCCTACTTCATTTCTCCTCCTATCTTACCCATGGTAGAACAACTTGAACCCTGCTCCTAAGCTTCTAGCCTTGCTACCTTTCCACCTGGTCTCCTGGACACACAGTATGTCCACCTTCCTTCTCTGCATCATGTCAATCAACACTCTGGCCTTCCCTGTCATAGTATCAACATTCAAAGTCACTGCTGTCAGTCCTACATTCTTAGCTTTCCTCTTCTCTCTCTGCCTACGAACACACCTTCCGATCCGGTATGGACGTCATTGTCAAGATTAGCATGTTTAATTTGGCATGTGTTTTACGTTGGATGCCCTCCCTGCCACAACCCTCTGCATATATCCAGACTTGGGACTGGCACAAGAAGACACTGGCTTGTGCACTCTTGTGTTTGCATCAATGCCAGCAACAATCTATGAGTACAAAATGTTTTCACTGAATATGTTCATCATAGAAATCTTAGCTTTTTGTACCTGGTACAGAATCTACAGAAAAGACACTGCCTCTATTTAACCCTCTTCTCTCCAGCATGTAGGGGTGAACCCCTGTGTTCTCCATGCCATGGTCACACCATATTCTTAAGGGAAGTCCAAAACTTTCTACACCAGTGCAAAACAGTTCCAATACACTAGATGCCCTGTTATTATTGAGGCACTGCAAGTATATGATATTCTGACTAAAGCCATCAATACATCCATGAAAGACAATCCTCCACCTCACAATTTTATTTTTCCCATCTGAGAAAAATGGTCAAGGATACCCACACATTTGCAACCATGATTAATGAACAAGAATGTGTTTTTAGTGTTTAAGGTATTTGATTCAATTAAAAAATGTTTAACTTGTTATTTAGACATCTCAGACATTAGAAAGTTTTACTTTAATAGTGTTTTTGTTGTGAAGATGCATTAGTACAATTTATTATAAACTTTTATTTAATTGTCAAATGTATAATTTAAAAAGAATTGACAGATTTTAATGGAAGTTGCTGTCTACAGTAAAGGAGTTTAAATAATTATTTTAGTGGTTTCCTTAATGTGTTTCCTCGGGTATAAGGTTTGTACTGTTTCCATGGCAGTCTATTGTTATAGGGTGCAACATTAGGATTGTGCAAAGTCACAGAGTACAAATAATACATTAACAGTTTGTGTATTCAAAGACCATAACTTATCTAATAACTTATCAAATACTCACCATAATTGGTTGAGAGTTTGAACATTGTAAATTCTTCGTCGAATTGCACTGTGCCGGCAGAAACCCCCTCCAACTGGGTCAAGCTGTTGTAGGCATTGCCTGACACGCCAGTGTTGTATTCTGATGGTGTGTGATCTAAGGCCTCCTAACAAATACCTTTCACCTGCCTTTGGGGTGGTTTAAAGAATTTCACTAATAATGTTTGTTAAGTTTGTATCAGACATTCCCGTATAGGTCAGTGATCGAATTGCTGTCTGTCAAGTTGCTGTCTGTGCCTGTGTCATGGCAAAGTGTAAAGAAGCTCAGTAAAGAAGCTTAAACATCCAGGATGTCTTTTAGGGTTTTATTATCTTGCAAGAGAGAAGTACATCAACAGAGTTTCAATTCTCCATCCTATGCAGTTCTAAACTTCATACATCACACATTAGTCTTATAGCCTTCTGTTGCTGGGCAGAACATTCTCCATCCTCAGGCTTCCCCCAGCCCTTTTCTCTTTTTATGGAAACTTTTTCCGTTTTCAGCACTTTGATAAGCACCTGTGAGCATGGAGTGACTCTGGGTCACTACAGTGTGTGATGGTCTGCTGTTAGACAATAACTGACCTTGGAGCAGTTCTGCAAACACTTCAAGACAAAACATATATATGAGACAAAGTTTGAACAACAGTTTAAAAGTACACTAAGTTCAAGTTGCCATTATAACTAAGTAAAATGCTAAAAGTAAAATGCAATCATTCAATCATACTTGATTTTCCATCACAGCCTATCAGTGTCCTCCTGCTGATTTTAAAACACACAGCTATTTTTTGCGAATTCATTCCAAAAGACAAAGTATGAGTTATTTGCTCATGTTGTATGTTGTACTGTGGATGACTGGGTTGTCCAGTTCGGAGCGTTAGAGGTACTCTTGGAATATCCATAGCTGTTTGTGTCACTTCCATTGATCTTGAGTTTTTAAATAAGTTTATAATAGAACACAAACATGCATATAAGGCCCGCTTGTGTGTCCATTAAGCTCACTGAATAATCTTTCCAAAATCATGCTGTCAGGTCCCATGGTGTCAGAATCCGAAATAATGTTCTGAACACAGTGTATTGGTGAATAAAACTTGAATGTCCTCCTCACTACCATTTACTTCCACAACCACCTGGTCTTGAAAAACAATGTAAATAAAAAAAAAAAACATTTTGGCTACCATGCTGCTGTATAATCCTTAAATTTTTTATACAAAAACTTGATAAAGATCTTTTAGCTCTAGTGTGACTAGCAGTGCTACAAGCTACAGACTTCGTTTTTCTAGGCTGTAAGCCAAACAGGAAATGAGGATATAAACTGTCTTCCTGTTTAATCAAACTAACTTCCTTTTTAATCATACTCTCACATATACTTCACTCTTACATAAACATTAATTCTCATAGACTTTATTTTATCTTAAATACTACATCATACTATCTCACACACGTGTGTGTGAGAGATTTAGTATGATTTATGTCTCATAGTATGGATGTGTGCGAAAGACTATAGTAGTGTACGTGTGAGATTATTATGCAGTGTGTCTGTGTGACTTAGTATGATTTATTGCTCGTAGGCCTCTCATACAAACTCATGGCTTTAATCACAAAAAGACAAATGGAAAAAAGGAATAAGGCTTTGGAACTAGTATTCTCTTCTCTAGTTTAACCTCTAACTAAACTGTTAAAAAAAAAAAACAATGTTTCACAAAACAGGCGACAGGGCCAGACAATAAGTCAGGTCATCTTCTCAAAACATTTGCAAAGGAGCTCTCACTAGCTTGGTATCGATTATTTGAGCGCACACTGTGCCAAAACTCCCATTACCCCAACTCTTACTATTATACCTAGTCACTAGAAAAGCATGCCCTTGGTTGAATGAATGATTATCGGCCTGTAGCTATCACCTCTAATTTTATAACATGACTAGAGAGACTCATATGGAGTTGCTTTACACAGGGGTGGAGCCATCATTTGTTTTTTTTAAATTTACATATATTAAAAAAACGTAGTAAAAGTGATGCTATTATGACATTATTGCATCTTGTTTTAAAGCACGAGATGCAGCACAATCTTAAAAAAGATGTTCCTAAGGCTAAGATGATAAACTGATGATGGTGATTCTGGCTGTAAATGGGAGTGCGTCTGCCCATGAGTATGCCTGTATCTATTTATGTATGCTTGCATGTTTTATGCATATCTATTTATTGTTTTTTAGGATTATTTGTATGTTTTATATACATCTACTTATTTCTGTATTTTGTTGCAGCACTGCCCTTTTATCCAAGACAAATTTCTCCCATGGAAGACAAAGAAAACTAACCTAAACGTAATACCTTTATAACAACCTAAACTATAATATTAGAGGAATGTGATCAAGTGTAGCACATTATATTTAGTGTACAAGAAAATAATAATGTGGTTCCTTCTCCCCTCTGTTCTTTTTTCAAGCTAATACGGAAATTAACAACCAAAGGATCTATTAGAGAGCTTCTTATCCTCAGGAGAAAAAGTTGATTTTGGCTAGACTTCTTTTTCTGTTAAGGCAGCACAAGACTGGTATTATATACCAGAAAACAAAATGTTTAATGTTCAGTGTATTACATGAAACTGTGTTGTAACTGAGTTTGTATGTAACTAGGATATTGTAAATGGTTTGGGACTACCTATTCATCTTAGCCTTTATGCTTACTCTAGCATATCTCTGAAATGTTTATAGGCATTGTCTCTGTCAAATCAATGAATTTATAAAGTGAAATAAAAAAAAAAAAAGTCAACCTTGAAAGGGATTTCTCCTGAAGGGTGTGAGGGCTGCTCCAGCTTGGAAGTTGGGTGTTACCTAAAACTGGGCAGGCCTCTTCAAGGGACCTAATCAGAAATATATTTCCAACCAAGTTTATTAAATCCTAAATATTTATAAGGGGTCCATAAACTGTCAAGCACCTCTATATGTATGTTCTATTATATTTATTTTTATTACATCTTTAACAAAGTTGAGAATAGGTCTCCACTTTGTCTCCACCTCGTTCACATCTCTTATCTATTTTTTAAGCCTCCCACTCTTCCTCTGTCATGTGTAGATTTTCACCTTTTTTAATTACTGCTGTTTTCCCCTCCACTCCCCTCTGCCCATCACTCCTTACTTTAATTTGTCTCCTCATATTAATTTTCTCTACCTCCCGTTCCACCTTTCTCTTTGTGTCTCCCTGAACCTTGCTCTGATTTTCACTTAAGTCTGACTCTTAGCTAGACCATTAATTTATCCCACCAGCAGTACCTCTGCAGTAGAGAAAACAGACAGGTAACATAGGCATCAGGGAGATGTATTACTCTCTTTCTGTAAATACCATTTGTCGGGTTGAGCATCTGTGTTATTTCATTTTAAGTCTCTGTGTGCTAATTGCTCACTTGTGCACATGGATCATAGCTGTGTATGTGTGTGCTAAGCAGAAATCTTGTTTTGGGTGTTGTTGCCTGGTTGCATCACTAAATCTGCCAAAATAGAAATGTACAGCATGTCTGCCATCAGAGATCACACAGAGCATCTCAGTCAACAGCACAACTGCCAGAATCACTTACTATACATCAAAGTTACTATTAAAAAAAGAGACTACTGACTATAAAATCATTCACAGGATTCAGGAGTGCAGCCTTTGAGAACAGAACAGTAGCAGGCTGGACCAGCTGTTTTTAACGTCAGACGTTTTGATGGAGTAGTAGCATGTAACAATACTGCTGCTGGCTGGGTTTTTTGCAGGAAAATCTCTACATTCGTGCATTGAAGGATTAGTACCACCAGGTATTTATATACAATGTGTGGAAGACAGACATCAGCCATTGGACTTTTATCTGTTACAAAGAGAGTTAAACATCTAAAGAGTATTTGAATGGCCTGCCATTCAATTATGTTCTTATTTCTATTTAATGTTTTATTATTCAATTCAATTCAATTCAACTTTATTTATATAGCACCAATTCACAACAAAGTCATCTCAGGGCACTTTACAGAATAAAGTCAAGATTATAAAGATATATAAAGAGAACCCAACAATTCCCCCTGGAGCAAGCCATAGGCAACAGTGGAGAGGAAAAACTCCCTTTAACGGAAGAAACCTCCAGCAGAACCAGGCTCAGGGTGGACGGCCATCTGCCTCGACCGGTTGGGGTGAGTGGAAAGGCGAGAGAGAAAAGAACAGAGCAACAAAAAGCAACAACAAAACATCGGGCAGATTGGTAGGACCAGTAGCTGCACGCTGGAAGACACATTATTATGAACTTAGAGATTTTGTTGATGATCAAATCTCTACTGCATTATGTTAAGCTGCACATCAAATGAGCTGATTCGTTAGTTTCATAAAGTTGGAGGTGGTATCAAAATGGATATGAAGAGGAAACACATCTGCATGTCTCTGGTGAAGAGTCTCAAGGGTTTGAGTAGTGTGATAATGCAACCCAAACCCAACTACAAATTAATAATAATGTTGATCTGTGTCTGGATTAAAACAGGGAATTAATTGTCTTATATCCAATTGATTATATCCATGTGCTCTTTATGAAGCCATAATTTGTCATGTGAAACATGTGAAAGCATTGTTCTTTGGGGTGTGATGGATTTTCTCCTCCAAATGGCCAAAATGAATGGTCTGCTGTGATCAGTGTTGTTTCTTTCTTGTCAAGTCAACCAAACAATGAAGAAGTCAATTTCCCATGACTAAATTTTGAGATATATTATGATAAATTCACGTGCCTGTGAAATTGAAGAATGACTAGTTTCTTAATGAGTTATTTGTGATTAACTCTAAATCTCCTGCTGATTGTCACAAACAACACTAAGAACTTATTCATTACTCATGTCTTTATATTAGTTTGTGGAAGTCACTGGGTCACCTGTGGGTCACCTGTGGGACCTTCACAATTGCACCGGTTTATCTAAAGAAAAACTTGAGAAACTATATGTTAGATAGCAGAACACCTAATGATTCCAATGATATAAACCAATTAGAGATTCAACAACAACAGCAACAAAATGTAACAAGAGTACATATTCAACAAGATGGTTATCCTTACCTTTTCAGTTGTCTGCAGGGACACAAACAATTGCTGCACACCATTCTCTCCATAAGAAAGAAATGGTACCAAGCTTTTAGTACAAAAACCATGTTATTCAAGAGTAACAACCCCTCAAACTGTCATTCTTCACTGTTCCATCATTGCTATAAAAATGTTCTTTGTTCACCGTGGTTTTGGCTGAATAAAAAGAATAAGCACCACAAAAATAACAATTTTGAAAGAGACTACCATTCTTGATCAAAACAAGCCCACATCTAAGCATTTTGATCAATTGTTGGTCCTTCAGTGAGCCTGTAAACCAATCATAGCCAGCAACGGTAATGCACAACTTAACTTGGTGGTTGAACATTTTTTTACAGCCAATTCATGGAGGATATTTTGGAGGAAATTTGTCCTTCTAGTGATGAAGATCAAGCCCAAAAATGGATTGCTCCAGCAAGAAGAATAGCATGGACTCAGCTGCTGAGAAATACGATAATGGATCTCGAATTAAAATGGTGAGAACCTAAGTATAATACTTTTGAAAAAACAGGCAACAGGAAAGTTAGAAAGGAATTGGTATTCCAGAAATTTAGAAGAATCTCATTTAGCCTGGAAAAATAGTTTAAAAATGTACAAAAAAGCTCTCCGTGATGCCAGAACAGCATATTATTCATCATTATTAGAAGAAAACTAGAACAACCCCCGGTTTCTGTTCAGCACTGTAGCCAGGCTGACTAAGAGCCATAGTTCTGTTGAGCCTACTATTCGCTTAACTTTGAGCAGCAATGACTTCATGACCTTCTTTATGAATAAAATTGTAGCTATTAGAGAAAAAATTCACCAGATCCTCCCCCCAAATATTACAGATAGATCTTTACGTACAGCAGTGCTAGAGTCATCGATAAGGCCCCAATCCCTGTTAGACTGCTTTTTACCCATAGATCTCTCTGAGCTAGCTTCAATTATTACCTCATCTAAACCAACAACCTGTCTGCTAGACCCTATTCCAACTAAGCTGCTCTAAGGAACAACTAAGGAAGCTTTATCCTTAATAGATACATTCATGTTAGATATCATCAATCTATCTTTAAAAACAGGCTATGTACCACAGGCCTATAAGGTAGCTGTAATTAAACCATTACTTAAAAAACCCTGTCTTGACCCAGGTGTTTTAGCCAATTACAAACCAATATCTAATCTCCCCTTTATTTCTAAAATAATTGAAAAAGTAGTCGCAAAACAATTATGTGATCACCTTCATAGGAATAATTTATATGAAGACTTTCAGTCAGGATTTAGAGTTCATCATAGTACAGAAACAGCACTGGTAAAAGTCACCAACGATCTTCTCATGGCCTCAGATAATGGACTCATCTCTATACTTGTTCTGTTAGATCTTAGTGCTGCATTTGATACCATTGATCATAACATTTTATTACAGAGACTGGAACATGAAATTGGAATTACAGGAACTGCACTAGGTTGGTTTAAATCGTATCTGTCTGATAGATTTCAATTTGTTCATGTTAATGATGAATCCTCCATGCACACAAAGGTTAGCTATGGAGTTCCACAAGGCTCTGTGTTAGGACCAATACTTTTTACTTTATATACGTCTCCTTAAGGCAACATAATTAGAAAACACTCCATATTTTCCACTGCTTTGCTGATGATACCCAGTTATATTTATCTATGGAACCAGATGAAAATAATCAATTAATAAAGCGTCAAGCATGCCTACAAGACATAAAGGCCTGGATGTCCCACAATTTTTTACTTTTAAACTCACACAAAACTGAAGTCATAGTATTTGGGCCCAAAAATCTCAGAGATATGATGTCCCACCATATTGTTACTCTAGATGGCATAAGTCTGGCCTCCAGTACAATTGCAAGGAACCTTGGAGTTATTTTTGATCAGGATTGGTCCTTTAACTCACATATAAAGCAAATCTCTAGAACAGCCTTCTTCCACCTACGGAACATTGCCAAAATTAAGAGCATCCTGTCTCAAAGTGATGCCGAAAAACTGGTCCATGCATTTGTTACCTCTAGGTTGGACTACTGTAATTCCCTACTTTCAGGATGCCCCAGTAACTCCCTAAAGAGCCTGTAATTAATCCAAAATGCTGCAGCAAGAGTGCTGACTGGAACTAGCAAGAGAGATCATATTTCACCTTCACTAGCTTCTCTCCATTGGCGTCCCATTAAATCTAGACTAGTTAAAGGGAGTTTTTCCTCTCCACTGTTGCCTATGGCTTGCTCCAGGGGGAATTGTTGGTTTCTCTTTATACATCTTTATAATCTTGACTTTATTCTGTAAAGTGCCTTGAGATGACTTTGTTGTGAATTGGTGCTATATAAATAAAGTTGAATTGAATTGAATTGAAAAAATCGACTCTATCTGTTGGAGCGGAACACAATTGGAAAACCCACGGAGATGGTGGGAATCTGCTTTCATATGGAACCAAGCCAAGGATATCAAAAGGCCAGGCGGCTTTTAAAGGAGCATTTTGACAAAGAATATAAGCTATCACTAGCCTACATGGAAAAGGCCTTAAATTGACAAACACTTAAGGTTGAAGATGGTGAAGTGCTCCATTCGTTTACTCTTTTCCTAGCTAACTAGGCAGATTTGGAATGTATGGAATAGCTTAATACTACAAGCAACATACAGGCGATTGTTTCCAAGCTCCCATATAAGTTGAAAGAGAAGTGGAAGAATCTGTCCTACAATCTTAGTAGGAAACACTGTTGTAAGGCTAAGGTTATAGTTTGGGGACATAGTAGATAAACCTAAAGATCGCCTAAAGAGTTGTTTAGGTACCAAGTTAGGGAAGGTAGGTGGTATTAAAAAAAGACCTTTACCACTTCTGTAAGGCAAGTGACTACTCAAAAGGATGTGAGTGCAGAGCCTGGCTTTAGTAAGACAGAATCCTTCAGTACCATCAAAGCCTCACCCAAGCCTTCCAGTACCATCCAGGCCTCACTGAAGCTTTCCAATACCATCAAAGCCTCATCGCAGTCTTGTCTGTTTTGCCAAGAGGGGCATACTTTTGAGCACTGTAAAAAACTACAGAATTCTCCTTACGAGGAGAAGATAGTTTCTCAGGAAGGAAAACTTATGCTTCAGATGCCTGAAACCAGGGCATGTGAGCAGGCATTGTCAGGAGGAGGTAAACTGTCTGTTCTGCTCAGGGACGCACCCACTTTACTGCACATGAAGATCAAGAAGGAGAGGCAGTCCATGGATGGTGATGAACCAACCAGTGTTCAACAGATTCGTGAATAGCAGACGTAATCAAAACTTCGATGACGGGTCTGAGGGCACTGCGGGCATCCTTGCCATAATTCCCGTCCGAGTGAAGGCAAAAAAGGGCAACAGTGATTGCTTCCTATGCATTCTTGGATACTGGGAGTACAGCTATGTTTTGCACAGCTTCTCGACGAGCTGAATCTGCATGGGAAAAGGGTTAGCCTTCTTCTTACAGAGGTTACAGAGTTGGAAGTAGGCCACCTGCAATCAATTAACTTAGAATAACATAGAGCTAAATGAGGTGTTTTCAAAGAAGGGCATTCCAGTGAGCAAGAATAACATTCCACAACAAGAGGATGTGGATAAGTGGCCACATCTTGAAGGAGCGCAGATACCTCTCATCAATGCAGATATAGGGTTGTTGATTTGAACTAATGTTGCCAGAGCAATGGAAGTCATTCCTAGCATAAGCAATGGGCCTTATGCTGTCAGAACCATACTGGGTTGGACTGTCAATGGGCCACTCAAAGAGGGTGTTTGCAACAGAGCCAGGAACTAAATAGGGCAAGTTGTGTCAAATTGCATATCCGTTGCCAAGCTGGAAGACCTGTGTAATCAACAGTTTCAGTATGACTTTCCTGAGGGTGGTCAAGAGGAGGTGAATGAGATGTCTAACGCAGACTGTCTGTTCATGGAAAGTGTGTCTATTCAATTCAATTCAATTCAAATTTATTTATATAGCGCCAATTAGCAACAAAGTCATCTCAGGGCACTTTACAGAATAAAGTCAAGATTATAAAGATGTATAAAGAGAACCCAACAATTCCCCCTGGAGCAAGCCATAGGCAACAGTGGAGAGGAAAAACTCCCTTTAACGGAAGAAACCTCCAGCAGAACCAGGCTCAGGGTGGACGGCCATCTGCCTCGACCGGTTGGGGTGAGTGGAAAGGGGAGAGAGAAAAGAACAGAGCAACAAAAAGCTACAACAAAACATTGGGCAGATTAGTAGGACCAGTAACTGCACACTGGAAGACACACTGCTTCAAAGCCGGGGGACACCTGCAGAAAGGGACAGAGAGAGGGGGACAGAGGAGGACAAAGACAACTACGGGAGAGAACACACAGAGTTAATGACATACAGTGGTGACAATTGTTGGGTGAGAGGAGAGGAGAGATGGTCAAGAGGAGGAAAGGACCTCAGTGCATCGGGTTGTGGGTCCCCCAGCAGTCTAAGCCTATGGCAGCATAACTATAACTAACTATATGCTTTATTAAAGAGGATAGTTTTAAGCCTAGACTTAAAAGTCTAGGGAATTACAGTAGTCCAACCTAGAAGTAACACATACATGGACCAGTTTTTCGGCATCACTTTGAGACAGGATAATTTTGGCAATGTTCCGTAGGTGGAAGAAGGCTGTTCTAGAGATTTGTTTTATATGTGAGTTAAAGGACAGATCCTGATCAAAAATAACTCCAAGGTTCCTTGCAGTAGTACTGGAGGCCAGACTTATGCCATCTAGAGTAACAATATGGTTGGACATCATATCTCTGAGATTTTTGGGCCCAAATATTATGACTTCAGTTTTGTCTGAGTTTAAAAGTAAAAAAATTGTGGGACATCCAGGCCTTTATGTCTTGTAGGCATGCTTGAAGCTTTATTAACTGATTATTTTCATCTGGTTCCATAGATAAATATAGCTGGGTATCATCAGCATAACAGTGGAAATTTATGGAGTGTTTTCTAATAATGTTGCCTAAAGGAGACGTATATAAAGTAAAAAGTATTGGTCCTAACACAGAGCCTTGTGGAACTCCATAGCTAACCTTTGTGTGCATGGAGGATTCATCATTAACATGAACAAATTGAAATCTATCAGACAGATACGATTTAAACCAACCTAGTGCAGTTCCTGTAATTCCAATTTCATGTTCCAGTCTCTGTAATAAAATGTTATGATCAATGGTATCAAATGCAGCACTAAGATCTAACAGAACAAGTATAGAGATGAGTCCATTATCTGAGGCCATGAGAAGATCGTTGGTGACTTTTACCAGTGCTGTTTCTGTACTATGATGAACTCTAAATCCTGACTGAAAGTCTTCATATAAATTATTCCTATGAAGGTGATCACATAATTGTTTTGCGACTACTTTTTCAATTATTTTAGAAATAAAGGGGAGATTAGATATTGGTTTGTAATTGGCTAAAACACCTGGGTCAAGACAGGGTTTTTTAACTAATGGTTTAATTACAGCTATCTTATAGGCCTGTGGTACATAGCCTGTTTCTAAAGATAGATTGATGATATCTAATATGAATGTATCTATTAAGGGTAAAGCTTCCTTGAGCAGCTTAGTTGGAATAGGGTCTAGCAGACAGGTTGTTGGTTTAGATGAGGTAATAATTGAAGTTAGCTCAGAGAGATCTATGGGTAAAAAGCAGTCTAACAGGGAGTGGGGCCTTATCGATGACTCTAGCACTGCTGTACATTAAGATCTATCTGTAATATTTGGTGGGAGGATCTGGTGAATTCTTTCTCTAATAGCTACAATTTTATTCATAAAGAAGGTCATGAAGTCGTTGCTGCTCAAAGTTGAGGGAATAGTAGGCTCAACAGAACTATGGCTCTTAGTCAGCCTGGCTACAGTGCTGAACAGAAACCGGGGATTGTTCTTGTTTTCTTCTATTAATGATGAATAATATGCTGTTCTGGCATCACGGAGAGCTTTTTTATACATTTTCTAAACTATTTTTCCAGGCTAAATGAGATTCTTCTAACTTTCTGGAACGCCACTTCCTTTCCAACTTTCGTGTTTCCTGTTTTAAGTTGCGTGTTTGTGAACTATACCATGGAGATCGCCTCTGCTGATTTACTGCCTTCTTTTTTAGAGGGGCAACACTATCGAGTATTGTACGTAGTGAGGCTGCAGAATTGTCAACAAGATAATCTACTTGTGCAGGAGTAACATTAAGGAGACTACTTTCCATTGTATTAACATATGGTGAAGCAAATGATGAAGAAATAATTTCTTTAAATTTGCTGACAGCTTTTTCACTTAAGCATCTGCTATAGTGGAATTTTTCCCTACCTGCTATATAGTCCATTATTGTAAATTCAAATGTTATTAAAAAATAGTCAGACAGAAGAGAGTTGTGAGGAAATATGGTTAAATTATCCGCTTCAATTCCATACGTAAGGACAAGGTCTAACGTGTGACTAACAAGGTCTAACTGTGTGTTACAGTCTGCTGAGCTGGTACTTTACCACAGTTTGTTAGCAGCCATACAAGAGGAGGAGAAGGCGATAGAAATAATGGATCTTGATCTGGATCCAAATGCACTTCCAATGGAAAGGGTGTTGCACATGTAATGGTTCATTCAATCAGATCAGTTGTCTTTCTTATTTTATAGTTCGGCATTTTTCCTTGTGATAGAAATTTTCCTTCTTGGAAGAATTGTTATAGAACTCAGCGTGATTAACCATCACAGTTTAATACATGCCGGCATGGAGAAGAACACATGGATGTTGGTGTCTTCTTCTGACTTGTATCTCTAAAACCCCTTCTATTTATACTCAAACCCAAGTAAGGAAGCACCCTCACAAGCCATGACTAAATAAACCAGGTGCATGCAGTTGACAGTCATCACTCTTGTCCCTATCTAGGTTATCTGAAGATGTCAGTTGAGAATAAAACCCTTTTATTGCACCTTTTTGTAGATCTTGTGACCCCAGGACTCACTATCTACTCCGTTGCTTTGGGCCTTGTAATAACAAAGTGCCTACTGTGATCTTAAGCAGTCCTCTAAACATGACCGGTGACTTCTTGTCCTCTTTGTGACCTCTTTAATAAGCCCATCTTGGTTGACTGTTAGCTAATTATCTAACCATATGACTAAATTTACTTTCTTCCCCCACATCCCCCCTTTTGACACGAAGTGTCAACATGGTAAATTTAGGAATCTCAAAAATATGTAGTGTTCATTCTTTAGCTATGCAGACTATTTAAACAAAACATAAAAAAATAGGCAAAATTAAATTTAAACAGTATTATAGGAATTATGGTGTTCCGTCATGTAAATCACTATCATTGTAAGGTTTTCCTGGGGCCCAGTCAGATATGGGATCCATATCTAGTTAGTTCAATTGTGTGTATTTTAACATACATTGATGTCTGTTCACCACCAATGATTCTCTCTAACCATTTATAAATAAAAGCATGCATAAAAGTAATAGTGCATGTAAAAAAAAACACGTAACATATGAGAATGCTTACAATATTGCCTACATCATTTACATCTGTGTATCTCGCAAAGGTCTGTATTAGACTAATAACAGGATCTAAGCATGGACAATGTTTGGTTTCTAGTTTAAATAGTGAATGCCAATTCGACAGTGGACCCTGGATAACCAGAATGTTAGACATTTGTCCATACAACCTGGTCTTGTGCCAGTGAAGTAAGAATACCAACTTTTAGCATAAACAGAATCTTTGTGATAAAACTAATCTATTTCAAATCCCCAAGGTTTCAATTCAGATTGTTCAATCAATTGTCCTCTGCATCTTTCTTTCGGGCTTTGTGATGTCATCTTTTTCAGGAGTCTTTGACGTTACATAAGTGATAAATCACTACCACTTTCTTTCTCATTTGACTCCTCAGTCTTTCCTGTTGGTAGAAAGTGTATGACTCTTCCTTCTCTGTTGCTGTTCCTTGATGCAACAGTGGATGTGGATTCGTAGATGCCAACCATTTCTATCATTCTGATGATGAAAGCTGCAGTCAGGAACATCCAGCAAAGCTCCTTTCAGCTCCCAGCCATCTTTTTATTGGAGCCATCATTTCTACAAAGATCTACACTGGTATCCCTCTCAACAACCTGGACTGCGGGTGGAGTGGTCAGGAACACACATATGGTCCCATCCAACAGGGCTGGTGCCAGTGCTTCCTTCTGAAATCTTTTACGAAACTCCATTCTCCTGGCCGGATAGTGTGGAGTTGCCCAACTACAGGCTCAGGAAGGGCGACTTTTACCTCAGGGAAAATGAGCTTTAAAGAATGGTTTAGTGCACAACAATATCTTAACATCTCATCATCCACTCCTATTAGGCTCAACCCTATTTTATGTATTAGTCACATGAGTTTAATTTTCAGTATTTGATTTAATCTTTCCAATGCACCTCCACTGGCTGGATGGTAGGCACAGTATTTTTAGATTTATCTGAAGACTTTCTGAAAGACTGTGTATTACATTATTTACAAAATGTGAACCATAATCACTAGGCGACTGGGCGACTGTGGCGCAGCAAGGTAGAGCGGTTGTCCACCAATCTCACAGTTGTTGGTTCAATCCCCGGCTCCTCTGGTTACATGTCAAAGTGTCCTTGAGCAAGACACTGAACCCCAACTTAGTTGCTCCCGGTGAGTGTTGGCCAGCTGCATAGCAGCTCCCCCATCGGTGTATGAATGTGTGTGTGATTGTGAGTGTGAATGGGTGAATAGGAAGCAGTGTAAAGCGCTTTGAGTGCCAATAGGTAGAAAAGCGCTATATAAGTGCAGACCATTTATTTAGTTTTGAAGGAAGACCCCATCTTGGGATTACCTCTCAAAGTAATGCCTTTGCTACTGAGACAGCAGAAGCATTTCTTCAGGGAAAACATTCAATCCACTTTGAAAACATGTCTATTATCACTAAACAATACTTATAACAAGAAAATTAATTCAATCAAATCCATCATTAAATATTCAAAAAGGCCTTCAGGGTTTGGAAGTTCTGACATGGACATTTCTGTAGTCCTGCCAACATTATTAGTAGCCCAAATTACACATTTTCTCAGGAAAAACCTGCATATCACAGTCTATTTACAATATCCATCATACCCCCTTTTGAGACATGGTCAAAACCATGAGTCAATTTAGAAACACAATATGGATTTTGGTGTTACAGGGAGACCTAGTAGATCCACCCAGACTCCAGAAGAAAGGTTAGTGCAATCCTTCTTCTTCCAAGTAGTTTACTCATCTGCATGAGCTCCTGCTTGTAACAAGGAGACATTATTTAAGGGAAAAAAAACATTATTCTGGACAGACAGGGGTAATTGCACAATTGGTGAAAGCAAGAGACAGAACAGCCAACTGCGCTGTCCAGCTCCTAAAATGAAAACACAGGTTAGAGCAACCAAATCTGCTACATAAGAGAGTTACAACTGGCATAAACCACACAAGGTGAGCCATTTAAGGGAGTCCACGTTGTAGATCTATCTACAAAAAACACAGTCAGGATTAAATGAATAGGAATGTGGTTCTTAATCTTTAGCTGTAAGGAGTAAAGTTGATGTAAAGTTTAAGGTCAATACAATGTAATATAAGACGTGGTTAGTAAGACTTTTTGCAGTGCAATAACCTAGATGGTGTGAGATGAGTTTTTTTTACTCAGAGAATGACATGCACTGATAGCAGACACATAATAGCAATGTTAGTTTTAGACAAAACAACTTTTAGTATCTACAGCTTGTAAACCTGCAACCATACCTCTCTCTAATGTTGAGAGATGTTTTGAATAATTTCCTATAAGTAATAAAAGATTTGCTATGTTCTGAAAGTCCTAAGCACAGGGACTTGACAGAATCTTTTTTAAGTCAGTAAAGTCAGTAAAAGTCAGTCTCTGCTTCTATAGTCTCAGTCAGTCAGTCATGGCCATATGTTTTTCCCCATCTGTATTGTCATACAGGGGTTGGGAGATCTCCACATAATTATAATCATGGACAGCAATAGCTTGCTAAGCTTAGAAATACATCAAGTGATTTTCAATTTTCGTTTTTATTTTTTGCACATCCAGAATTGATTGGATGCGTGTAGGACCTAATTTTGAACCTCCGGAGTTATTATATGGCCAAGATAGCACACAGATTGTGAGACAAGTTGTAACTTGTCTTTCAAAACCTTGTGGCCGTTTTCTGCCAGAAAACAAAGTAGAGACACTGTGTCAGTTTGGCCATCTGAGTTTGTGAACAAACTAACAAGTCATCAACATACTGAACAAGTGTACTACTACATGGAACTCCCTATGTGATATTTTCTACCACTGCCACAGACAATACTGTAGGACTGGAAGAAAACACTGCACCAAACGCGTCAATGTATACCGTTTACCATTGAAAGTGAAAGCCAACCAGAATTGTGAATCAGGATGGACAGGAATGCTAAAAGATGCATTAGCTAAATCAATAACAGAAAACCCAGCTTCTCCTGGAATCTGACACATCAGAGTTGTTATATTAGGCACTGTTGGAGCTGGATGGTGAACTGCTTCATTTACAGCTCTGAGGTCTTGGACCGGTCTCCATCCCCCATTTGGTTTCTTTACAGGCAAGATGGGGGTGTTGCATGGTGATTGGGGACATTCCACTATGGCACCTTTATCTATTAATGATTGAATGACGGGTGCAATGCCCTTTATTGCTTCAGTGCTAAGTGGATATTGTCGTTTACATGGTCTAAAATTAGACTTTGGCTGTACAACAACAGGAGTTGCTCCCTGAATGTTTCCAAATCTAATTTGCTTATAGCCCACAATTTGTCAGGTAATATGTCAAGCATAAACATCTCAGCTGTCAGTGTCATAAGTGAACTAATGCTTAGTTCTAAATTGTATGTTGAGTTACTCAAGGTGGTCTATTGGTAAAGATTGTGTTTCTTTGAGTGTCAACATGCTGCTTAATACTCTGACCTACCCCCACTGTCTCCTATGGTTGAGAAGCCTGCAGTCCTGGGGAATGAACAACAAGTCCCTGAGGAGGTGCTTGTGGCCAAAATTCCTCTGTGCGTCTTCCCTCTTGATGGTTTGTCTTTCAAATTGTGAGACAGACTTGAGACTTGTCCATAGCCATCACAGATGTAACAGCAATGGTTGACTCAATTCCCAACCTGGTGGTGTCCATGAAGCCAGTTATGGTGTTGAATGTTTGTAATCCCATGGTGCAGTCGTGGACCAGTTAGCAGGACAGAATGTGGACCATCGTAGCTTGAACATTCTACGACACACAGCTTCCACCTCCTGCAAAGTGTGGTTATACATAGTTGTTGCATGGCTGCAACCTATTTTCCACCACCAGTTCTTTGTGGATCATGTAATTCCTATATCACCTCCTTCAGTTCATCCGGCTGCCACAGTCTGTAGATGAGCACTTGTGCTCGAGGATTTTGTGGCAGTAAATTTGCTCAATGTCCTCCTCTTCTGAGCTGCATGTGCTTGGTCACCTGCAGGGGCCACAGCTTGACCCTGTGGAGGAGGGGCAATAGGCCTGGAGACAGCATATGGAGGGGGTAGGATCCTATCTCTTGGCCTACGTTTCTATTTCTCCTTTAGGTTTCTCTTCTATGCTCATTACTTTCATATACAACATAACTAATGCAGAAGATATTTTTCTGCCTTCTCTTTCCTAATTTTGGGAAGAGTGCAAATCTATTTTGTTCTTCCCTACTTTCTTTCCCTTTCTTTACACTTACTCTTCTCCTTCTTATAACATTACTTTACAGCATTTTAAACAGTCTGTACTTTTCAGGGTTGTTATACAAAGTAAGCCCCCCACCAGAAGAGGGATTTTATCCATGTTGAGCTCAGTGTATGATCCATTGGGAATGCTTGCACCTGTGAATTTATATGCCAGGAAAATAATGCAGGAGCTTTGTAGGATGAGATTGGGATGGGATGAGACGGTGGCTGATCAACTCGCCCAAATGTGGTCCCGTTGGGTGGAAAGTCTAGAGAAGCTAAATGACTTTGGAATTGAGAGATGTTTCAAGCAAAAAGGCTTTGGTCAGACTGTGTCTGCTCAACTGCATCACATTGCAGACGCTAGCAAGGATGACTATGGGACAGTAACATACTTAGCCCAGCGAAACATCAGTAACCAAGCTCACAGTGCCGTTGTGTTGGGAAAGGCAATAGTTGCCCCCTAAACACCATGACTATCCCTCGTTTGGAGCTTACTGCAGAAACCTTAACAGTTTGTATGGACAGACTGCTAAGGAAGGAGTTGGAGCTTCCACTGGAGGACTCTGTGTATTGGAATGACATTAAAGCGTTGCTAAAATACATAGAACAATGAGACATCAAGGTATCGCACATTTGTGGCTAATAGGGTGTCGATGATTCAGCAGACCTCAACAGTTTCACAGTGGCACTACATGAACTCTCAGCTTAATCGGCAGATGGAGCATCAAGGGGGCAGAACGTGAAAGCTTTTCTGCGTAATAAGCTGTGGGTTTCTGAAACTGACTTCCCTACACAACTGGTCAAAAAATGGCCAAGAAATCCAGACTTGCAAGACATTGATGTAGCCGATCCTGAGGTGAAAAGAAAGGTCACAGTGAATGTTCTCTCGGTTGAGGAAAGAACTGATATAATGCAAAGGTTGATAGAGTACTACTCATCATGAACACGCTTAAAGCGGGCTGTTGCTAGGCTTCTGAGTTTGAAAGATATGCTCTTAACATCGTCCAGAAGGAAAAGGGAGTTGTTAGGACTTTTTGTGGACTGATGAGGGTCAGGACAATTGGCGGCTCCTCGTGCGGTAAGCGTATTGCGTCACTTCCTGTTTCTGCACACTCTTGGGTTTCTACCGAAGGACTGTTTACTGATTAATTGTAGCTGTTATCTTTACTTAAATAAGTGATTTCTTCACACAAGAATTAATACTTAGTCTTAACATACGCTTGTATTACACAAGCACCTGCTTTTCCAAAACAAAACCAGCTAAAGTTTACAAATTCCACATTTCACTTATATTAGCTTCGTTAGCTTAGCAATTATCCATAGCAATGGCTTCTCTGTCTCCCTCTGTCTCTCCTTCTCTCACTTGCTCGGTGTGTCTCATGTTCAGTTTTTCCTCTGCCTCCTTTAGTGATAATGGTATCTGTAATAAGTGTAAGGTTTTTGCAGCTTTGGAGGCGAGGCTCACGGAATTGGAAGCACGGCTCCGCACCATGGAAAACAACTCAGCTAGTCAGGCCCCGCTAGCTGGTGCGGGCCGACCTAGCGTAGCCCCTGCTAGCTGTCCCCCGGCAGTTCCCGAGCAGCCGGGAAGCCAGTCCGGCTGGGTGACGGTTCGTAAGAGATCTAATGCTAAACAGACGCCTGAGGTTCACCACCAGTTGGTTCACGTTTCTAATCGATTTTCCCCACTCAGCGACACACCCGCTGAGAAACCAACTCTGGTAATTGGCAGCTCCATAGTCAGAAACGTGAAGTCAGAGACTCCAGCGGCCATAGACAAATGTCTTCCTGGGGCCAGAGCGGGCGACGTTGAATCATATTTGAAACTCCTGGCTAAAGATAAACGTAAATACAGTAATATTATTATTCACGTGGGAGTTAATGATGCCCGATACCGCAAATCGGAGGTCACTAAAATGAAAATGAAATGAAAATGGAAACGTTTTTGGGGAAAACCTAGGTTGATTAGGAGAGATGGCATCCATCCTACTTTAGTTGGTGCAGCTTTCTTATCCAGAAATATGGCTGGTTTTATTAAACAACCAAAAGAATGACAATCCAGTATTGAGCCTAAGATGCAGAGATCCTGTCCTACACGCCTCTCTGCAGTGTCCTTACAACCGTCACCCCCCCACAACTCCCACATACCTATAGAGACTGTGTCTGTTCCCGGACCTAAATTACATAAAGTAAATATGACAACAAGAGGAGTTAATCATAATAACCTAATAAAAGTTAAGACTACTCTTCTTACAGAACAAAACCCCAAAACTATTAAATGTGGATTATTAAATATCAGATCTCTCTCTTCTAAATCTCTGTTAGTAATCGATTTAATAATCGATCATCAATTCGATTTATTTTGTCTCACTGAAACTTGGTTGCAGCAGGAAGAATATGTCAGTTTAAATGAGTCAACCCCCCCAAGTCATATTAATTATCATGTTCCTAGAAGCACAGGCCGAGGTGGAGGAGTAGCAGCAATCTTCCATTGTAGCTTATCAATAAACCCTAGACCTAAACATAGTTATAACTCATTTGAGATCCTTACTCTTAGCCTTTCACACCCAAACTGGAAAACTCAAAAACCACTATTATTTGTTATCGTGTACCGTCCTCCAGTCCCTTACTCAGAGTTTTTGATTGAATTTTCTGATTTTCTATCTGATTTAGTGCTTAGTACCGATAAAGTCATTATAGTGGGTGACTTTAACATTCATGTAGATGCTGACAGTAACTGCCTGAGCACTGCGTTTAATTCATTATTAGATTCAATTGGTTTTTTCCCAAAATGTAAATAAACCCACTCACTGTCTTAGTCACACGTTAGACTTTGTCCTTACGTATGGAATTGAAATGGATAATTTTACCTTATTTCCTCACAACTCTCTTCTGTCTGACCATTTTTTAATAACATTTGAATTTACAATAACGGACTATACAGCAGTTAGGGAAATATTCCACTATAGCAGATGCTTAAGTGAAAAAGCTGTCAACAAATTTAAAGAAATTATTTCTTCATCATTTGCTTCACCATATGTTAATACAATGGAAAGTAGTCTCCTTAATGTTACTCCTGCACAAGTCGATTATCTTGTTGACAATTCTGCAGCCTCACTACGTACAATACTCGATAGTGTTGCCCCTCTGAAAAAGAAGGCAGTAAACGAGCAGAGGCGATCTCCATGGTATAGTTCACGAACATGCAACTTAAAACAGGAAACACAAAAGTTGGAAAGGAAGTTAGAAGAATCTCATTTAGCCTGGAAAAATAGTTTAAAAATGTACAAAAAAGCTCTCTGTGATGCCAGAACAGCATATTATTTATCATTAATAGAAGAAAACAAGAACAACCCCCGGTTTCTCTTCAGCACTGTAGCCAGGCTGACTAAGAGCCATAGTTCTGTTGAGCCTACTATTCCCTTAACTATGAGCAGCAATGACTTCATGACCTTCTTTATGAATAAAATTGCAGCTATTAGAGAAAGAATTCACCAGATCCTCCCCCAAAAATTACAGATAGATCTTCATGTACAGCAGTGCTAGAGTCATCGATGAGGCCCCACTCCCTGTTAGACTGATAGATAGATCTCTCTGAGCTAACTTCAATTATTACCTCATCTAAACCAACAACCTGTCTGCTAGACCCTATTCCAACTAAGCTGCTCAAGGAAGCTTTACCCTTAATAGATACATTCATATTAGATATCATCAATCTATCTTTAGAAACAGGCTATGTACCACAGGCCTATAAGGTAGCTGTAATTAAACCACTACTTAAAAAACCCTGTCTTGACCCAGGTGTTTTAGCCAATTACAGACCAATATCTAATCTCCCCTTAATTTCTAAAATACTTGAAAAAGTAGTCGCAAAACAATTATGTGATCACCTTCATAGGAATAATTTGTATGAAGACTTTCAGTCAGGATTTAGAGTTCATCATAGTACAGAAACAGTACTGGTAAAAGTCACCAACGATCTTCTCATGGCCTCAGATACTGGACTCATCTCTATACTCGTTCTGTTAGATCTTAGTGCTGCATTTGATACCATTGATCATAACATTTTATTACAGAGACTGGAAGATGAAATTGGGTTTAAAGGAACTGCACAAGGTTGGTTTAAATCGTATCTGTCTGATAGATTTCAATTTGTTCATGTTAATGATGAATCCTCCATGCACACAAAGGTTAGCTATGGAGTTCCACAAGGCTCTGTGTTAGGACCAATACTTTTTACTTTATATACGTCTCCTTTAGGCAACATTATTAGAAAACACTCCATAAATTTCCACTGTTATGCTGATGATACCCAGCTATATTTATCTATGAACCAGATGAAAATAATCAGTTAATAAAGCTTCAAGCATGCCTACAAGACATAAAGGCCTGGATGTCCCACAATGTTTTAGTTTTAAACTCAGACAAAACTGAAGTTATAGTATTTGGGCCCAAAAATCTCAGCGATATGATGTCCAACCATATTGTTACTCTAGATGGCATAAGTCTGGCCTCCAGTACAATTGCAAGGAACCTTGGAGTTATTTTTGATCAGGATTGGTCCTTTAACTCACATATAAAGCAAATCTCTAGAACAGCCTTCTTCCACCTACGGAACATTGCCAAAATTAGGAGCATCCTGTCTCAAAGTGATGCCGAAAAACTGGTCCATGAATTTGTTACTTCTAGGTTGGACTACTGTAATTCCCTACTTTCAGGATGCCCCAGTAACTCCCTAAAGAGCCTGCAATTAATCCAAAATGCTGCAGCAAGAGTGCTGACTGGAACTAGCAAGAGAGATCATATTTCACCTTCACTAGCTTCTCTCCATTGGCTTCCCATTAAATTTAGAATAGAATTTAAAACCCTGCTTCTTTTACATATAAAGCTCTGAACGGTCAGGCTCCATCATATATAGAAGACCTCATAGCACCATACCATCCCAGTAGACCACTTCGCTTTCAGAATGGAGGCCTACTTGTGGTTCCCAGAATTTCCAAAGGTAGAATGGGAGGTAGAGCCTTTAGCTATCATGCTCCTCTGTTGTGGAACCAGCTCCAAGTTCAGATTCGGGAAGCAGACACCCTCTCTACTTTAAGTTTAGGCTTAAAACCTTCCTTTTTAATAAAGCATATAGTTAGTTATAGTTATGCTGCCATAGGCTTAGACTGCTGGGGGACCCACCCCCCGATGCACTGAGCTCCTTTCCTCCTCTTGACCATCTCTCCTCTCCTCTCATCCCGCAATTGACACCACTGTATGTCAATAACTCTGTGTGTTCTCTCCCGTAGTTGTCTTTGTCCTCCTCTGTCCCCCTCTCTCTGTCCCTTTCTGCAGCTGTCCCCCGGCTTTGAAGCTGTGTGTCTTCCAGCGTACAGATACTGGTCCTACCAATCTGCCCTCTCCCCTTTCCACTCACCCCAACCGGTCGAGGCAGATGGCCGTCCACCCTGAGCCTGGTTCTGCTGGAGGTTTCTTCCGTTAAAGGGAGTTTTTCGTCTCCACTGTTACCTATGGCTTGCTCCAGGGGGAATTGTTGGGTTCTCTTTATACATGTTTATAATCTTGACTTTATTCTGTAAAGTGCCCTGAGATTACTTTGTTGTGAATTGGCGCTATATAAATAAAGTTGAATTGAAATATTGTCCAAGATATTCAGTTTCAAGGAAAAATGCCGAAATATAAAACAAGAAAGACAAACCTAACTGAGGACTAGCTCCAGGAAGCAGAGGTTAAAATAATTCGTCACTGCCAGCAAAGGAGCTTCCTGGATGAAATTTCAGCTCTGCTAAAAAAGGAACCAGTGAAACGGAGCAGCCACAGACATAGACTTAATCCAATGATTCAGGATGGAATTCTTCGTGTAGGTGGACGGCTCAGCCAAGCTGCCATGCCTGAGGAATCCAAGCACCCTGCTGTTCTGGCTAAAGATCATTGGGTATCTCAGCTTATACTACAGAACGTTGGCCATAGTCATTGCAGCCATGTCTTGTCTACATTGCGTAAGAGATGCTGAATACCAAATGCAATCTCAGCAATCAGAAAGATTCTATCCAGGTGTCGCACCTGTCAAAGATTACATGGAGCAACTGGGCAGCAATAAATGGCAGACCTCTCAGATAGTAGAGTCTTACCTTATGAACCACCATTTACTAGAGGAGGTGTTGATTGCTTTGGTCCCTTTAATATTAAACGGGGAAGAACAACTGGAAAATGTTATTGTGTCATATTAAAATGTATGGCTACCAGAGCTGTTCACATAGAATTGGCAGCGTTATTGGACACGGATTCATTCATTAATGCTCTTCGACACTTTATTGCAAGAAGAGGTCAGGTTTTATAAATACACTCAGATAATGGAACAAACTTTGTTGGTGCTGAGTGAGAGCTCAAGAGGTCTCTGGAAGAATGGAACACGTCCAAAATAGTAAATACGCTGGATGGAGTAATAAGGCTTTTATGGTCTGGGTTTCCTTACCACAATGCTGCAGCCTGGATCCATTGAATGTTCTCGAATGTTGATGTCCATTTATTACCCATCTTTTCCTGTTCTGCATTTCCTTTCTCCTATTTTGCGAAGTCATATACTGCCTGCGTAAAAATTTCTTCCCGTCACATTAGTTGCTGTGGACCCAAATGGCCAAAAGGAAAATATTTGGGCCGAATAGTTCTATACTGTGGTCATTTTTATCCACTTTCTGGTTTCTTTTTAATTGTTGAATACTAGCTACTGTCCATTGAAACCATCGTTCTATGTCTGGATTAGGTTTACAATGTACACACAGACTTTTGAATGCTCTGGTTTGTGTTTTCCCGGTTGCCTTATTGGTATTAAAAACAAGCTCCTGCTTTGATTTTGAGCCTGGGGAGCCGGTAACGGTTCAGCTACATTGGCTATCATCAGTTTGCATCTGTTGATACATAGTCTTTGTCATGTCAGTGTCAATCCACCATTGTAGGAGGCATCTAATGCAGGGGATGCAGCAGGATCCACACACCGCCGTCAGTGCCCAGGCAACGGCAATAGATACTAAAAGAGAAGATAATAGAGGATTTAATTGGATCTTCTATACCGGGATTCTCAGCAAACTCTTCAGTAAGAGCACTAAGACCCTCTAAAGCTCTGGTGATACCATCAGGGGTAGTATTATATGGAACAAAAATCTTCCAAACATTTTACACACCCCCTCCCTTCTCAGCCAGCAACAGTTCTAAGACCATGCTATTTTGCCCCACCATCAATGACGTGGGTTCTAATTGATCAGCTATGCCTTTGATATTGGTTTGGGTTTAGTTACATTAATCTGGAAATTACCAATGGGATTTGATCCAGTGGTGTAAACCCCTAGATTAATGTTCCATGCATGAGTCCCCTTCTTCTGGTTTCTGTAGGGTTATAAGAATGGGGTTACACTGGTTTTTGTCACATTCTATCCAGGTTGGAGTCTTAATGATGCTTAATGGACTTTAAAGATCAGGTGCACTACCGGGTGCAGAATTGTACCCCCAATCAGTTTGACCTGTATTTGCATATACCCATTTCCCATCTTCACAATTACATCCATAAATATCTCTCTTCCAGTTACCGTGGTCATCCCTGATTGAAAACCCTCAGACATATTTCTCATACCGTCCCCATTGTTGTTGGCGGTTCTCCCCACGAGGAATAATGCTGCAAAGGTCCCCTTCTTTGGAACATATCTCTCCTTTATTACAATGAAATTTAATTCTCTGCTTTGTGTCCCTCTCACCCTACAGTTGCCCTATAATTCTCTTAGTTCTATGTTTTTGTAGTGTAGTTTGATTTTTGATCAAATCAGTTGGTATATTTTCTTGGTGCATTTGGGTTTGGTGTATGACTGGGATCTTTGTTATTCACTGGGTTTGAGACGACCCTCTAAATTGAAATGTTCAAGAGTCCCTTTTGTAGGCCAGACTTCCCCCAGTCACAGGTGGATCAGCAACCTTAGAATTATTAGTTTGGTCTACCCTTTCAGACAGCCCAAATACCTTTTTACAGTGTGATAAATTAGTCAATGTCCTTTTTTCAGCAATCTTTACAGCCGTGGGGGTGGTGATCAGGAACTGAAATGGATCTTCACACCAAGGACTTGACCAGGTTTTCCTTTTTTGTGACTTTAATCAGCACCCAGACTGCTGGCTGTACTGATGGATCTTCTGGATTCAGTGGAGTTTCTAAACAGAGTTGACAGAAGAGATCTCTCTCTTTGTTAGCATCTGCTTCATGTAATTGGCTAAAGTCTGTTCCTTTGTGGTATTTGGTAAGGTGTACCATACATCATTTCAAAAGGAGTGAGTACTGATGAGGTTGATGATACATGCATGTTTAACACTACGAGTGGAAGACAGTATACCCAATTCTTTCCTGTCTCTTCAATAGTTTTCTTTCATTTAGATTTTATAATACCGTTATGCCTTTCTACCAGCCCTGCTGATTGTGGGTGGTATACACAGTGGTTTAGACTAGTTTGAGAAGATTTTATTTATTATATTTACCATCCCTCCTGTTGAGACACGGCAAAGCCCATGGCTTATTAAGGCAGCGTATTTAAATAAGCTGTTGATTTCCCCTCTGGTCATGTATACAGTCCCGTTTGAGTGCCACCTGTTTTTGAAGTTGTATGGCATTCAACAGGTCTAAAATAAGGTTCTTATTATTTATGCGTCTTACCTGTTGAAGTTACCATACCCCTATTTTTCCACTGTTGTGCTATAACATGAATGGTAGAGAATGCATATTGTTAATCAGTATATATGTTGACTGTTTTCCCTTTGGCTAATTTGCACGCCTCAGTCAATGCAACCAATACAGCTGCTTGTCAGTCAAGTCAGACTGTGGTAAGACATTTTCAGACTGTGGTAAGGCATTTTCAGTTATGTCTGTCAGACATTCATGTGGTTTGCCATTCACTAGATTTAAGGTAGTGCATCTCTCTATTGTGCAACTGCATAAGAGACTTTCAAAGTTAGGGGATGAAACAATACAACTGAGGCAGAAGCCTGTACTGCCATGGATGCAGCTACGACAGCTTAAACACAACAAGGTAATTCCCTTGCTACAGCACCTAAATTTGGTGGAATAATAGGTAAAAGGCCTCTGTTTCTCCCAATAACTTTGAGTCAGCACCGATGTCATATAACCATCCTTATAGTCAACAGTTTGGATGAATATTTTGGAATAATAAGGTAGGTGTAACACTACAGTAACACTGCAGGTTGATTTTTACAAAGGCATCCTCTGCTTCCTGCGTCCATATAATAGGATCGGATGCAGTAAGTGTGTCATAAATTAGGCCTGTTAAGGGTGCAACTGCAGCTGTATAATTTGATATCCAGCTCCTGCAGAAATTTGTCATGTCCAAAAATGACATAATTTCTTTTGGTTTTTCGTTTTGGTGCTTGCAAGATGACTTTTTTCCTTGTCTAATCTAAATGTTTCCCTGCTTGTAATAAATGGTACCCCAAATACTTAACTATGGTTTGCCACAGTTGCAGTTTATTTTTGTTAACTATATGTCCTTGGTCAGCCAGAAAATGTAGCAGAGCAAGTGTGTCAGCCTTACAGCACTCAAGACTTGTGGAAGCTACTAGTATGTAATCGTCATACAGTAGCAGTTCGCTGTTATTTAGAGGTGTGAATGTCGCTAAGTTGGCTGACATTGCTTGTGCAAAAATAGTTGGAGATTCACAGTATCCTTGGGTGAATGCAAACCAAAAATGGCTATCTGGATGTATTGGGATTGAAAGGAATGCATTGTTTATATCACATACTAGGTCGTTTAACAGTGTATGGGGATCAGGTACTGTTGGTGCACGAGGCACTACAGCTTTGTTGACAGCTTGTAAATCTTGTACCATTTGCCATCCTACGAATGGTGGGGCCTTTTTTAACTGGAAACAAGGTAGTGTTACAAGGTAAATCTGGAAACTATTATTACTTTCGTTATTAGCAAATACCTAAAAACCCATATTTTTATTTATTTGTTTATATATATATTTTTTCTATTTTTCTAAAATACCATTTTCTAAAATTTTACATAATTTTCTCCCAACATTATTTTCTTGCAACATGAATTCCCCATACTGCTAGCTAGCTTGTAGGGAGTACACCTGAGAAACTGGTCCAGCTGGTGAGACGCTGTTTGTGTTGACACCATTAGGTTGGTGTCTCTTACCAGGACACTGTTAAGTAACTACTTTCCACAAAATTGTAAGAAAAACAATACCTTTCATTTACTCATCCATACAGAATTGCATAAACTTTTTCATCTTTAACATGCTTCTCTTCCAGAGACTCGAACTCCGTCAGGTTGGGGTTATTTATTACCGGTAGTCTTCCCACATAGACTATGGACTAATGCCGTACTCAGCTATGGTCTTTTTGCCAAAGTTTTTATGCGCTTAAAAGCATTTTCAGGCCGAATGAGCAAATATGCTTGTTTCTGCCAATTGCAGCAAAATACTGAAAGGAAAGTGGGTTTGCCTTCATATTTGACCCAGAACAACTCAGTTCAGCATGGAAATATCATTGCAACAGCTTTTATTTAGCCAGAAATCAAGAGTGTAAGTTTTTATGCGCTTAAAAGCATTTTCAGGCCGAATGAGCTGATTTCTGCCAATTGCAGCAAAATACTGAAAGGAAAGTGGGTTTGCCTTCATATTTGACCCAGAACAACTCAGTTCAGCATGGAAATATCATTGCAACAGCTTTTATTTAGCCAGAAATCAAGAGTGTAAGTTTTTATGCGCTTAAAAGCATTTTCAGGCCGAATGAGCAAATATGCTTGTTTCTGCCAATTGCAGCAAAATACTGAAAGGAAAGTGGGTTTGCCTTCATATTTGACCCAGAACAACTCAGTTCAGCATGGAAATATCATTGCAACAGCTTTTATTTAGCCAGAAATCAAGAGTGTAAGTTTTTATGCGCTTAAAAGCATTTTCAGGCCGAATGAGCAAATATGCTTGTTTCTGCCAATTGCAGCAAAATACTGAAAGGAAAGTGGGTTTGCCTTCATATTTGACCCAGAACAACTCAGTTCAGCATGGAAATATCATTGCAACAGCTTTTATTTAGCCAGAAATAAAGAGTGTAAGTTTTTATGCGCTTAAAAGCATTTTCAGGCCGAATGAGCAAATATGCTTGTTTCTGCCAATTGCAGCAAAATACTGAAAGGAAAGTGGGTTTGCCTTCATATTTGACCCAGACCAACTCAGTTCAGCATGGAAATATCATTGCAACAGCTTTTATTTAGCCAGAAATCAATAGTGTAAGTTTTTATGCACTTAAAAGCATTTTCAGGGCGAATGAGCAAATATGCTTGTTTCTGCCAATTGCAGCAAAATACTGAAAGGAAAGTGGGTTTGCCTTCATATTTGACCCAGAACAACTCAGTTCAGCATGGAAATATCATTACAACAGCTTTTATTTAGCCAGAAATCAAGAGTATAAGTTTTTATGCGCTTAAAAGCATTTTCAGGCCGAATGAGCAAATATGCTTGTTTCTGCCAATTGCAGCAAAACACTGAAAGGAAAGTGGGTTTGCCTTCATATTTGACCCAGAACAACTCAGTTCAGCATGGAAATATCATTGCAACAGCTTTTATTTAGCCAGAAATCAAGAGTGTAAGTTTTTTTGCGCTTAAAAGCATTTTCAGGCCGAATGAGCTGATTTCTGCCAATTGCAGCAAAATACTGAAAGGAAAGTGGGTTTGCCTTCATATTTGACCCAGAACAACTCAGTTCAGCATGGATATATCATTGCAACAGCTTTTATTTAGCCAGAAATCAAGAGTGTAAGTTTTTATGCGCTTAAAAGCATTTTCAGGCCGAATGAGCAAATATGCTTGTTTCTGCCAATTGCAGCAAAATACTGAAAGGAAAGTGGGTTTGCCTTCATATTTGACCCAGAACAACTCAGTTCAGCATGGAAATATCATTGCAACAGCTTTTATTTAGCCAGAAATCAAGAGTGTAAGTTTTTATGCGCTTAAAAGCATTTTCAGGCCGAATGAGCAAATATGCTTGTTTCTGCCAATTGCAGCAAAATACTGAAAGGAAAGTGGGTTTGCCTTCATATTTGACCCAGAACAACTCAGTTCAGCATGGAAATATCATTGCAACAGCTTTTATTTAGCCAGAAATCAAGAGTGTAAGTTTTTATGCGCTTAAAAGCATTTTCAGGCCGAATGAGCAAATATGCTTGTTTCTGCCAATTGCAGCAAAATACTGAAAGGAAAGTGGGTTTGCCTTCATATTTGACCCAGAACAACTCAGTTCAGCATGGAAATATCATTGCAACAGCTTTTATTTAGCCAGAAATCAAGAGTGTAAGTTTTTATGCGCTTAAAAGCATTTTCAGGCCGAATGAGCAAATATGCTTGTTTCTCCCAATTGCAGCAAAATACTGAAAGGAAAGTGGGTTTGCCTTCATATTTGACCCAGAACAACTCAGTTCAGCATGGAAATATCATTGCAACAGCTTTTATTTAGCCAGAAATCAAGAGTGTAAGTTTTTATGCGCTTAAAAGCATTTTCAGGCTGAATGAGCTTATTTCTGCCAATTGCAGCAAAATACTGAAAGGAAAGTGGGTTTGCCTTCATATTTGACCCAGAACAACTCAGTTCAGCATGGAAATATCATTGCAACAGCTTTTATTTAGCCAGAAATCAAGAGTGTAAGTTTTTATGCGCTTAAAAGCATTTTCAGGCTGAATGAGCTGATTTCTGCCAATTGCAGCAAAATACTGAAAGGAAAGTGGGTTTGCCTTCATATTTGACCCAGAACAACTCAGTTCAGCATGGAAATATCATTGCAACAGCTTTTATTTAGCCAGAAATCAAGAGTGTAAGTTTTTATGCGCTTAAAAGTATTTTCAGGCTGAATGAGCTGATTTCTGCCAATTGCAGCAAAATACTGAAAGGAAAGTGGGTTTGCCTTCATATTTGACCCAGAACAACTCAGTTCAGCATGGAAATATCATTGCAACAGCTTTTATTTAGCCAGAAATCAAGAGTGTAAGTTTTTATGCGCTTAAAAGCATTTTCAGGCTGAATGAGCTGATTTCTGCCAATTGCAGCAAAATACTGAAAGGAAAGTGGGTTTGCCTTCATATTTGACCCAGAACAACTCAGTTCAGCATGGAAATATCATTGCAACAGCTTTTATTTAGCCAGAAATCAAGAGTGTAAGTTTTTATGCGCTTAAAAGCATTTTCAGGCCGAATGAGCAAATATGCTTGTTTCTGCCAATTGCAGCAAAATACTGAAAGGAAAGTGGGTTTGCCTTCATATTTGACCCAGAACAACTCAGTTCAGCATGGAAATATCATTGCAACAGCTTTTATTTAGCCAGAAATCAAGAGTGTAAGTTTTTATGCGCTTAAAAGCCTTTTCAGGCCGAATGAGCAAATATGCTTGTTTCTGCCAATTGCAGCAAAATACTGAAAGGAAAGTGGGTTTGCCTTCATATTTGACCCAGAACAACTCAGTTCAGCATGGAAATATCATTGCAACAGCTTTTATTTAGCCAGAAATCAAGAGTGTAAGTTTTTATGCGCTTAAAAGCATTTTCAGGCCGAATGAGCAAATATGCTTGTTTCTGCCAATTGCAGCAAAATACTGAAAGGAAAGTGGGTTTGCCTTCATATTTGACCCAGAACAACTCAGTTCAGCATGGAAATATCATTGCAACAGCTTTTATTTAGCCAGAAATCAAGAGTGTAAGTTTTTATGCGCTTAAAAGCATTTTCAGGCCGAATGAGCCAATTTCTGCCAATTGCAGCAAAATACTGAAAGGAAAGTAGGTTTGCCTTCATATTTGACCCAGAACAACTCAGTTCAGCATGGAAATATCATTGCAACAGCTTTTATTTAGCCAGAAATCAAGAGTGTAAGTTTTTATGCGCTTAAAAGCATTTTCAGGCCGAATGAATAAATATGCTTGTTTCTGCCAATTGCAGCAAAATACTGAAAGGAAAGTGGGTTTGCCTTCATATTTGAGCCAGAACAACTCAGTTCAGCATGGAAATATCATTGCAACAGCTTTTATTTAGCCAGAAATCAAGAGTGTAAGTTTTTATGCGCTTAAAAGCATTTTCAGGCCGAATGAGCTGATTTCTGCCAAATGCAGCAAAATACTGAAAGGAAAGTGGGTTTGCCTTCATATTTGAGCCAGAACAACTCAGTTCAGCATGGAAATATCATTGCAACAGCTTTTATTTAGCCAGAAATCAAGAGTGTAAGTTTTTATGCGCTTAAAAGCATTTTCAGGCCGAATGAGCAAATATGCTTGTTTCTGCCAATTGCAGCAAAATACTGAAAGGAAAGTGGGTTTGCCTTCATATTTGACCCAGAACAACTCAGTTCAGCATGGAAACATCATTGCAACAGCTTTTATTTAGCCAGAAATCAAGAGTGTAAGTTTTTATGCGCTTAAAAGCATTTTAAGGCCGAATGAGCAAATATGCTTGTTTCTGCCAATTGCAGCAAAATACTGAAAGGAAAGTGGGTTTGCCTTCATATTTGACCCAGAACAACTCAGTTCAGCATGGAAATATCATTGCAACAGCTTTTATTTAGCCAGAAATCAAGAGTGTAAGTTTTTATGCGCTTAAAAGCATTTTCAGGCCGAATGAGCTGATTTCTTCCAATTGCAGCAAAATACTGAAAGGAAAGTGGGTTTGCCTTCATATTTGACCCAGAACAACTCAGTTCAGCATGGAAATATCATTGCAACAGCTTTTATTTAGCCAGAAATCAAGAGTGTAAGTTTTTATGCGCTTAAAAGCATTTTCAGGCCGAATGAGCAAATATGCTTGTTTCTGCCAATTGCAGCAAAATACTGAAAGGAAAGTGGGTTTGCCTTCATATTTGACCCAGAACAACTCAGTTCAGCATGGAAATATCATTGCAACAGCTTTTATTTAGCCAGAAATCAAGAGTGTAAGTTTTTATGCGCTTAAAAGCATTTTCAGGCCGAATGAGCAAATATGCTTGTTTCTGCCAATTGCAGCAAAATACTGAAAGGAAAGTGGGTTTGCCTTCATATTTGACCCAGAACAACTCAGTTCAGCATGGAAATATCATTGCAACAGCTTTTATTTAGCCAGAAATCAAGAGTGTAAGTTTTTATGCGCTTAAAAGCATTTTCAGGCCGAATGAGCAAATATGCTTGTTTCTGCCAATTGCAGCAAAATACTGAAAGGAAAGTGGGTTTGCCTTCATATTTGACCCAGAAAAACTCAGTTCAGCATGGAAATATCATTGCAACAGCTTTTATTTAGCCAGAAATCAAGAATGTAAGTTTTTATGCGCTTAAAAGTATTTTCAGGCCGAATGAGCAAATATGCTTGTTTCTGCCAATTGCAGCAAAATACTGAAAGGAAAGTGGGTTTGCCTTCATATTTGACCCAGAACAACTCAGTTCAGCATGGCAATATCATTGCAACAGCTTTTATTTAGCCAGAAATCAAGAGTGTAAGTTTTTATGCGCTTAAAAGCATTTTCAGGCCGAATGAGCTGATTTCTGCCAATTGCAGCAAAATACTGAAAGGAAAGTGGGTTTGCCTTCATATTTGACCCAGAACAACTCAGTTCAGCATGGAAATATCATTGCAACAGCTTTTATTTAGCCAGAAATCAAGAGTGTAAGTTTTTATGCGCTTAAAAGCCTTTTCAGGCCGAATGAGCAAATATGCTTGTTTCTGCCAATTGCAGCAAAATACTGAAAGGAAAGTGGGTTTGCCTTCATATTTGACCCAGAACAACTCAGTTCAGCATGGAAATATCATTGCAACAGCTTTTATTTAGCCAGAAATCAAGAGTGTAAGTTTTTATGCGCTTAAAAGCATTTTCAGGCCGAATGAGCAAATATGCTTGTTTCTGCCAATTGCAGCAAAATACTGAAAGGAAAGTGGGTTTGCCTTCATATTTGACCCAGAACAACTCAGTTCAGCATAGAAATATCATTGCAACAGCTTTTATTTAGCCAGAAATCAAGAGTGTAAGTTTTTATGCGCTTAAAAGCATTTTCAGGCCGAATGAGCAAATATGCTTGTTTCTGCCAATGGCAGCAAAATACTGAAAGGAAAGTGGGTTTGCCTTCATATTTGACCCAGAACAACTCAGTATAGCATGGAAATATCATTGCAAGAGCTTTTATTTAGCCAGAAATCAAGAGTGTAAGTTTTTATGCGCTTAAAAGCATTTTAAGGCCGAATGAGCAAATATGCTTGTTTCTGCCAATTGCAGCAAAATACTGAAAGGAAAGTGGGTTTGCCTTCATATTTGACCCAGAACAACTCAGTTCAGCATGGAAATATCATTGCAACAGCTTTTATTTAGCCAGAAATCAAGAGTGTAAGTTTTTATGCGCTTAAAAGCATTTTCAGGCCGAATGAGCAAATATGCTTGTTTCTGCCAATTGCAGCAAAATACTGAAAGGAAAGTGGGTTTGCCTTCATATTTGACCCAGAACAACTCAGTTCAGCATGGAAATATCATTGCAAGAGCTTTTATTTAGCCAGAAATCAAGAGTGTAAGTTTTTATGCGCTTAAAAGCATTTTAAGGCCGAATGAGCAAATATGCTTGTTTCTGCCAATTGCAGCAAAATACTGAAAGGAAAGAGGCTTTGCCTTCATATTTGACCCAGAACAACTCAGTTCAGCATGGAAATATCATTGCAACAGCTTTTATTTAGCCAGAAATCAAGAGTGTAAGTTTTTATGCGCTTAAAAGCCTTTTCAGGCCGAATGAGCAAATATGCTTGTTTCTGCCAATTGCAGCAAAATACTGAAAGGAAAGTGGGTTTGCCTTCATATTTGACCCAGAACAACTCAGTTCAGCATGGAAATATCATTGCAACAGCTTTTATTTAGCCAGAAATCAAGAGTGTAAGTTTTTATGCGCTTAAAAGCCTTTTCAGGACGAATGAGCAAATATGCTTGTTTCTGCCAATTGCAGCAAAATACTGAAAGGAAAGTGGGTTTGCCTTCATATTTGACCCAGAACAACTCAGTTCAGCATGGAAATATCATTGCAACAGCTTTTATTTAGCCAGAAATCAAGAGTGTAAGTTTTTATGCGCTTAAAAGCATTTTCAGGCCGAATGAGCTGATTTCTGCCAATTGCAGCAAAATACTGAAAGGAAAGTGGGTTTGCCTTCATATTTGACCCAGAACAACTCAGTTCAGCATGGAAATATCATTGCAACAGCTTTTATTTAGCCAGAAATCAAGAGTGTAAGTTTTTATGCGCTTAAAAGCATTTTCAGGCCGAATGAGCAAATATGCTTGTTTGTGCCAATTGCAGCAAAATACTGAAAGGAAAGTGGGTTTGCCTTCATATTTGACCCAGAACAACTCAGTTCAGCATGGAAATATCATTGCAACAGCTTTTATTTAGCCAGAAATCAAGAGTGTAAGTTTTTATGCGCTTAAAAGCATTTTCAGGCCGAATGAGCAAATATGCTTGTTTCTGCCAATTGCAGCAAAATACTGAAAGGAAAGTGGGTTTGCCTTCATATTTGACCCAGAACAACTCAGTTCAGCATGGAAATATCATTGCAACAGCTTTTATTTAGCCAGAAATCAAGAGTGTAAGTTTTTATGCGCTTAAAAGCATTTTCAGGCCGAATGAGCAAATATGCTTGTTTCTGCCAATTGCAGCAAAATACTGAAAGGAAAGTGGGTTTGCCTTCATATTTGACCCAGAACAACTCAGTTCAGCATGGAAATATCATTGCAACAGCTTTTATTTAGCCAGAAATCAAGAGTGTAAGTTTTTATGCGCTTAAAAGCATTTTCAGGCCGAATGAGCAAATATGCTTGTTTCTGCCAATTGCAGCAAAATACTGAAAGGAAAGTGGGTTTGCCTTCATATTTGACCCAGAACAACTCAGTTCAGCATGGAAATATCATTGCAACAGCTTTTATTTAGCCAGAAATCAAGAGTGTAAGTTTTTATGCGCTTAAAAGCATTTTCAGGCCGAATGAGCAAATATGCTTGTTTCTGCCAATTGCAGCAAAATACTGAAAGGAAAGTGGGTTTGCCTTCATATTTGACCCAGAACAACTCAGTTCAGCATGGAAATATCATTGCAACAGCTTTTATTTAGCCAGAAATCAAGAGTGTAAGTTTTTATGCGCTTAAAAGCCTTTTCAGGCCGAATGAGCTGATTTCTGCCAATTGCAGCAAAATACTGAAAGGAAAGTGGGTTTGCCTTCATATTTGACCCAGAACAACTCAGTTCAGCATGGAAATATCATTGCAACAGCTTTTATTTAGCCAGAAATCAAGAGTGTAAGTTTTTATGCGCTTAAAAGCATTTTCAGGCCGAATGAGCAAATATGCTTGTTTCTGCCAATTGCAGCAAAATACTGAAAGGAAAGTGGGTTTGCCTTCATATTTGACCCAGAACAACTCAGTTCAGCATGGAAATATCATTGCAACAGCTTTTATTTAGCCAGAAATCAAGAGTGTAAGTTTTTATGCGCTTAAAAGCATTTTCAGGCCGAATGAGCTGATTTCTGCCAATTGCAGCAAAATACTGAAAGGAAAGTGGGTTTGCCTTCATATTTGACCCAGAACAACTCAGTTCAGCATGGAAATATCATTGCAACAGCTTTTATTTAGCCAGAAATCAAGAGTGTAAGTTTTTATGCGCTTAAAAGCATTTTCAGGCCGAATGAGCAAATATGCTTGTTTCTGCCAATTGCAGCAAAATACTGAAAGGAAAGTGGGTTTGCCTTCATATTTGACCCAGAACAACTCAGTTCAGCATGGAAATATCATTGCAACAGCTTTTATTTAGCCAGAAATCAAGAGTGTAAGTTTTTATGCGCTTAAAAGCATTTTCAGGCCGAATGAGCAAATATGCTTGTTTCTGCCAATTGCAGCAAAATACTGAAAGGAAAGTGGGTTTGCCTTCATATTTGACCCAGAACAACTCAGTTCAGCATGGAAATATCATTGCAACAGCTTTTATTTAGCCAGAAATCAAGAGTGTAAGTTTTTATGCGCTTAAAAGCATTTTCAGGCCGAATGAGCAAATATGCTTGTTTCTGCCAATTGCAGCAAAATACTGAAAGGAAAGTGGGTTTGCCTTCATATTTGACCCAGAACAACTCAGTTCAGCATGGAAATATCATTGCAACAGCTTTTATTTAGCCAGAAATCAAGAGTGTAAGTTTTTATGCGCTTAAAAGCCTTTTCAGGCCGAATGAGCTGATTTCTGCCAATTGCAGCAAAATACTGAAAGGAAAGTGGGTTTGCCTTCATATTTGACCCAGAACAACTCAGTTCAGCATGGAAATATCATTGCAACAGCTTTTATTTAGCCAGAAATCAAGAGTGTAAGTTTTTATGCGCTTAAAAGCATTTTCAGGCCGAATGAGCAAATATGCTTGTTTCTGCCAATTGCAGCAAAATACTGAAAGGAAAGTGGGTTTGCCTTCATATTTGACCCAGAACAACTCAGTTCAGCATGGAAATATCATTGCAACAGCTTTTATTTAGCCAGAAATCAAGAGTGTAAGTTTTTATGCGCTTAAAAGCATTTTCAGGCCGAATGAGCTGATTTCTGCCAATTGCAGCAAAATACTGAAAGGAAAGTGGGTTTGCCTTCATATTTGACCCAGAACAACTCAGTTCAGCATGGAAATATCATTGCAACAGCTTTTATTTAGCCAGAAATCAAGAGTGTAAGTTTTTATGCGCTTAAAAGCATTTTCAGGCCGAATGAGCAAATATGCTTGTTTCTGCCAATTGCAGCAAAATACTGAAAGGAAAGTGGGTTTGCCTTCATATTTGACCCAGAACAACTCAGTTCAGCATGGAAATATCATTGCAACAGCTTTTATTTAGCCAGAAATCAAGAGTGTAAGTTTTTATGCGCTTAAAAGCATTTTCAGGCCGAATGAGCAAATATGCTTGTTTCTGCCAATTGCAGCAAAATACTGAAAGGAAAGTGGGTTTGCCTTCATATTTGACCCAGAACAACTCAGTTCAGCATGGAAATATCATTGCAACAGCTTTTATTTAGCCAGAAATCAAGAGTGTAAGTTTTTATGCGCTTAAAAGCATTTTCAGGTCGAATGAGCTGATTTCTGCCAATTGCAGCAAAATACTGAAAGGAAAGTGGGTTTGCCTTCATATTTGGCCCAGAACAACTCAGTTCAGCATGGAAATATCATTGCAACAGCTTTTATTTAGCCAGAAATCAAGAGTGTAAGTTTTTATGCGCTTAAAAGCATTTTCAGGCCGAATGAGCAAATATGCTTGTTTCTGCCAATTGCAGCAAAATACTGAAAGGAAAGTGGGTTTGCCTTCATATTTGACCCAGAACAACTCAGTTCAGCATGGAAATATCATTGCAACAGCTTTTATTTAGCCAGAAATCAAGAGTGTAAGTTTTTATGCGCTTAAAAGCATTTTCAGGCCGAATGAGCAAATATGCTTGTTTCTGCCAATTGCAGCAAAATACTGAAAGGAAAGTGGGTTTGCCTTCATATTTGACCCAGAACAACTCAGTTCAGCATGGAAATATCATTGCAACAGCTTTTATTTAGCCAGAAATCAAGAGTGTAAGTTTTTATGCGCTTAAAAGCATTTTCAGGTCGAATGAGCTGATTTCTGCCAATTGCAGCAAAATACTGAAAGGAAAGTGGGTTTGCCTTCTTATTTGACCCAGAACAACTCAGTTCAGCATGGAAATATCATTGCAACAGCTTTTATTTAGCCAGAAATCAAGAGTGTAAGTTTTTATGCGCTTAAAAGCATTTTCAGGCCGAATGAGCAAATATGCTTGTTTCTGCCAATTGCAGCAAAATACTGAAAGGAAAGTGGGTTTGCCTTCATATTTGACCCAGAACAACTCAGTTCAGCATGGAAATATCATTGCAACAGCTTTTATTTAGCCAGAAATCAAGAGTGTAAGTTTTTATGCGCTTAAAAGCATTTTCAGGCCGAATGAGCAAATATGCTTGTTTCTGCCAATTGCAGCAAAATACTGAAACTGAAAGTGGGTTTGCCTTCATATTTGACCCAGAACAACTCAGTTCAGCATGGAAATATCATTGCAACAGCTTTTATTTAGCCAGAAATCAAGAGTGTAAGTTTTTATGCGCTTAAAAGCATTTTCAGGCCGAATGAGCAAATATGCTTGTTTCTGCCAATTGCAGCAAAATACTGAAAGGAAAGTGGGTTTGCCTTCATATTTGACCCAGAACAACTCAGTTCAGCATGGAAATATCATTGCAACAGCTTTTATTTAGCCAGAAATCAAGAGTGTAAGTTTTTATGCGCTTAAAAGCATTTTCAGGTCGAATGAGCTGATTTCTGCCAATTGCAGCAAAATACTGAAAGGAAAGTGGGTTTGCCTTCTTATTTGACCTAGAACAACTCAGTTCAGCATGGAAATATCATTGCAACAGCTTTTATTTAGCCAGAAATCAAGAGTGTAAGTTTTTATGCGCTTAAAAGCATTTTCAGGCCGAATGAGCAAATATGCTTGTTTCTGCCAATTGCAGCAAAATACTGAAAGGAAAGTGGGTTTGCCTTCATATTTGGCCCAGAACAACTCAGTTCAGCATGGAAATATCATTGCAACAGCTTTTATTTAGCCAGAAATCAAGAGTGTAAGTTTTTATGCGCTTAAAAGCATTTTCAGGCCGAATGAGCAAATATGCTTGTTTCTGCCAATTGCAGCAAAATACTGAAAGGAAAGTGGGTTTGTCTTCATATTTGACCCAGAATAACTCAGTTCAGCATGGAAATATCATTGCAACAGCTTTTATTTAGCCAGAAATCAAGAGTGTAAGTTTTTATGCGCTTAAAAGCATTTTCAGGCCGAATGAGCAAATATGCTTGTTTCTGCCAATTGCAGCAAAATACTGAAAGGAAAGTGGGTTTGCCTTCATATTTGACCCAGAACAACTCAGTTCAGCATGGAAATATCATTGCAACAGCTTTTATTTAGCCAGAAATCAAGAGTGTAAGTTTTTATGCGCTTAAAAGCATTTTCAGGCCGAATGAGCAAATATGCTTGTTTCTGCCAATTGCAGCAAAATACTGAAAGGAAAGTGGGTTTGCCTTCATATTTGACCCAGAACAACTCAGTTCAGCATGGAAATATCATTGCAACAGCTTTTATTTAGCCAGAAATCAAGAGTGTAAGTTTTTATGCGCTTAAAAGCATTTTCAGGTCGAATGAGCTGATTTCTGCCAATTGCAGCAAAATACTGAAAGGAAAGTGGGTTTGCCTTCATATTTGACCCAGAACAACTCAGTTCAGCATGGAAATATCATTGCAACAGCTTTTATTTAGCCAGAAATCAAGAGTGTAAGTTTTTATGCGCTTAAAAGCATTTTCAGGCCGAATGAGCAAATATGCTTGTTTCTGCCAATTGCAGCAAAATACTGAAAGGAAAGTGGGTTTGCCTTCATATTTGACCCAGAACAACTCAGTTCAGCATGGAAATATCATTGCAACAGCTTTTATTTAGCCAGAAATCAAGAGTGTAAGTTTTTATGCGCTTAAAAGCATTTTCAGGCCGAATGAGCAAATATGCTTGTTTCTGCCAATTGCAGCAAAATACTGAAAGGAAAGTGGGTTTGCCTTCATATTTGACCCAGAACAACTCAGTTCAGCATGGAAATATCATTGCAACAGCTTTTATTTAGCCAGAAATCAAGAGTGTAAGTTTTTATGCGCTTAAAAGCATTTTCAGGCCGAATGAGCAAATATGCTTGTTTCTGCCAATTGCAGCAAAATACTGAAAGGAAAGTGGGTTTGCCTTCATATTTGACCCAGAACAACTCAGTTCAGCATGGAAATATCATTGCAACAGCTTTTATTTAGCCAGAAATCAAGAGTGTAAGTTTTTATGCGCTTAAAAGCATTTTCAGGCCGAATGAGCAAATATGCTTGTTTGTGCCAATTGCAGCAAAATACTGAAAGGAAAGTGGGTTTGCCTTCATATTTGACCCAGAACAACTCAGTTCAGCATGGAAATATCATTGCAACAGCTTTTATTTAGCCAGAAATCAAGAGTGTAAGTTTTTATGCGCTTAAAAGCATTTTCAGGCCGAATGAGCAAATATGCTTGTTTCTGCCAATTGCAGCAAAATACTGAAAGGAAAGTGGGTTTGCCTTCATATTTGACCCAGAACAACCTAGTTCAGCATGGAAATATCATTGCAACAGCTTTTATTTAGCCAGAAATCAAGAGTGTAAGTTTTTATGCGCTTAAAAGCATTTTCAGGCCGAATGAGCAAATATGCTTGTTTCTGCCAATTGCAGCAAAATACTGAAAGGAAAGTGGGTTTGCCTTCATATTTGACCCAGAACAACTCAGTTCAGCATGGAAATATCATTGCAACAGCTTTTATTTAGCCAGAAATCAAGAGTGTAAGTTTTTATGCGCTTAAAAGCATTTTCAGGCCGAATGAGCAGATTTCTGCCAATTGCAGCAAAATACTGAAAGGAAAGTGGGTTTGCCTTCATATTTGACCCAGAACAACTCAGTTCAGCATGGAAATATCATTGCAACAGCTTTTATTTAGCCAGAAATCAAGAGTGTAAGTTTTTATGCGCTTAAAAGCATTTTCAGGCCGAATGAGCAAATATGCTTGTTTCTGCCAATTGCAGCAAAATACTGAAAGGAAAGTGGGTTTGCCTTCATATTTGACCCAGAACAACTCAGTTCAGCATGGAAATATCATTGCAACAGCTTTTATTTAGCCAGAAATCAAGAGTGTAAGTTTTTATGCGCTTAAAAGCATTTTCAGGCCGAATGAGCAAATATGCTTGTTTCTGCCAATTGCAGCAAAATACTGAAAGGAAAGTGGGTTTGCCTTCATATTTGACCCAGAACAACTCAGTTCAGCATGGAAATATCATTGCAACAGCTTTTATTTAGCCAGAAATCAAGAGTGTAAGTTTTTATGCGCTTAAAAGCCTTTTCAGGCCGAATGAGCAAATATGCTTGTTTCTGCCAATTGCAGCAAAATACTGAAAGGAAAGTGGGTTTGCCTTCATATTTGACCCAGAACAACTCAGTTCAGCATGGAAATATCATTGCAACAGCTTTTATTTAGCCAGAAATCAAGAGTGTAAGTTTTTATGCGCTTAAAAGCATTTTCAGGCCGAATGAGCAAATATGCTTGTTTCTGCCAATTGCAGCAAAATACTGAAAGGAAAGTGGGTTTGCCTTCATATTTGACCCAGAACAACTCAGTTCAGCATGGAAATATCATTGCAACAGCTTTTATTTAGCCAGAAATCAAGAGTGTAAGTTTTTATGCGCTTAAAAGCATTTTCAGGCTGAATGAGCTTATTTCTGCCAATTGCAGCAAAATACTGAAAGGAAAGTGGGTTTGCCTTCATATTTGACCCAGAACAACTCAGTTCAGCATGGAAATATCATTGCAACAGCTTTTATTTAGCCAGAAATCAAGAGTGTAAGTTTTTATGCGCTTAAAAGCATTTTCAGGCTGAATGAGCTGATTTCTGCCAATTGCAGCAAAATACTGAAAGGAAAGTGGGTTTGCCTTCATATTTGACCCAGAACAACTCAGTTCAGCATGGAAATATCATTGCAACAGCTTTTATTTAGCCAGAAATCAAGAGTGTAAGTTTTAATGCGCTTAAAAGCATTTTCAGGCTGAATGAGCTGATTTCTGCCAATTGCAGCAAAATACTGAAAGGAAAGTGGGTTTGCCTTCATATTTGACCCAGAACAACTCAGTTCAGCATGGAAATATCATTGCAACAGCTTTTATTTAGCCAGAAATCAAGAGTGTAAGTTTTTATGCGCTTAAAAGTATTTTCAGGCTGAATGAGCTGATTTCTGCCAATTGCAGCAAAATACTGAAAGGAAAGTGGGTTTGCCTTCATATTTGACCCAGAACAACTCAGTTCAGCATGGAAATATCATTGCAACAGCTTTTATTTAGCCAGAAATCAAGAGTGTAAGTTTTTATGCGCTTAAAAGCATTTTCAGGCTGAATGAGCTGATTTCTGCCAATTGCAGCAAAATACTGAAAGGAAAGTGGGTTTGCCTTCATATTTGACCCAGAACAACTCAGTTCAGCATGGAAATATCATTGCAACAGCTTTTATTTAGCCAGAAATCAAGAGTGTAAGTTTTTATGCGCTTAAAAGCATTTTCAGGCCGAATGAGCAAATATGCTTGTTTCTGCCAATTGCAGCAAAATACTGAAAGGAAAGTGGGTTTGCCTTCATATTTGACCCAGAACAACTCAGTTCAGCATGGAAATATCATTGCAACAGCTTTTATTTAGCCAGAAATCAAGAGTGTAAGTTTTTATGCGCTTAAAAGCCTTTTCAGGCCGAATGAGCAAATATGCTTGTTTCTGCCAATTGCAGCAAAATACTGAAAGGAAAGTGGGTTTGCCTTCATATTTGACCCAGAACAACTCAGTTCAGCATGGAAATATCATTGCAACAGCTTTTATTTAGCCAGAAATCAAGAGTGTAAGTTTTTATGCGCTTAAAAGCATTTTCAGGCCGAATGAGCAAATATGCTTGTTTCTGCCAATTGCAGCAAAATACTGAAAGGAAAGTGGGTTTGCCTTCATATTTGACCCAGAACAACTCAGTTCAGCATGGAAATATCATTGCAACAGCTTTTATTTAGCCAGAAATCAAGAGTGTAAGTTTTTATGCGCTTAAAAGCATTTTCAGGCCGAATGAGCCAATTTCTGCCAATTGCAGCAAAATACTGAAAGGAAAGTAGGTTTGCCTTCATATTTGACCCAGAACAACTCAGTTCAGCATGGAAATATCATTGCAACAGCTTTTATTTAGCCAGAAATCAAGAGTGTAAGTTTTTATGCGCTTAAAAGCATTTTCAGGCCGAATGAATAAATATGCTTGTTTCTGCCAATTGCAGCAAAATACTGAAAGGAAAGTGGGTTTGCCTTCATATTTGAGCCAGAACAACTCAGTTCAGCATGGAAATATCATTGCAACAGCTTTTATTTAGCCAGAAATCAAGAGTGTAAGTTTTTATGCGCTTAAAAGCATTTTCAGGCCGAATGAGCTGATTTCTGCCAAATGCAGCAAAATACTGAAAGGAAAGTGGGTTTGCCTTCATATTTGAGCCAGAACAACTCAGTTCAGCATGGAAATATCATTGCAACAGCTTTTATTTAGCCAGAAATCAAGAGTGTAAGTTTTTATGCGCTTAAAAGCATTTTCAGGCCGAATGAGCAAATATGCTTGTTTCTGCCAATTGCAGCAAAATACTGAAAGGAAAGTGGGTTTGCCTTCATATTTGACCCAGAACAACTCAGTATAGCATGGAAATATCATTGCAAGAGCTTGTATTTAGCCAGAAATCAAGAGTGTAAGTTTTTATGCGCTTAAAAGCATTTTCAGGCCGAATGAGCAAATATGCTTGTTTCTGCCAATTGCAGCAAAATACTGAAAGGAAAGTGGGTTTGCCTTCATATTTGACCCAGAACAACTCAGTTCAGCATGGAAATATCATTGCAACAGCTTTTATTTAGCCAGAAATCAAGAGTGTAAGTTTTTATGCGCTTAAAAGCATTTTCAGGCCGAATGAGCAAATATGCTTGTTTCTGCCAATTGCAGCAAAATACTGAAAGGAAAGTGGGTTTGCCTTCATATTTGACCCAGAACAACTCAGTTCAGCATGGAAATATCATTGCAACAGCTTTTATTTAGCCAGAAATCAAGAGTGTAAGTTTTTATGCGCTTAAAAGCATTTTCAGGCCGAATGAGCTGATTTCTTCCAATTGCAGCAAAATACTGAAAGGAAAGTGGGTTTGCCTTCATATTTGACCCAGAACAACTCAGTTCAGCATGGAAATATCATTGCAACAGCTTTTATTTAGCCAGAAATCAAGAGTGTAAGTTTTTATGCGCTTAAAAGCATTTTCAGGCCGAATGAGCAAATATGCTTGTTTCTGCCAATTGCAGCAAAATACTGAAAGGAAAGTGGGTTTGCCTTCATATTTGACCCAGAACAACTCAGTTCAGCATGGAAATATCATTGCAACAGCTTTTATTTAGCCAGAAATCAAGAGTGTAAGTTTTTATGCGCTTAAAAGCATTTTCAGGCCGAATGAGCAAATATGCTTGTTTCTGCCAATTGCAGCAAAATACTGAAAGGAAAGTGGGTTTGCCTTCATATTTGACCCAGAACAACTCAGTTCAGCATGGAAATATCATTGCAACAGCTTTTATTTAGCCAGAAATCAAGAGTGTAAGTTTTTATGCGCTTAAAAGCATTTTCAGGCCGAATGAGCAAATATGCTTGTTTCTGCCAATTGCAGCAAAATACTGAAAGGAAAGTGGGTTTGCCTTCATATTTGACCCAGAAAAACTCAGTTCAGCATGGAAATATCATTGCAACAGCTTTTATTTAGCCAGAAATCAAGAATGTAAGTTTTTATGCGCTTAAAAGTATTTTCAGGCCGAATGAGCAAATATGCTTGTTTCTGCCAATTGCAGCAAAATACTGAAAGGAAAGTGGGTTTGCCTTCATATTTGACCCAGAACAACTCAGTTCAGCATGGCAATATCATTGCAACAGCTTTTATTTAGCCAGAAATCAAGAGTGTAAGTTTTTATGCGCTTAAAAGCATTTTCAGGCCGAATGAGCTGATTTCTGCCAATTGCAGCAAAATACTGAAAGGAAAGTGGGTTTGCCTTCATATTTGACCCAGAACAACTCAGTTCAGCATGGAAATATCATTGCAACAGCTTTTATTTAGCCAGAAATCAAGAGTGTAAGTTTTTATGCGCTTAAAAGCCTTTTCAGGCCGAATGAGCAAATATGCTTGTTTCTGCCAATTGCAGCAAAATACTGAAAGGAAAGTGGGTTTGCCTTCATATTTGACCCAGAACAACTCAGTTCAGCATGGAAATATCATTGCAACAGCTTTTATTTAGCCAGAAATCAAGAGTGTAAGTTTTTATGCGCTTAAAAGCATTTTCAGGCCGAATGAGCAAATATGCTTGTTTCTGCCAATTGCAGCAAAATACTGAAAGGAAAGTGGGTTTGCCTTCATATTTGACCCAGAACAACTCAGTTCAGCATAGAAATATCTTTGCAACAGCTTTTATTTAGCCAGAAATCAAGAGTGTAAGTTTTTATGCGCTTAAAAGCATTTTCAGGCCGAATGAGCAAATATGCTTGTTTCTGCCAATGGCAGCAAAATACTGAAAGGAAAGTGGGTTTGCCTTCATATTTGACCCAGAACAACTCAGTATAGCATGGAAATATCATTGCAAGAGCTTTTATTTAGCCAGAAATCAAGAGTGTAAGTTTTTATGCGCTTAAAAGCATTTTAAGGCCGAATGAGCAAATATGCTTGTTTCTGCCAATTGCAGCAAAATACTGAAAGGAAAGTGGGTTTGCCTTCATATTTGACCCAGAACAACTCAGTTCAGCATGGAAATATCATTGCAACAGCTTTTATTTAGCCAGAAATCAAGAGTGTAAGTTTTTATGCGCTTAAAAGCATTTTCAGGCCGAATGAGCAAATATGCTTGTTTCTGCCAATTGCAGCAAAATACTGAAAGGAAAGTGGGTTTGCCTTCATATTTGACCCAGAACAACTCAGTTCAGCATGGAAATATCATTGCAAGAGCTTTTATTTAGCCAGAAATCAAGAGTGTAAGTTTTTATGCGCTTAAAAGCATTTTAAGGCCGAATGAGCAAATATGCTTGTTTCTGCCAATTGCAGCAAAATACTGAAAGGAAAGAGGCTTTGCCTTCATATTTGACCCAGAACAACTCAGTTCAGCATGGAAATATCATTGCAACAGCTTTTATTTAGCCAGAAATCAAGAGTGTAAGTTTTTATGCGCTTAAAAGCCTTTTCAGGCCGAATGAGCAAATATGCTTGTTTCTGCCAATTGCAGCAAAATACTGAAAGGAAAGTGGGTTTGCCTTCATATTTGACCCAGAACAACTCAGTTCAGCATGGAAATATCATTGCAACAGCTTTTATTTAGCCAGAAATCAAGAGTGTAAGTTTTTATGCGCTTAAAAGCCTTTTCAGGACGAATGAGCAAATATGCTTGTTTCTGCCAATTGCAGCAAAATACTGAAAGGAAAGTGGGTTTGCCTTCATATTTGACCCAGAACAACTCAGTTCAGCATGGAAATATCATTGCAACAGCTTTTATTTAGCCAGAAATCAAGAGTGTAAGTTTTTATGCGCTTAAAAGCATTTTCAGGCCGAATGAGCAAATATGCTTGTTTGTGCCAATTGCAGCAAAATACTGAAAGGAAAGTGGGTTTGCCTTCATATTTGACCCAGAACAACTCAGTTCAGCATGGAAATATCATTGCAACAGCTTTTATTTAGCCAGAAATCAAGAGTGTAAGTTTTTATGCGCTTAAAAGCATTTTCAGGCCGAATGAGCAAATATGCTTGTTTGTGCCAATTGCAGCAAAATACTGAAAGGAAAGTGGGTTTGCCTTCATATTTGACCCAGAACAACTCAGTTCAGCATGGAAATATCATTGCAACAGCTTTTATTTAGCCAGAAATCAAGAGTGTAAGTTTTTATGCGCTTAAAAGCATTTTCAGGCCGAATGAGCAAATATGCTTGTTTCTGCCAATTGCAGCAAAATACTGAAAGGAAAGTGGGTTTGCCTTCATATTTGACCCAGAACAACTCAGTTCAGCATGGAAATATCATTGCAACAGCTTTTATTTAGCCAGAAATCAAGAGTGTAAGTTTTTATGCGCTTAAAAGCATTTTCAGGCCGAATGAGCAAATATGCTTGTTTCTGCCAATTGCAGCAAAATACTGAAAGGAAAGTGGGTTTGCCTTCATATTTGACCCAGAACAACTCAGTTCAGCATAGAAATATCTTTGCAACAGCTTTTATTTAGCCAGAAATCAAGAGTGTAAGTTTTTATGCGCTTAAAAGCATTTTCAGGCCGAATGAGCAAATATGCTTGTTTCTGCCAATGGCAGCAAAATACTGAAAGGAAAGTGGGTTTGCCTTCATATTTGACCCAGAACAACTCAGTATAGCATGGAAATATCATTGCAAGAGCTTTTATTTAGCCAGAAATCAAGAGTGTAAGTTTTTATGCGCTTAAAAGCATTTTAAGGCCGAATGAGCAAATATGCTTGTTTCTGCCAATTGCAGCAAAATACTGAAAGGAAAGTGGGTTTGCCTTCATATTTGACCCAGAACAACTCAGTTCAGCATGGAAATATCATTGCAACAGCTTTTATTTAGCCAGAAATCAAGAGTGTAAGTTTTTATGCGCTTAAAAGCATTTTCAGGACGAATGAGCAAATATGCTTGTTTCTGCCAATTGCAGCAAAATACTGAAAGGAAAGTGGGTTTGCCTTCATATTTGACCCAGAACAACTCAGTTCAGCATGGAAATATCATTGCAACAGCTTTTATTTAGCCAGAAATCAAGAGTGTAAGTTTTTATGCGCTTAAAAGCATTTTCAGGCCGAATGAGCTGATTTCTGCCAATTGCAGCAAAATACTGAAAGGAAAGTGGGTTTGCCTTCATATTTGACCCAGAACAACTCAGTTCAGCATGGAAATATCATTGCAACAGCTTTTATTTAGCCAGAAATCAAGAGTGTAAGTTTTTATGCGCTTAAAAGCATTTTCAGGCCGAATGAGCAAATATGCTTGTTTGTGCCAATTGCAGCAAAATACTGAAAGGAAAGTGGGTTTGCCTTCATATTTGACCCAGAACAACTCAGTTCAGCATGGAAATATCATTGCAACAGCTTTTATTTAGCCAGAAATCAAGAGTGTAAGTTTTTATGCGCTTAAAAGCATTTTCAGGCCGAATGAGCAAATATGCTTGTTTCTGCCAATTGCAGCAAAATACTGAAAGGAAAGTGGGTTTGCCTTCATATTTGACCCAGAACAACTCAGTTCAGCATGGAAATATCATTGCAACAGCTTTTATTTAGCCAGAAATCAAGAGTGTAAGTTTTTATGCGCTTAAAAGCCTTTTCAGGCCGAATGAGCAAATATGCTTGTTTCTGCCAATTGCAGCAAAATACTGAAAGGAAAGTGGGTTTGCCTTCATATTTGACCCAGAACAACTCAGTTCAGCATGGAAATATCATTGCAACAGCTTTTATTTAGCCAGAAATCAAGAGTGTAAGTTTTTATGCGCTTAAAAGCATTTTCAGGCCGAATGAGCAAATATGCTTGTTTCTGCCAATTGCAGCAAAATACTGAAAGGAAAGTGGGTTTGCCTTCATATTTGACCCAGAACAACTCAGTTCAGCATAGAAATATCTTTGCAACAGCTTTTATTTAGCCAGAAATCAAGAGTGTAAGTTTTTATGCGCTTAAAAGCATTTTCAGGCCGAATGAGCAAATATGCTTGTTTCTGCCAATGGCAGCAAAATACTGAAAGGAAAGTGGGTTTGCCTTCATATTTGACCCAGAACAACTCAGTATAGCATGGAAATATCATTGCAAGAGCTTTTATTTAGCCAGAAATCAAGAGTGTAAGTTTTTATGCGCTTAAAAGCATTTTAAGGCCGAATGAGCAAATATGCTTGTTTCTGCCAATTGCAGCAAAATACTGAAAGGAAAGTGGGTTTGCCTTCATATTTGACCCAGAACAACTCAGTTCAGCATGGAAATATCATTGCAACAGCTTTTATTTAGCCAGAAATCAAGAGTGTAAGTTTTTATGCGCTTAAAAGCATTTTCAGGCCGAATGAGCAAATATGCTTGTTTCTGCCAATTGCAGCAAAATACTGAAAGGAAAGTGGGTTTGCCTTCATATTTGACCCAGAACAACTCAGTTCAGCATGGAAATATCATTGCAAGAGCTTTTATTTAGCCAGAAATCAAGAGTGTAAGTTTTTATGCGCTTAAAAGCATTTTAAGGCCGAATGAGCAAATATGCTTGTTTCTGCCAATTGCAGCAAAATACTGAAAGGAAAGAGGCTTTGCCTTCATATTTGACCCAGAACAACTCAGTTCAGCATGGAAATATCATTGCAACAGCTTTTATTTAGCCAGAAATCAAGAGTGTAAGTTTTTATGCGCTTAAAAGCCTTTTCAGGCCGAATGAGCAAATATGCTTGTTTCTGCCAATTGCAGCAAAATACTGAAAGGAAAGTGGGTTTGCCTTCATATTTGACCCAGAACAACTCAGTTCAGCATGGAAATATCATTGCAACAGCTTTTATTTAGCCAGAAATCAAGAGTGTAAGTTTTTATGCGCTTAAAAGCCTTTTCAGGACGAATGAGCAAATATGCTTGTTTCTGCCAATTGCAGCAAAATACTGAAAGGAAAGTGGGTTTGCCTTCATATTTGACCCAGAACAACTCAGTTCAGCATGGAAATATCATTGCAACAGCTTTTATTTAGCCAGAAATCAAGAGTGTAAGTTTTTATGCGCTTAAAAGCATTTTCAGGCCGAATGAGCTGATTTCTGCCAATTGCAGCAAAATACTGAAAGGAAAGTGGGTTTGCCTTCATATTTGACCCAGAACAACTCAGTTCAGCATGGAAATATCATTGCAACAGCTTTTATTTAGCCAGAAATCAAGAGTGTAAGTTTTTATGCGCTTAAAAGCATTTTCAGGCCGAATGAGCAAATATGCTTGTTTGTGCCAATTGCAGCAAAATACTGAAAGGAAAGTGGGTTTGCCTTCATATTTGACCCAGAACAACTCAGTTCAGCATGGAAATATCATTGCAACAGCTTTTATTTAGCCAGAAATCAAGAGTGTAAGTTTTTATGCGCTTAAAAGCATTTTCAGGCCGAATGAGCAAATATGCTTGTTTCTGCCAATTGCAGCAAAATACTGAAAGGAAAGTGGGTTTGCCTTCATATTTGACCCAGAACAACTCAGTTCAGCATGGAAATATCATTGCAACAGCTTTTATTTAGCCAGAAATCAAGAGTGTAAGTTTTTATGCGCTTAAAAGCATTTTCAGGCCGAATGAGCAAATATGCTTGTTTCTGCCAATTGCAGCAAAATACTGAAAGGAAAGTGGGTTTGCCTTCATATTTGACCCAGAACAACTCAGTTCAGCATGGAAATATCATTGCAACAGCTTTTATTTAGCCAGAAATCAAGAGTGTAAGTTTTTATGCGCTTAAAAGCATTTTCAGGCGGAATGAGCAAATATGCTTGTTTCTGCCAATTGCAGCAAAATACTGAAAGGAAAGTGGGTTTGCCTTCATATTTGACCCAGAACAACTCAGTTCAGCATGGAAATATCATTGCAACAGCTTTTATTTAGCCAGAAATCAAGAGTGTAAGTTTTTATGCGCTTAAAAGCATTTTCAGGCCGAATGAGCAAATATGCTTGTTTCTGCCAATTGCAGCAAAATACTGAAAGGAAAGTGGGTTTGCCTTCATATTTGACCCAGAACAACTCAGTTCAGCATGGAAATATCATTGCAACAGCTTTTATTTAGCCAGAAATCAAGAGTGTAAGTTTTTATGCGCTTAAAAGCATTTTCAGGCCGAATGAGCTGATTTCTGCCAATTGCAGCAAAATACTGAAAGGAAAGTGGGTTTGCCTTCATATTTGACCCAGAACAACTCAGTTCAGCATGGAAATATCATTGCAACAGCTTTTATTTAGCCAGAAATCAAGAGTGTAAGTTTTTATGCGCTTAAAAGCATTTTCAGGCCGAATGAGCTGATTTCTGCCAATTGCAGCAAAATACTGAAAGGAAAGTGGGTTTGCCTTCATATTTGACCCAGAACAACTCAGTTCAGCATGGAAATATCATTGCAACAGCTTTTATTTAGCCAGAAATCAAGAGTGTAAGTTTTTATGCGCTTAAAAGCCTTTTCAGGCCGAATGAGCAAATATGCTTGTTTCTGCCAATTGCAGCAAAATACTGAAAGGAAAGTGGGTTTGCCTTCATATTTGACCCAGAACAACTCAGTTCAGCATGGAAATATCATTGCAACAGCTTTTATTTAGCCAGAAATCAAGAGTGTAAGTTTTTATGCGCTTAAAAGCATTTTCAGGCCGAATGAGCAAATATGCTTGTTTCTGCCAATTGCAGCAAAATACTGAAAGGAAAGTGGGTTTGCCTTCATATTTGACCCAGAACAACTCAGTTCAGCATAGAAATATCATTGCAACAGCTTTTATTTAGCCAGAAATCAAGAGTGTAAGTTTTTATGCGCTTAAAAGCATTTTCAGGCCGAATGAGCAAATATGCTTGTTTCTGCCAATGGCAGCAAAATACTGAAAGGAAAGTGGGTTTGCCTTCATATTTGACCCAGAACAACTCAGTATAGCATGGAAATATCATTGCAAGAGCTTTTATTTAGCCAGAAATCAAGAGTGTAAGTTTTTATGCGCTTAAAAGCATTTTAAGGCCGAATGAGCAAATATGCTTGTTTCTGCCAATTGCAGCAAAATACTGAAAGGAAAGTGGGTTTGCCTTCATATTTGACCCAGAACAACTCAGTTCAGCATGGAAATATCATTGCAACAGCTTTTATTTAGCCAGAAATCAAGAGTGTAAGTTTTTATGCGCTTAAAAGCATTTTCAGGCCGAATGAGCAAATATGCTTGTTTCTGCCAATTGCAGCAAAATACTGAAAGGAAAGTGGGTTTGCCTTCATATTTGACCCAGAACAACTCAGTTCAGCATGGAAATATCATTGCAAGAGCTTTTATTTAGCCAGAAATCAAGAGTGTAAGTTTTTATGCGCTTAAAAGCATTTTAAGGCCGAATGAGCAAATATGCTTGTTTCTGCCAATTGCAGCAAAATACTGAAAGGAAAGAGGCTTTGCCTTCATATTTGACCCAGAACAACTCAGTTCAGCATGGAAATATCATTGCAACAGCTTTTATTTAGCCAGAAATCAAGAGTGTAAGTTTTTATGCGCTTAAAAGCCTTTTCAGGCCGAATGAGCAAATATGCTTGTTTCTGCCAATTGCAGCAAAATACTGAAAGGAAAGTGGGTTTGCCTTCATATTTGACCCAGAACAACTCAGTTCAGCATGGAAATATCATTGCAACAGCTTTTATTTAGCCAGAAATCAAGAGTGTAAGTTTTTATGCGCTTAAAAGCCTTTTCAGGACGAATGAGCAAATATGCTTGTTTCTGCCAATTGCAGCAAAATACTGAAAGGAAAGTGGGTTTGCCTTCATATTTGACCCAGAACAACTCAGTTCAGCATGGAAATATCATTGCAACAGCTTTTATTTAGCCAGAAATCAAGAGTGTAAGTTTTTATGCGCTTAAAAGCATTTTCAGGCCGAATGAGCTGATTTCTGCCAATTGCAGCAAAATACTGAAAGGAAAGTGGGTTTGCCTTCATATTTGACCCAGAACAACTCAGTTCAGCATGGAAATATCATTGCAACAGCTTTTATTTAGCCAGAAATCAAGAGTGTAAGTTTTTATGCGCTTAAAAGCATTTTCAGGCCGAATGAGCAAATATGCTTGTTTGTGCCAATTGCAGCAAAATACTGAAAGGAAAGTGGGTTTGCCTTCATATTTGACCCAGAACAACTCAGTTCAGCATGGAAATATCATTGCAACAGCTTTTATTTAGCCAGAAATCAAGAGTGTAAGTTTTTATGCGCTTAAAAGCATTTTCAGGCCGAATGAGCAAATATGCTTGTTTCTGCCAATTGCAGCAAAATACTGAAAGGAAAGTGGGTTTGCCTTCATATTTGACCCAGAACAACTCAGTTCAGCATGGAAATATCATTGCAACAGCTTTTATTTAGCCAGAAATCAAGAGTGTAAGTTTTTATGCGCTTAAAAGCATTTTCAGGCCGAATGAGCAAATATGCTTGTTTCTGCCAATTGCAGCAAAATACTGAAAGGAAAGTGGGTTTGCCTTCATATTTGACCCAGAACAACTCAGTTCAGCATGGAAATATCATTGCAACAGCTTTTATTTAGCCAGAAATCAAGAGTGTAAGTTTTTATGCGCTTAAAAGCATTTTCAGGCCGAATGAGCAAATATGCTTGTTTCTGCCAATTGCAGCAAAATACTGAAAGGAAAGTGGGTTTGCCTTCATATTTGACCCAGAACAACTCAGTTCAGCATGGAAATATCATTGCAACAGCTTTTATTTAGCCAGAAATCAAGAGTGTAAGTTTTTATGCGCTTAAAAGCATTTTCAGGCCGAATGAGCAAATATGCTTGTTTCTGCCAATTGCAGCAAAATACTGAAAGGAAAGTGGGTTTGCCTTCATATTTGACCCAGAACAACTCAGTTCAGCATGGAAATATCATTGCAACAGCTTTTATTTAGCCAGAAATCAAGAGTGTAAGTTTTTATGCGCTTAAAAGCCTTTTCAGGCCGAATGAGCTGATTTCTGCCAATTGCAGCAAAATACTGAAAGGAAAGTGGGTTTGCCTTCATATTTGACCCAGAACAACTCAGTTCAGCATGGAAATATCATTGCAACAGCTTTTATTTAGCCAGAAATCAAGAGTGTAAGTTTTTATGCGCTTAAAAGCATTTTCAGGCCGAATGAGCAAATATGCTTGTTTCTGCCAATTGCAGCAAAATACTGAAAGGAAAGTGGGTTTGCCTTCATATTTGACCCAGAACAACTCAGTTCAGCATGGAAATATCATTGCAACAGCTTTTATTTAGCCAGAAATCAAGAGTGTAAGTTTTTATGCGCTTAAAAGCATTTTCAGGCCGAATGAGCTGATTTCTGCCAATTGCAGCAAAATACTGAAAGGAAAGTGGGTTTGCCTTCATATTTGACCCAGAACAACTCAGTTCAGCATGGAAATATCATTGCAACAGCTTTTATTTAGCCAGAAATCAAGAGTGTAAGTTTTTATGCGCTTAAAAGCATTTTCAGGCCGAATGAGCAAATATGCTTGTTTCTGCCAATTGCAGCAAAATACTGAAAGGAAAGTGGGTTTGCCTTCATATTTGACCCAGAACAACTCAGTTCAGCATGGAAATATCATTGCAACAGCTTTTATTTAGCCAGAAATCAAGAGTGTAAGTTTTTATGCGCTTAAAAGCATTTTCAGGTCGAATGAGCTGATTTCTGCCAATTGCAGCAAAATACTGAAAGGAAAGTGGGTTTGCCTTCATATTTGGCCCAGAACAACTCAGTTCAGCATGGAAATATCATTGCAACAGCTTTTATTTAGCCAGAAATCAAGAGTGTAAGTTTTTATGCGCTTAAAAGCATTTTCAGGCCGAATGAGCAAATATGCTTGTTTCTGCCAATTGCAGCAAAATACTGAAAGGAAAGTGGGTTTGCCTTCATATTTGACCCAGAACAACTCAGTTCAGCATGGAAATATCATTGCAACAGCTTTTATTTAGCCAGAAATCAAGAGTGTAAGTTTTTATGCGCTTAAAAGCATTTTCAGGCCGAATGAGCAAATATGCTTGTTTCTGCCAATTGCAGCAAAATACTGAAAGGAAAGTGGGTTTGCCTTCATATTTGACCCAGAACAACTCAGTTCAGCATGGAAATATCATTGCAACAGCTTTTATTTAGCCAGAAATCAAGAGTGTAAGTTTTTATGCGCTTAAAAGCATTTTCAGGTCGAATGAGCTGATTTCTGCCAATTGCAGCAAAATACTGAAAGGAAAGTGGGTTTGCCTTCTTATTTGACCCAGAACAACTCAGTTCAGCATGGAAATATCATTGCAACAGCTTTTATTTAGCCAGAAATCAAGAGTGTAAGTTTTTATGCGCTTAAAAGCATTTTCAGGCCGAATGAGCAAATATGCTTGTTTCTGCCAATTGCAGCAAAATACTGAAAGGAAAGTGGGTTTGCCTTCATATTTGACCCAGAACAACTCAGTTCAGCATGGAAATATCATTGCAACAGCTTTTATTTAGCCAGAAATCAAGAGTGTAAGTTTTTATGCGCTTAAAAGCATTTTCAGGCCGAATGAGCAAATATGCTTGTTTCTGCCAATTGCAGCAAAATACTGAAAGGAAAGTGGGTTTGCCTTCATATTTGACCCAGAACAACTCAGTTCAGCATGGAAATATCATTGCAACAGCTTTTATTTAGCCAGAAATCAAGAGTGTAAGTTTTTATGCGCTTAAAAGCATTTTCAGGCCGAATGAGCAAATATGCTTGTTTCTGCCAATTGCAGCAAAATACTGAAAGGAAAGTGGGTTTGCCTTCATATTTGACCCAGAACAACTCAGTTCAGCATGGAAATATCATTGCAACAGCTTTTATTTAGCCAGAAATCAAGAGTGTAAGTTTTTATGCGCTTAAAAGCATTTTCAGGTCGAATGAGCTGATTTCTGCCAATTGCAGCAAAATACTGAAAGGAAAGTGGGTTTGCCTTCTTATTTGACCTAGAACAACTCAGTTCAGCATGGAAATATCATTGCAACAGCTTTTATTTAGCCAGAAATCAAGAGTGTAAGTTTTTATGCGCTTAAAAGCATTTTCAGGCCGAATGAGCAAATATGCTTGTTTCTGCCAATTGCAGCAAAATACTGAAAGGAAAGTGGGTTTGCCTTCATATTTGGCCCAGAACAACTCAGTTCAGCATGGAAATATCATTGCAACAGCTTTTATTTAGCCAGAAATCAAGAGTGTAAGTTTTTATGCGCTTAAAAGCATTTTCAGGCCGAATGAGCAAATATGCTTGTTTCTGCCAATTGCAGCAAAATACTGAAAGGAAAGTGGGTTTGTCTTCATATTTGACCCAGAATAACTCAGTTCAGCATGGAAATATCATTGCAACAGCTTTTATTTAGCCAGAAATCAAGAGTGTAAGTTTTTATGCGCTTAAAAGCATTTTCAGGCCGAATGAGCAAATATGCTTGTTTCTGCCAATTGCAGCAAAATACTGAAAGGAAAGTGGGTTTGCCTTCATATTTGACCCAGAACAACTCAGTTCAGCATGGAAATATCATTGCAACAGCTTTTATTTAGCCAGAAATCAAGAGTGTAAGTTTTTATGCGCTTAAAAGCATTTTCAGGCCGAATGAGCAAATATGCTTGTTTCTGCCAATTGCAGCAAAATACTGAAAGGAAAGTGGGTTTGCCTTCATATTTGACCCAGAACAACTCAGTTCAGCATGGAAATATCATTGCAACAGCTTTTATTTAGCCAGAAATCAAGAGTGTAAGTTTTTATGCGCTTAAAAGCATTTTCAGGTCGAATGAGCTGATTTCTGCCAATTGCAGCAAAATACTGAAAGGAAAGTGGGTTTGCCTTCTTATTTGACCCAGAACAACTCAGTTCAGCATGGAAATATCATTGCAACAGCTTTTATTTAGCCAGAAATCAAGAGTGTAAGTTTTTATGCGCTTAAAAGCATTTTCAGGCCGAATGAGCAAATATGCTTGTTTCTGCCAATTGCAGCAAAATACTGAAAGGAAAGTGGGTTTGCCTTCATATTTGACCCAGAACAACTCAGTTCAGCATGGAAATATCATTGCAACAGCTTTTATTTAGCCAGAAATCAAGAGTGTAAGTTTTTATGCGCTTAAAAGCATTTTCAGGCCGAATGAGCAAATATGCTTGTTTCTGCCAATTGCAGCAAAATACTGAAAGGAAAGTGGGTTTGCCTTCATATTTGACCCAGAACAACTCAGTTCAGCATGGAAATATCATTGCAACAGCTTTTATTTAGCCAGAAATCAAGAGTGTAAGTTTTTATGCGCTTAAAAGCATTTTCAGGCCGAATGAGCAAATATGCTTGTTTCTGCCAATTGCAGCAAAATACTGAAAGGAAAGTGGGTTTGCCTTCATATTTGACCCAGAACAACTCAGTTCAGCATGGAAATATCATTGCAACAGCTTTTATTTAGCCAGAAATCAAGAGTGTAAGTTTTTATGCGCTTAAAAGCATTTTCAGGCCGAATGAGCAAATATGCTTGTTTCTGCCAATTGCAGCAAAATACTGAAAGGAAAGTGGGTTTGCCTTCATATTTGACCCAGAACAACTCAGTTCAGCATGGAAATATCATTGCAACAGCTTTTATTTAGCCAGAAATCAAGAGTGTAAGTTTTTATGCGCTTAAAAGCATTTTCAGGCCGAATGAGCAAATATGCTTGTTTCTGCCAATTGCAGCAAAATACTGAAAGGAAAGTGGGTTTGCCTTCATATTTGACCCAGAACAACCTAGTTCAGCATGGAAATATCATTGCAACAGCTTTTATTTAGCCAGAAATCAAGAGTGTAAGTTTTTATGCGCTTAAAAGCATTTTCAGGCCGAATGAGCAAATATGCTTGTTTCTGCCAATTGCAGCAAAATACTGAAAGGAAAGTGGGTTTGCCTTCATATTTGACCCAGAACAACTCAGTTCAGCATGGAAATATCATTGCAACAGCTTTTATTTAGCCAGAAATCAAGAGTGTAAGTTTTTATGCGCTTAAAAGCATTTTCAGGCCGAATGAGCAGATTTCTGCCAATTGCAGCAAAATACTGAAAGGAAAGTGGGTTTGCCTTCATATTTGACCCAGAACAACTCAGTTCAGCATGGAAATATCATTGCAACAGCTTTATTTAGCCAGAAATCAAGAGTGTAAGTTTTTATGCGCTTAAAAGCATTTTCAGGCCGAATGAGCAAATATGCTTGTTTCTGCCAATTGCAGCAAAATACTGAAAGGAAAGTGGGTTTGCCTTCATATTTGACCCAGAACAACTCAGTTCAGCATGGAAATATCATTGCAACAGCTTTTATTTAGCCAGAAATCAAGAGTGTAAGTTTTTATGCGCTTAAAAGCATTTTCAGGCCGAATGAGCAAATATGCTTGTTTCTGCCAATTGCAGCAAAATACTGAAAGGAAAGTGGGTTTGCCTTCATATTTGACCCAGAACAACTCAGTTCAGCATGGAAATATCATTGCAACAGCTTTTATTTAGCCAGAAATCAAGAGTGTAAGTTTTTATGCGCTTAAAAGCATTTTCAGGCCGAATGAGCAAATATGCTTGTTTCTGCCAATTGCAGCAAAATACTGAAAGGAAAGTGGGTTTGCCTTCATATTTGACCCAGAACAACTCAGTTCAGCATGGAAATATCATTGCAACAGCTTTTATTTAGCCAGAAATCAAGAGTGTAAGTTTTTATGCGCTTAAAAGCATTTTCAGGCCGAATGAGCAAATATGCTTGTTTCTGCCAATTGCAGCAAAATACTGAAAGGAAAGTGGGTTTGCCTTCATATTTGACCCAGAACAACTCAGTTCAGCATGGAAATATCATTGCAACAGCTTTTATTTAGCCAGAAATCAAGAGTGTAAGTTTTTATGCGCTTAAAAGCATTTTCAGGCTGAATGAGCTTATTTCTGCCAATTGCAGCAAAATACTGAAAGGAAAGTGGGTTTGCCTTCATATTTGACCCAGAACAACTCAGTTCAGCATGGAAATATCATTGCAACAGCTTTTATTTAGCCAGAAATCAAGAGTGTAAGTTTTTATGCGCTTAAAAGCATTTTCAGGCTGAATGAGCTGATTTCTGCCAATTGCAGCAAAATACTGAAAGGAAAGTGGGTTTGCCTTCATATTTGACCCAGAACAACTCAGTTCAGCATGGAAATATCATTGCAACAGCTTTTATTTAGCCAGAAATCAAGAGTGTAAGTTTTTATGCGCTTAAAAGCATTTTCAGGCTGAATGAGCTGATTTCTGCCAATTGCAGCAAAATACTGAAAGGAAAGTGGGTTTGCCTTCATATTTGACCCAGAACAACTCAGTTCAGCATGGAAATATCATTGCAACAGCTTTTATTTAGCCAGAAATCAAGAGTGTAAGTTTTTATGCGCTTAAAAGTATTTTCAGGCTGAATGAGCTGATTTCTGCCAATTGCAGCAAAATACTGAAAGGAAAGTGGGTTTGCCTTCATATTTGACCCAGAACAACTCAGTTCAGCATGGAAATATCATTGCAACAGCTTTTATTTAGCCAGAAATCAAGAGTGTAAGTTTTTATGCGCTTAAAAGCATTTTCAGGCTGAATGAGCTGATTTCTGCCAATTGCAGCAAAATACTGAAAGGAAAGTGGGTTTGCCTTCATATTTGACCCAGAACAACTCAGTTCAGCATGGAAATATCATTGCAACAGCTTTTATTTACGCCAGAAATCAAGAGTGTAAGTTTTTATGCGCTTAAAAGCATTTTCAGGCCGAATGAGCAAATATGCTTGTTTCTGCCAATTGCAGCAAAATACTGAAAGGAAAGTGGGTTTGCCTTCATATTTGACCCAGAACAACTCAGTTCAGCATGGAAATATCATTGCAACAGCTTTTATTTAGCCAGAAATCAAGAGTGTAAGTTTTTATGCGCTTAAAAGCCTTTTCAGGCCGAATGAGCAAATATGCTTGTTTCTGCCAATTGCAGCAAAATACTGAAAGGAAAGTGGGTTTGCCTTCATATTTGACCCAGAACAACTCAGTTCAGCATGGAAATATCATTGCAACAGCTTTTATTTAGCCAGAAATCAAGAGTGTAAGTTTTTATGCGCTTAAAAGCATTTTCAGGCCGAATGAGCAAATATGCTTGTTTCTGCCAATTGCAGCAAAATACTGAAAGGAAAGTGGGTTTGCCTTCATATTTGACCCAGAACAACTCAGTATAGCATGGAAATATCATTGCAAGAGCTTGTATTTAGCCAGAAATCAAGAGTGTAAGTTTTTATGCGCTTAAAAGCATTTTAAGGCCGAATGAGCAAATATGCTTGTTTCTGCCAATTGCAGCAAAATACTGAAAGGAAAGTGGGTTTGCCTTCATATTTGACCCAGAACAACTCAGTTCAGCATGGAAATATCATTGCAACAGCTTTTATTTAGCCAGAAATCAAGAGTGTAAGTTTTTATGCGCTTAAAAGCATTTTCAGGCCGAATGAGCAAATATGCTTGTTTCTGCCAATTGCAGCAAAATACTGAAAGGAAAGTGGGTTTGCCTTCATATTTGACCCAGAACAACTCAGTTCAGCATGGAAATATCATTGCAACAGCTTTTATTTAGCCAGAAATCAAGAGTGTAAGTTTTTATGCGCTTAAAAGCATTTTCAGGCCGAATGAGCTGATTTCTTCCAATTGCAGCAAAATACTGAAAGGAAAGTGGGTTTGCCTTCATATTTGACCCAGAACAACTCAGTTCAGCATGGAAATATCATTGCAACAGCTTTTATTTAGCCAGAAATCAAGAGTGTAAGTTTTTATGCGCTTAAAAGCATTTTCAGGCCGAATGAGCAAATATGCTTGTTTCTGCCAATTGCAGCAAAATACTGAAAGGAAAGTGGGTTTGCCTTCATATTTGACCCAGAACAACTCAGTTCAGCATGGAAATATCATTGCAACAGCTTTTATTTAGCCAGAAATCAAGAGTGTAAGTTTTTATGCGCTTAAAAGCATTTTCAGGCCGAATGAGCAAATATGCTTGTTTCTGCCAATTGCAGCAAAATACTGAAAGGAAAGTGGGTTTGCCTTCATATTTGACCCAGAACAACTCAGTTCAGCATGGAAATATCATTGCAACAGCTTTTATTTAGCCAGAAATCAAGAGTGTAAGTTTTTATGCGCTTAAAAGCATTTTCAGGCCGAATGAGCAAATATGCTTGTTTCTGCCAATTGCAGCAAAATACTGAAAGGAAAGTGGGTTTGCCTTCATATTTGACCCAGAAAAACTCAGTTCAGCATGGAAATATCATTGCAACAGCTTTTATTTAGCCAGAAATCAAGAATGTAAGTTTTTATGCGCTTAAAAGTATTTTCAGGCCGAATGAGCAAATATGCTTGTTTCTGCCAATTGCAGCAAAATACTGAAAGGAAAGTGGGTTTGCCTTCATATTTGACCCAGAACAACTCAGTTCAGCATGGCAATATCATTGCAACAGCTTTTATTTAGCCAGAAATCAAGAGTGTAAGTTTTTATGCGCTTAAAAGCATTTTCAGGCCGAATGAGCTGATTTCTGCCAATTGCAGCAAAATACTGAAAGGAAAGTGGGTTTGCCTTCATATTTGACCCAGAACAACTCAGTTCAGCATGGAAATATCATTGCAACAGCTTTTATTTAGCCAGAAATCAAGAGTGTAAGTTTTTATGCGCTTAAAAGCCTTTTCAGGCCGAATGAGCAAATATGCTTGTTTCTGCCAATTGCAGCAAAATACTGAAAGGAAAGTGGGTTTGCCTTCATATTTGACCCAGAACAACTCAGTTCAGCATGGAAATATCATTGCAACAGCTTTTATTTAGCCAGAAATCAAGAGTGTAAGTTTTTATGCGCTTAAAAGCATTTTCAGGCCGAATGAGCAAATATGCTTGTTTCTGCCAATTGCAGCAAAATACTGAAAGGAAAGTGGGTTTGCCTTCATATTTGACCCAGAACAACTCAGTTCAGCATAGAAATATCATTGCAACAGCTTTTATTTAGCCAGAAATCAAGAGTGTAAGTTTTTATGCGCTTAAAAGCATTTTCAGGCCGAATGAGCAAATATGCTTGTTTCTGCCAATGGCAGCAAAATACTGAAAGGAAAGTGGGTTTGCCTTCATATTTGACCCAGAACAACTCAGTATAGCATGGAAATATCATTGCAAGAGCTTTTATTTAGCCAGAAATCAAGAGTGTAAGTTTTTATGCGCTTAAAAGCATTTTAAGGCCGAATGAGCAAATATGCTTGTTTCTGCCAATTGCAGCAAAATACTGAAAGGAAAGTGGGTTTGCCTTCATATTTGACCCAGAACAACTCAGTTCAGCATGGAAATATCATTGCAACAGCTTTTATTTAGCCAGAAATCAAGAGTGTAAGTTTTTATGCGCTTAAAAGCATTTTCAGGCCGAATGAGCAAATATGCTTGTTTCTGCCAATTGCAGCAAAATACTGAAAGGAAAGTGGGTTTGCCTTCATATTTGACCCAGAACAACTCAGTTCAGCATGGAAATATCATTGCAAGAGCTTTTATTTAGCCAGAAATCAAGAGTGTAAGTTTTTATGCGCTTAAAAGCATTTTAAGGCCGAATGAGCAAATATGCTTGTTTCTGCCAATTGCAGCAAAATACTGAAAGGAAAGAGGCTTTGCCTTCATATTTGACCCAGAACAACTCAGTTCAGCATGGAAATATCATTGCAACAGCTTTTATTTAGCCAGAAATCAAGAGTGTAAGTTTTTATGCGCTTAAAAGCCTTTTCAGGCCGAATGAGCAAATATGCTTGTTTCTGCCAATTGCAGCAAAATACTGAAAGGAAAGTGGGTTTGCCTTCATATTTGACCCAGAACAACTCAGTTCAGCATGGAAATATCATTGCAACAGCTTTTATTTAGCCAGAAATCAAGAGTGTAAGTTTTTATGCGCTTAAAAGCCTTTTCAGGACGAATGAGCAAATATGCTTGTTTCTGCCAATTGCAGCAAAATACTGAAAGGAAAGTGGGTTTGCCTTCATATTTGACCCAGAACAACTCAGTTCAGCATGGAAATATCATTGCAACAGCTTTTATTTAGCCAGAAATCAAGAGTGTAAGTTTTTATGCGCTTAAAAGCATTTTCAGGCCGAATGAGCTGATTTCTGCCAATTGCAGCAAAATACTGAAAGGAAAGTGGGTTTGCCTTCATATTTGACCCAGAACAACTCAGTTCAGCATGGAAATATCATTGCAACAGCTTTTATTTAGCCAGAAATCAAGAGTGTAAGTTTTTATGCGCTTAAAAGCATTTTCAGGCCGAATGAGCAAATATGCTTGTTTCTGCCAATTGCAGCAAAATACTGAAAGGAAAGTGGGTTTGCCTTCATATTTGACCCAGAACAACTCAGTTCAGCATGGAAATATCATTGCAACAGCTTTTATTTAGCCAGAAATCAAGAGTGTAAGTTTTTATGCGCTTAAAAGCATTTTCAGGCCGAATGAGCAAATATGCTTGTTTCTGCCAATTGCAGCAAAATACTGAAAGGAAAGTGGGTTTGCCTTCATATTTGACCCAGAACAACTCAGTTCAGCATGGAAATATCATTGCAACAGCTTTTATTTAGCCAGAAATCAAGAGTGTAAGTTTTTATGCGCTTAAAAGCATTTTCAGGCCGAATGAGCAAATATGCTTGTTTCTGCCAATTGCAGCAAAATACTGAAAGGAAAGTGGGTTTGCCTTCATATTTGACCCAGAACAACTCAGTTCAGCATGGAAATATCATTGCAACAGCTTTTATTTAGCCAGAAATCAAGAGTGTAAGTTTTTATGCGCTTAAAAGCATTTTCAGGCCGAATGAGCAAATATGCTTGTTTCTGCCAATTGCAGCAAAATACTGAAAGGAAAGTGGGTTTGCCTTCATATTTGACCCAGAACAACTCAGTTCAGCATGGAAATATCATTGCAACAGCTTTTATTTAGCCAGAAATCAAGAGTGTAAGTTTTTATGCGCTTAAAAGCATTTTCAGGCCGAATGAGCAATATGCTTGTTCTGCCAATTGCAGCAAAATACTGAAAGGAAAGTGGGTTTGCCTTCATATTTGACCCAGAACAACTCAGTTCAGCATGGAAATATCATTGCAACAGCTTTTATTTAGCCAGAAATCAAGAGTGTAAGTTTTTATGCGCTTAAAAGCATTTTCAGGCCGAATGAGCAATGATTGTTCTGCCAATTGCAGCAAAATACTGAAAGGAAAGTGGGTTTGCCTTCATATTTGACCCAGAACAACTCAGTTCAGCATGGAAATATCATTGCAACAGCTTTTATTTAGCCAGAAATCAAGAGTGTAAGTTTTTATGCGCTTAAAAGCATTTTCAGGCCGAATGAGCAAATATGCTTGTTTCTGCCAATTGCAGCAAAATACTGAAAGGAAAGTGGTTTGCCTTCATATTTGACCCAGAACAACTCAGTTCAGCATGGAAATATCATTGC